>NC_139564.1:67298336-67716336 GCF_965112155.1 Podarcis liolepis | reverse complement strand
AACCGGTTGGCACCATTTTTGAATGAATTGCCAAAAGTCAGATTTTTTGCTGAAATTCTGACCCCGGGGCTTACGGATTTTTTCAAAAAAATATTTTCGGCGTTTAAGTTGTTGACGGCTGATTTCTTGTCCTGTGATAAAAAAGCTTATGTTTCGACTGACAAAACTTTCAGGGGAGCATTTGCAACCGGTTGGCACCATTTTTGAGTGAATTGCCAAAAGTCAGATTTTTGCTGAAATTGTGACCCCGGGGCTTAGGGATTTTTTCAAAAAAATATTTTCTGCCGGTTAAGTTTTTGAGGGCTGATATCTTGTCCTGTGATAAAAAGCCTTCTGTATCCATCGCCAAAGATTTCAGGATAGCATTTGCAACAGGTTTGCACCATTTTTGAGTGAACTGCCAAAGGTCAGATTTTTGCTGAAATTCTGACCCTGGGGCTTACGGATTTTTTCAAAAAAATATTTTCCGCCGGTTAAGTTGTTGAGGGCTGATTTCTTGTCCTGTGATAAAAAGGCTTCTGTTTCGACTGACAAAACTTTCAGGAGAGCATTTGCAACCGGTTGGCACCATTTTTGAGTGAACTGCCAAAAGTCAGATTTTTGTTGAAATTGTGACCCCGGGGCTTAGGGATTTTTTCAAAAAAATATTTTCCGGCGTTTAAGTTGTTGAGGGCTGATTTCTTGTCCTGTGATAAAAAAGCTTCTGTTTCGACTGTCAAAACTTTCAGGGGAGCATTTGCAACCGGTTGGCACCATTTTTGAGTGAATTGCCAAAAGTCAGATTTTTGCTGAAATTCTGACCCCGGGGCTTACGGATTTTTTCAAAAAAAATTTTTTTCCGCCGGTTAAGTTCTTGAGGGCTGATTTCTTGTCCTGTGATAAAAAGGCTTCTGTTTCGACTGACAAAACTTTCAGGGGAACATTTGCAACCGGTTGGCACCATTTTTGAATGAATTGCCAAAAGTCAGATTTTTGCTGAAATTCTGACCCCGGGGCTTACGGATTTTTTCAAAAAAATATTTTCCGGCGTTTAAGTTGTTGAGGGCTGATTTCTTGTCCTGTGATAAAAAAGCTGCTGTTTCGACTGTCAAAACTTTCAGGGGAACATTTGCAACCGGTTGGCACCATTTTTGAGTGAATTGCCAAAAGTCAGATTTTTGCTGAAATTCTGACCCCGGGGCTTACGGATTTTTTCAAAAAAATATTTTCCGCCGGTTAAGTTGTTGAGGGCTGATTTCTTGTCCTGTGATAAAAAGGCTTCTGTTTCGACTGACAAAACTTTCAGGGGAACATTTGCAACCGGTTGGCACCATTTTTGAATGAATTGCCAAAAGTCAGATTTTTGCTGAAATTGTGACCCCGGGGCTTACGGATTTTTTCAAAAAAATATTTTCCGCCGGTTAAGTTGTTGAGGGCTGATTTCTTGTCCTGTGATAAAAAAGCTTATGTTTCGACTGTCAAAACTTTCAGGGGAGCATTTGCAACCGGTTGGCACCATTTTTGAGTGAATTGCCAAAAGTCAGATTTTTGCTGAAATTCTGACCCCGGGGCTTACGGATTTTTTCAAAAAAATATTTTCCGCCGGTTAAGTTGTTGAGGGCCGATTTCTTGTCCTGTGATAAAAAAGCTTCTGTTTCGACTGACAAAACTTTCAGGGGAACATTTGCAACCGGTTGGCACCATTTTTGAGTGAATTGCCAAAAGTCAGATTTTTGCTGAAATTCTGACCCCGGGGCTTACAGATTTTTTTGAAAGAAATATTTTCCGCCGGTTAAGTTGTTGAGGGCTGATTTCTTGTCCTGTGATAAAAAGCCTTCTGTATCCATCGCCAAAGCTTTCAGGAGAGCATTTGCAACAGGTTTGCACCATTTTTGAGTGAACTGCCAAAGGTCAGATTTTTGCTGAAATTGTGACCCCGGGGCTTAGGGATTTTTTCAAAAAAATATTTTCTGCCGGTTAAGTTTGTGAGGGCTGATTTCTTGTCCTGTGATAAAAAGCCTGCTGTTTCGAGTGCCTAACCTTTCAGGAGAGCATTTGCAACCGGTTGGCACCATTTTTCAGTGAATTGCCAAAAGTCAGATTTTTGCTGAAATTCTGACCCCGGGGCTTACGGATTTTTTCAAAAAAATATTTTCCGCCTGATAAGTTGTTGAGGGCTGATTTCTTGTCCTGTGATAAAAAGGCTTCTGTTTCGACTGTCAAAACTTTCAGGAGAGCATTTGCAACCGGTTGGCACCATTTTTGAATGAATTGCCAAAAGTCAGATTTTTTGCTGAAATTCTGACCCCGGGGCTTACGGATTTTTTCAAAAAAATATTTTCGGCGTTTAAGTTGTTGACGGCTGATTTCTTCTCCTGTGATAAAAAAGCTTATGTTTCGACTGACAAAACTTTCAGGGGAGCATTTGCAACCGGTTGGCACCATTTTTGAGTGAATTGCCAAAAGTCAGATTTTTGCTGAAATTGTGACCCCGGGGCTTAGGGATTTTTTCAAAAAAATATTTTCTGCCGGTTAAGTTTTTGAGGGTTGATATCTTGTCCTGTGATAAAAAGCCTTCTGTATCCATCGCCAAAGCTTTCAGGATAGCATTTGCAACAGGTTTGCACCATTTTTGAGTGAACTGCCAAAGGTCAGATTTTTGCTGAAATTCTGACCCTGGGGCTTACGGATTTTTTCAAAAAAATATTTTCCGCCGGTTAAGTTGTTGAGGGCTGATTTCTTGTCCTGTGATAAAAAGGCTTCTGTTTCGACTGACAAAACTTTCAGGAGAGCATTTGCAACCGGTTGGCACCATTTTTGAGTGAACTGCCAAAAGTCAGATTTTTGTTGAAATTGTGACCCCGGGGCTTAGGGATTTTTTCAAAAAAATATTTTCCGGCGTTTAAGTTGTTGAGGGCTGATTTCTTGTCCTGTGATAAAAAAGCTTCTGTTTCGACTGTCAAAACTTTCAGGGGAGCATTTGCAACCGGTTGGCACCATTTTTGAGTGAATTGCCAAAAGTCAGAGTTTTGCTGAAATTCTGACCCCGGGGCTTACGGATTTTTTCAAAAAAAAAATTTTTCCGCCGGTTAAGTTCTTGAGGGCTGATTTCTTGTCCTGTGATAAAAAGGCTTCTGTTTCGACTGACAAAACTTTCAGGGGAACATTTGCAACCGGTTGGCACCATTTTTGAATGAATTGCCAAAAGTCAGATTTTTGCTGAAATTCTGACCCCGGGGCTTACGGATTTTTTCAAAAAAATATTTTCCGCCGGTTAAGTTGTTGAGGGCTGATTTCTTGTCCTGTGATAAAAAGGCTTCTGTTTCGACTGTCAAAACTTTCAGGGGAGCATTTGCAACCGGTTGGCACCATTTTTGAGTGAATTGCCAAAAGTCAGATTTTTGCTGAAATTCTGACCCCGGGGCTTACGGATTTTTTCAAAAAAATATTTTCCGCCGGTTAAGTTGTTGAGGGCTGATTTCTTGTCCTGTGATAAAAAGGCTTCTGTTTCGACTGTCAAAACTTTCAGGAGAGCATTTGCAACCGGTTGGCACCATTTTTGAATGAATTGCCAAAAGTCAGATTTTTGCTGAAATTCTGACCCCGGGGCTTACGGATTTTTTCAAAAAAATATTTTCCGGCGTTTAAGTTGTTGAGGGCTGATTTCTTGTCCTGTGATAAAAAAGCTGCTGTTTCGACTGTCAAAACTTTCAGGGGAACATTTGCAACCGGTTGGCACCATTTTTGAGTGAATTGCCAAAAGTCAGATTTTTGCTGAAATTCTGACCCCGGGGCTTACGGATTTTTTCAAAAAAATATTTTCCGCCGGTTAAGTTGTTGAGGGCTGATTTCTTGTCCTGTGATAAAAAGGCTTCTGTTTCGACTGACAAAACTTTCAGGGGAACATTTGCAACCGGTTGGCACCATTTTTGAATGAATTGCCAAAAGTCAGATTTTTGCTGAAATTGTGACCCCGGGGCTTACGGATTTTTTCAAAAAAATATTTTCCGCCGGTTAAGTTGTTGAGGGCTGATTTCTTGTCCTGTGATAAAAAAGCTTATGTTTCGACTGTCAAAACTTTCAGGGGAGCATTTGCAACCGGTTGGCACCATTTTTGAGTGAATTGCCAAAAGTCAGATTTTTGCTGAAATTCTGACCCCGGGGCTTACGGATTTTTTCAAAAAAATATTTTCCGCCGGTTAAGTTGTTGAGGGCCGATTTCTTGTCCTGTGATAAAAAAGCTTCTGTTTCGACTGACAAAACTTTCAGGGGAACATTTGCAACCGGTTGGCACCATTTTTGAATGAATTGCCAAAAGTCAGATTTTTGCTGAAATTCTGACCCCGGGGCTTACGGATTTTTTCAAAAAAATATTTTCTGCCTGATAAGTTGTTGAGGGCTGATTTCTTGTCCTGTGATAAAAAGGCCTCTCTTTCGACTGACAAAACTTTCAGGGGAGCATTTGCAACCGGTTGGCACCATTTTTGAGTGAATTGCCAAAAGTCAGATTTTTGCTGAAATTCTGACCCCGGGGCTTACAGATTTTTTCAAAAAAATATTTTCCGCCGGTTAAGTTGTTGAGGGCTGATTTCTTGTCCTGTGATAAAAAAGCTTCTGTTTCGACTGTCAAAACTTTCAGGGGAACATTTGCAACCGGTTGGCACCATTTTTGAATGAATTGCCAAAAGTCAGATTTTTGCTGAAATTCTGACCCCGGCGCTTACGGATTTTTTCAAAAAAATATTTTCCGCCGTTTAAGTTGTTGAGGGCTGATTTCTTGTCCTGTGATAAAAAGGCTTCTGTTTCGACTGACAAAACTTTCAGGGGAGCATTTGCAACCGGTTGGCACCATTTTTGAGTGAATTGCCAAAAGTCAGATTTTTGCTGAAATTCTGACCCCGGGGCTTACAGATTTTTTCAAAGAAATATTTTCCGCCGGTTAAGTTGTTGAGGGCTGATTTCTTGTCCTGTGATAAAAAGCCTTCTGTATCCATCGCCAAAGCTTTCAGGAGAGCATTTGCAACAGGTTTGCACCATTTTTGAGTGAACTGCCAAAGGTCAGATTTTTGCTGAAATTGTGACCCCGGGGCTTAGGGATTTTTTCAAAAAAATATTTTCTGCCGGTTAAGTTTGTGAGGGCTGATTTCTTGTCCTGTGATAAAAAGCCTGCTGTTTCGAGTGCCTAACCTTTCAGGAGAGCATTTGCAACCGGTTGGCACCATTTTTCAGTGAATTGCCAAAAGTCAGATTTTTGCTGAAATTCTGACCCCGGGGCTTACGGATTTTTTCAAAAAAATATTTTCCGCCTGATAAGTTGTTGAGGGCTGATTTCTTGTCCTGTGATAAAAAGGCTTCTGTTTCGACTGTCAAAACTTTCAGGAGAGCATTTGCAACCGGTTGGCACCATTTTTGAATGAATTGCCAAAAGTCAGATTTTTTGCTGAAATTCTGACCCCGGGGCTTTCGGATTTTTTCAAAAAAATATTTTCGGCGTTTAAGTTGTTGAGGGCTGATTTCTTGTCCTGTGATAAAAAAGCTTATGTTTCGACTGACAAAACTTTCAGGGGAGCATTTGCAACCGGTTGGCACCATTTTTGAGTGAATTGCCAAAAGTCAGATTTTTGCTGAAATTGTGACCCCGGGGCTTAGGGATTTTTTCAAAAAAATATTTTCTGCCGGTTAAGTTTTTGAGGGCTGATATCTTGTCCTGTGATAAAAAGCCTTCTGTATCCATCGCCAAAGCTTTCAGGAGAGCATTTGCAACAGGTTTGCACCATTTTTGAGTGAACTGCCAAAGGTCAGATTTTTGCTGAAATTGGGACCCCGGGGCTTAGGGATTTTTTCAAAAAAATATTTTCTCCCGGTTAAGTTTTTGAGGGCTGATTTCTTGTCCTGTGATAAAAAGCCTGCTGTTTCGAGTGCCAAACATTTCAGGAGAGCATTTTCAAGCTTTTGGCAGCATTTTTCAGTGAATTGCCAAAAGTCAGATTTTTGCTGAAATTGTGACCCCGGGGCTTAGGGATTTTTTCAAAAAAATATTTTCTGCCGGTTAAGTTTGTGAGGGCTGATTTCTTGTCCTGTGATAAAAAGGCCTCTCTTTCGACTGACAAAACTTTCAGGAGAGCATTTGCAACCGGTTGGCACCATTTTTGAGTGAACTGCCAAAAGTCAGATTTTTGTTGAAATTGTGACCCCGGGGCTTAGGGATTTTTTCAAAAAAATATTTTCCGGCGTTTAAGTTGTTGAGGGCTGATTTCTTGTCCTGTGATAAAAAAGCTTATGTTTCGACTGTCAAAACTTTCAGGGGAGCATTTGCAACCGGTTGGCACCATTTTTGAGTGAATTGCCAAAAGTCAGATTTTTGCTGAAATTCTGACCCCGGGGCTTACGGATTTTTTCAAAAAAATATTTTCTGCCTGATAAGTTGTTGAGGGCTGATTTCTTGTCCTGTGATAAAAAGGCCTCTCTTTCGACTGACAAAACTTTCAGGGGAGCATTTGCAACCGGTTGGCACCATTTTTGAGTGAATTGCCAAAAGTCAGATTTTTGCTGAAATTCTGACCCCGGGGCTTACGGATTTTTTCAAAAAAATATTTTCTGCCTGATAAGTTGTTGAGGGCTGATTTCTTGTCCTGTGATAAAAAGGCCTCTCTTTCGACTGACAAAACTTTCAGGGGAGCATTTGCAACCGGTTGGCACCATTTTTGAGTGAATTGCCAAAAGTCAGATTTTTGCTGAAATTCTGACCCCGGGGCTTACGGATTTTTTCAAAAAAATATTTTCTGCCTGATAAGTTGTTGAGGGCTGATTTCTTGTCCTGTGATAAAAAGGCCTCTCTTTCGACTGACAAAACTTTCAGGGGAGCATTTGCAACCGGTTGGCACCATTTTTGAGTGAATTGCCAAAAGTCATATTTTTGCTGAAATTCTGACCCCGGGGCTTACGGATTTTTTAAAAAAAATATTTTCCGCCGGTTAAGTTGTTGAGGGCTGATTTCTTGTCCTGTGATAAAAAGGCTTCTGTTTCGACTGTCAAAACTTTCAGGAGAGCATTTGCAACCGGTTGGCACCATTTTTGAATGAATTGCCAAAAGTCATATTTTTGCTGAAATTCTGACCCCGGGGCTTACGGATTTTTTCAAAAAAATATTTTCCGGCGTTTAAGTTGTTGAGGGCTGATTTCTTGTCCTGTGATAAAAAAGCTGCTGTTTCGACTGTCAAAACTTTCAGGGGAACATTTGCAACCGGTTGGCACCATTTTTGAGTGAATTGCCAAAAGTCAGATTTTTGCTGAAATTCTGACCCCGGGGCTTACGGATTTTTTCAAAAAAATATTTTCCGCCGGTTAAGTTGTTGAGGGCTGATTTCTTGTCCTGTGATAAAAAGGCTTCTGTTTCGACTGTCAAAACTTTCAGGAGAGCATTTGCAACCGGTTGGCACCATTTTTGAATGAATTGCCAAAAGTCAGATTTTTGCTGAAATTCTGACCCCGGGGCTTACGGATTTTTTCAAAAAAATATTTTCCGGCGTTTAAGTTGTTGAGGGCTGATTTCTTGTCCTGTGATAAAAAAGCTGCTGTTTCGACTGTCAAAACTTTCAGGGGAACATTTGCAACCGGTTGGCACCATTTTTGAGTGAATTGCCAAAAGTCAGATTTTTGCTGAAATTCTGACCCCGGGGCTTACGGATTTTTTCAAAAAAATATTTTCCGCCGGTTAAGTTGTTGAGGGCCGATTTCTTGTCCTGTGATAAAAAAGCTTCTGTTTCGACTGACAAAACTTTCAGGGGAACATTTGCAACCGGTTGGCACCATTTTTGAATGAATTGCCAAAAGTCATATTTTTGCTGAAATTCTGACCCCGGGGCTTACGGATTTTTTCAAAAAAATATTTTCCGCCGGTTAAGTTGTTGAGGGCTGATTTCTTGTCCTGTGATAAAAAGGCTTCTGTTTCGACTGTCAAAACTTTCAGGAGAGCATTTGCAACCGGTTGGCACCATTTTTGAATGAATTGCCAAAAGTCAGATTTTTGCTGAAATTCTGACCCCGGGGCTTACGGATTTTTTCAAAAAAATATTTTCCGGCGTTTAAGTTGTTGAGGGCTGATTTCTTGTCCTGTGATAAAAAAGCTGCTGTTTCGACTGTCAAAACTTTCAGGGGAACATTTGCAACCGGTTGGCACCATTTTTGAGTGAATTGCCAAAAGTCAGATTTTTGCTGAAATTCTGACCCCGGGGCTTACGGATTTTTTCAAAAAAATATTTTCCGCCGGTTAAGTTGTTGAGGGCTGATTTCTTGTCCTGTGATAAAAAAGCTTATGTTTCGACTGTCAAAACTTTCAGGGGAGCATTTGCAACCGGTTGGCACCATTTTTGAGTGAATTGCCAAAAGTCAGATTTTTGCTGAAATTCTGACCCCGGGGCTTACGGATTTTTTCAAAAAAATATTTTCTGCCTGATAAGTTGTTGAGGGCTGATTTCTTGTCCTGTGATAAAAAGGCCTCTCTTTCGACTGGCAAAACTTTCAGGGGAGCATTTGCAACCGGTTGGCACCATTTTTGAGTGAATTGCCAAAAGTCAGATTTTTGCTGAAATTCTGACCCCGGGGCTTACGGATTTTTTCAAAAAAATACTTTCCGCCTGATAAGTTGTTGAGGGCTGATTTCTTGTCCTGTGATAAAAAGCCTTCTGTTTCGACTGACAAAACTTTCAGGGGAGCATTTGAAACCGGTTGGCAACATTTTTGAGTGAATTGCCAAAAGTCAGATTTTTGCTGAAATTCTGACCCCGGGGCTTACGGATTTTTTCAAAAAAATATTTTCCGCCGCGTACGTTGTTGAGGGCTGATTTCTTGTCCTGTGATAAAAAGGCTTTTGTTTCGACTGTCAAAACTTTCGGGGGAGCATTTGCAACCGGTTGGCACCATTTTTGAATGAATTGCCAAAAGTCAGATTTTTGCTGAAATTCTGACCCCGGGGCTTACGGATTTTTTCAAAAAAATATTTTCCGCCGGTTAAGTTGTTGAGGGCTGATTTCTTGTCCTGTGATAAAAAGGCTTCTGTTTCGACTGACAAAACTTTCAGGGGAACATTTGCAACCGGTTGGCACAATTTTTGAATGAATTGCCAAAAGTCAGATTTTTGCTGAAATTCTGACCCCGGGGCTTACGGATTTTTTCAAAAAAATATTTTTCGGCGGTTAAGTTGTTGAGGGCTGATTTCTTGTCCTGTGATAAAAAGTCTTCTGTTTCGACTGTCAAACTTTCAGGAGAGCATTTGCAACCGTTTGGCACCATTTTTGAATGAATTGCCAAAAGTCAGATGTTTGCTGAAATTCTGACCCCGGGGCTTACGGATTTTTTCAAAAAAATATTTTCCGCCTGATAAGTTGTTGAGGGCTGATTTCTTGTCCTGTGATAAAAAGGCTTCTGTTTTGACTGTCAAAACTTTCAGGAGAGCATTTGCAACCGGTTGGCACCATTTTTGAATGAATTCCCAAAAGTCAGATTTTTGCTGAAATTCTGACCCCGGGGCTTACGGATTTTTTCAAAAAAATATTTTCCCGCGTTTAAGTTGTTGAGGGCTGATTTCTTGTCCTGTGATAAAAAAGCTTATGTTTCGACTGTCAAAACTTTCAGGGGGGCATTTGCAACCGGTTGGCACCATTTTTGAGTGAATTGCCAAAAGTCAGATTTTTGCTGAAAGTCTGACCCCGGGGCTTACGGATTTTTTCAAAAAAATATTTTCCGCCGCGTACGTTGTTGAGGGCTGATTTCTTGTCCTGTGATAAAAAGGCTTTTGTTTCGACTGTCAAAACTTTCGGGGGAGCATTTGCAACCGGTTGGCACCATTTTTGAATGAATTGCCAAAAGTCAGATGTTTGCTGAAATTCTGTCCCCGGGGCTTACGGATTTTTTCAAAAAAATATTTTCCGGCGTTTAATTTGTTGAGGGCTGATTTCTTGTCCTGTGATAAAAAAGCTTATGTTTCGACTGTCAAAACTTTCAGGGGAGCATTTGCAACCGGTTGGCACCATTTTTGAAGGAATTGCCAAAAGTCAGATTTTTGCTGAAATTCTGACCCCGGGGCTTACGGATTTTTTCAAAAAAATATTTTCCGCTGGTTAAGTTGTTGAGGGCTGATTTCTTGTCCTGTGATAAAAAGGCTTCTGTTTCGACTGTCAAAACTTTCAGGAGAGCATTTGCAACCGGTTGGCACCATTTTTGAATGAATTGCCAAAAGTCAGATGTTTGCTGAAATTCTGACCCCGGGGCTTACGGATTTTTTCAAAAAAATATTTTCCGCTTGATAAGTTGTTGAGGGCTGATTTCTTGTCCTGTGATAAAAAGGCTTCTGTTTCGACTGTCAAAACTTTCAGGAGAGCATTTGCAACCGGTTGGCACCATTTTTGAATGAATTGCCAAAAGTCAGATTTTTGCTGAAATTCTGACCCCGGGGCTTACGGATTTTTTCAAAAAAATATTTTCCCGCGTTTAAGTTGTTGAGGGCTGATTTCTTGTCCTGAGATAAAAAAGCTTATGTTTCGACTGTCAAAACTTTCAGGGGCCATTTGCAACCGGTTGGCACCATTTTTGAGTGAATTGCCAAAAGTCAGATTTTTGCTGAAAGTCTGACCCCGGGGCTTACGGATTTTTTCAAAAAAATATTTTCCGCCGCGTACGTTGTTGAGGGCTGATTTCTTGTCCTGTGATAAAAAGGCTTTTGTTTCGACTGTCAAAACTTTCGGGGGAGCATTTGCAACCGGTTGGCACCATTTTTGAATGAATTGTCAAAAGTCAGATTTTTGCTGAAATTCTGACCCCGGGGCTTACGGATTTTTTCAAAAAAATATTTTCCGCCGGTTAAGTTGTTGAGGGCTGATTTCTTGTCCTGTGATAAAAAGGCTTCTGTTTCGACTGACAAAACTTTCAGGGGAACATTTGCAACCGGTTGGCACCATTTTTGAATGAATTGCCAAAAGTCAGATTTTTGCTGAAATTCTGACCCCGGGGCTTACGGATTTTTTCAAAAAAATATTTTCCGGCGGTTAAGTTGTTGAGGGCTGATTTCTTGTCCTGTGATAAAAAGTCTTCTGTTTCGACTGTCAAAACTTTCAGGAGAGCATTTGCAACCGGTTGGCACCATTTTTGAATGAATTGCCAAAAGTCAGATTTTTGCTGAAATTCTGACCCCGGGGCTTACGGATTTTTTCAAAAAAATATTTTCCGCCTGATAAGTTGTTGAGGGCTGATTTCTTGTCCTGTGATAAAAAGGCTTCTGTTTCGACTGTCAAAACTTTCAGGAGAGCATTTGCAACCGGTTGGCACCATTTTTGAATGAATTGCCAAAAGTCAGATTTTTGCTGAAATTCTGACCCCGGGGCTTACGGATTTTTTCAAAAAAATATTTTCCCGCGTTTAAGTTGTTGAGGGCTGATTTCTTGTCCTGTGATAAAAAAGCTTATGTTTCGACTGTCAAAACTTTCAGGGGAGCATTTGCAACCGGTTGGCACCATTTTTGAGTGAATTGCCAAAAGTCAGATTTTTGCTGAAATTCTGACCCCGGGGCTTACGGATTTTTTCAAAAAAATATTTTCCGCCGGTTAAGTTGTTGAGGGCTGATTTCTTGTCCTGTGATAAAAAGGCTTCTGTTTCGACTGACAAAACTTTCAGGGGAACATTTGCAACCGGTTGGCACCATTTTTGAATGAATTGCCAAAAGTCAGATTTTTGCTGAAATTGTGACCCCGGGGCTTACGGATTTTTTCAAAAAAATATTTTCCGCCGGTTAAGTTGTTGAGGGCTGATTTCTTGTCCTGTGATAAAAAAGCTTATGTTTCGACTGTCAAAACTTTCAGGGGAGCATTTGCAACCGGTTGGCACCATTTTTGAGTGAATTGCCAAAAGTCAGATTTTTGCTGAAATTCTGACCCCGGGGCTTACGGATTTTTTCAAAAAAATATTTTCCGCCGGTTAAGTTGTTGAGGGCCGATTTCTTGTCCTGTGATAAAAAAGCTTCTGTTTCGACTGACAAAACTTTCAGGGGAACATTTGCAACCGGTTGGCACCATTTTTGAATGAATTGCCAAAAGTCAGATTTTTGCTGAAATTCTGACCCCGGGGCTTACGGATTTTTTCAAAAAAATATTTTCTGCCTGATAAGTTGTTGAGGGCTGATTTCTTGTCCTGTGATAAAAAGGCCTCTCTTTCGACTGACAAAACTTTCAGGGGAGCATTTGCAACCGGTTGGCACCATTTTTGAGTGAATTGCCAAAAGTCAGATTTTTGCTGAAATTCTGACCCCGGGGCTTACAGATTTTTTCAAAAAAATATTTTCCGCCGGTTAAGTTGTTGAGGGCTGATTTCTTGTCCTGTGATAAAAAAGCTTCTGTTTCGACTGTCAAAACTTTCAGGGGAACATTTGCAACCGGTTGGCACCATTTTTGAATGAATTGCCAAAAGTCAGATTTTTGCTGAAATTCTGACCCCGGCGCTTACGGATTTTTTCAAAAAAATATTTTCCGCCGTTTAAGTTGTTGAGGGCTGATTTCTTGTCCTGTGATAAAAAGGCTTCTGTTTCGACTGACAAAACTTTCAGGGGAGCATTTGCAACCGGTTGGCACCATTTTTGAGTGAATTGCCAAAAGTCAGATTTTTGCTGAAATTCTGACCCCGGGGCTTACAGATTTTTTCAAAGAAATATTTTCCGCCGGTTAAGTTGTTGAGGGCTGATTTCTTGTCCTGTGATAAAAAGCCTTCTGTATCCATCGCCAAAGCTTTCAGGAGAGCATTTGCAACAGGTTTGCACCATTTTTGAGTGAACTGCCAAAGGTCAGATTTTTGCTGAAATTGTGACCCCGGGGCTTAGGGATTTTTTCAAAAAAATATTTTCTGCCGGTTAAGTTTGTGAGGGCTGATTTCTTGTCCTGTGATAAAAAGCCTGCTGTTTCGAGTGCCTAACCTTTCAGGAGAGCATTTGCAACCGGTTGGCACCATTTTTCAGTGAATTGCCAAAAGTCAGATTTTTGCTGAAATTCTGACCCCGGGGCTTACGGATTTTTTCAAAAAAATATTTTCCGCCTGATAAGTTGTTGAGGGCTGATTTCTTGTCCTGTGATAAAAAGGCTTCTGTTTCGACTGTCAAAACTTTCAGGAGAGCATTTGCAACCGGTTGGCACCATTTTTGAATGAATTGCCAAAAGTCAGATTTTTTGCTGAAATTCTGACCCCGGGGCTTACGGATTTTTTCAAAAAAATATTTTCGGCGTTTAAGTTGTTGAGGGCTGATTTCTTGTCCTGTGATAAAAAAGCTTATGTTTCGACTGACAAAACTTTCAGGGGAGCATTTGCAACCGGTTGGCACCATTTTTGAGTGAATTGCCAAAAGTCAGATTTTTGCTGAAATTGTGACCCCGGGGCTTAGGGATTTTTTCAAAAAAATATTTTCTGCCGGTTAAGTTTTTGAGGGCTGATATCTTGTCCTGTGATAAAAAGCCTTCTGTATCCATCGCCAAAGCTTTCAGGAGAGCATTTGCAACAGGTTTGCACCATTTTTGAGTGAACTGCCAAAGGTCAGATTTTTGCTGAAATTGGGACCCCGGGGCTTAGGGATTTTTTCAAAAAAATATTTTCTGCCGGTTAAGTTTGTGAGGGCTGATTTCTTGTCCTGTGATAAAAAGGCCTCTCTTTCGACTGACAAAACTTTCAGGAGAGCATTTGCAACCGGTTGGCACCATTTTTGAGTGAACTGCCAAAAGTCAGATTTTTGTTGAAATTGTGACCCCGGGGCTTAGGGATTTTTTCAAAAAAATATTTTCCGGCGTTTAAGTTGTTGAGGGCTGATTTCTTGTCCTGTGATAAAAAAGCTTATGTTTCGACTGTCAAAACTTTCAGGGGAGCATTTGCAACCGGTTGGCACCATTTTTGAGTGAATTGCCAAAAGTCAGATTTTTGCTGAAATTCTGACCCCGGGGCTTACGGATTTTTTCAAAAAAATATTTTCTGCCTGATAAGTTGTTGAGGGCTGATTTCTTGTCCTGTGATAAAAAGGCCTCTCTTTCGACTGACAAAACTTTCAGGGGAGCATTTGCAACCGGTTGGCACCATTTTTGAGTGAATTGCCAAAAGTCAGATTTTTGCTGAAATTCTGACCCCGGGGCTTACGGATTTTTTCAAAAAAATATTTTCTGCCTGATAAGTTGTTGAGGGCTGATTTCTTGTCCTGTGATAAAAAGGCCTCTCTTTCGACTGACAAAACTTTCAGGGGAGCATTTGCAACCGGTTGGCACCATTTTTGAGTGAATTGCCAAAAGTCATATTTTTGCTGAAATTCTGACCCTAGCGCTTACGGATTTTTAAAAAAAAATATTTTCCGCCGTTTAAGTTGTTGAGGGCTGATTTCTTGTCCTGTGATAAAAAGGCCTCTCTTTCGACTGACAAAACTTTCAGGGGAGCATTTGCAACCGGTTGGCACCATTTTTGAGTGAATTGCCAAAAGTCATATTTTTGCTGAAATTCTGACCCCGGGGCTTACGGATTTTTTCAAAAAAATATTTTCCGCCGGTTAAGTTGTTGAGGGCTGATTTCTTGTCCTGTGATAAAAAGGCTTCTGTTTCGACTGTCAAAACTTTCAGGAGAGCATTTGCAACCGGTTGGCACCATTTTTGAATGAATTGCCAAAAGTCAGATTTTTGCTGAAATTCTGACCCCGGGGCTTACGGATTTTTTCAAAAAAATATTTTCCGGCGTTTAAGTTGTTGAGGGCTGATTTCTTGTCCTGTGATAAAAAAGCTGCTGTTTCGACTGTCAAAACTTTCAGGGGAACATTTGCAACCGGTTGGCACCATTTTTGAGTGAATTGCCAAAAGTCAGATTTTTGCTGAAATTCTGACCCCGGGGCTTACGGATTTTTTCAAAAAAATATTTTCCGCCGGTTAAGTTGTTGAGGGCTGATTTCTTGTCCTGTGATAAAAAGGCTTCTGTTTCGACTGTCAAAACTTTCAGTAGAGCATTTGCAACCGGTTGGCACCATTTTTGAATGAATTGCCAAAAGTCAGATTTTTGCTGAAATTCTGACCCCGGGGCTTACGGATTTTTTCAAAAAAATATTTTCCGGCGTTTAAGTTGTTGAGGGCTGATTTCTTGTCCTGTGATAAAAAAGCTGCTGTTTCGACTGTCAAAACTTTCAGGGGAACATTTGCAACCGGTTGGCACCATTTTTGAGTGAATTGCCAAAAGTCAGATTTTTGCTGAAATTCTGACCCCGGGGCTTACGGATTTTTTCAAAAAAATATTTTCCGCCGGTTAAGTTGTTGAGGGCCGATTTCTTGTCCTGTGATAAAAAAGCTTCTGTTTCGACTGACAAAACTTTCAGGGGAACATTTGCAACCGGTTGGCACCATTTTTGAATGAATTGCCAAAAGTCATATTTTTGCTGAAATTCTGACCCCGGGGCTTACGGATTTTTTCAAAAAAATATTTTCCGCCGGTTAAGTTGTTGAGGGCTGATTTCTTGTCCTGTGATAAAAAGGCTTCTGTTTCGACTGTCAAAACTTTCAGGAGAGCATTTGCAACCGGTTGGCACCATTTTTGAATGAATTGCCAAAAGTCAGATTTTTGCTGAAATTCTGACCCCGGGGCTTACGGATTTTTTCAAAAAAATATTTTCCGGCGTTTGAGTTGTTGAGGGCTGATTTCTTGTCCTGTGATAAAAAAGCTGCTGTTTCGACTGTCAAAACTTTCAGGGGAACATTTGCAACCGGTTGGCACCATTTTTGAGTGAATTGCCAAAAGTCAGATTTTTGCTGAAATTCTGACCCCGGGGCTTACGGATTTTTTCAAAAAAATATTTTCCGCCGGTTAAGTTGTTGAGGGCTGATTTCTTGTCCTGTGATAAAAAAGCTTATGTTTCGACTGTCAAAACTTTCAGGGGAGCATTTGCAACCGGTTGGCACCATTTTTGAGTGAATTGCCAAAAGTCAGATTTTTGCTGAAATTCTGACCCCGGGGCTTACGGATTTTTTCAAAAAAATATTTTCTGCCTGATAAGTTGTTGAGGGCTGATTTCTTGTCCTGTGATAAAAAGGCCTCTCTTTCGACTGGCAAAACTTTCAGGGGAGCATTTGCAACCGGTTGGCACCATTTTTGAGTGAATTGCCAAAAGTCAGATTTTTGCTGAAATTCTGACCCCGGGGCTTACGGATTTTTTCAAAAAAATACTTTCCGCCTGATAAGTTGTTGAGGGCTGATTTCTTGTCCTGTGATAAAAAGCCTTCTGTTTCGACTGACAAAACTTTCAGGGGAGCATTTGAAACCGGTTGGCAACATTTTTGAGTGAATTGCCAAAAGTCAGATTTTTGCTGAAATTCTGACCCCGGGGCTTACGGATTTTTTCAAAAAAATATTTTCCGCCGCGTACGTTGTTGAGGGCTGATTTCTTGTCCTGTGATAAAAAGGCTTTTGTTTCGACTGTCAAAACTTTCGGGGGAGCATTTGCAACCGGTTGGCACCATTTTTGAATGAATTGCCAAAAGTCAGATTTTTGCTGAAATTCTGACCCCGGGGCTTACGGATTTTTTCAAAAAAATATTTTCCGCCGGTTAAGTTGTTGAGGGCTGATTTCTTGTCCTGTGATAAAAAGGCTTCTGTTTCGACTGACAAAACTTTCAGGGGAACATTTGCAACCGGTTGGCACAATTTTTGAATGAATTGCCAAAAGTCAGATTTTTGCTGAAATTCTGACCCCGGGGCTTACGGATTTTTTCAAAAAAATATTTTTCGGCGGTTAAGTTGTTGAGGGCTGATTTCTTGTCCTGTGATAAAAAGTCTTCTGTTTCGACTGTCAAACTTTCAGGAGAGCATTTGCAACCGTTTGGCACCATTTTTGAATGAATTGCCAAAAGTCAGATGTTTGCTGAAATTCTGACCCCGGGGCTTACGGATTTTTTCAAAAAAATATTTTCCGCCTGATAAGTTGTTGAGGGCTGATTTCTTGTCCTGTGATAAAAAGGCTTCTGTTTTGACTGTCAAAACTTTCAGGAGAGCATTTGCAACCGGTTGGCACCATTTTTGAATGAATTCCCAAAAGTCAGATTTTTGCTGAAATTCTGACCCCGGGGCTTACGGATTTTTTCAAAAAAATATTTTCCCGCGTTTAAGTTGTTGAGGGCTGATTTCTTGTCCTGTGATAAAAAAGCTTATGTTTCGACTGTCAAAACTTTCAGGGGGGCATTTGCAACCGGTTGGCACCATTTTTGAGTGAATTGCCAAAAGTCAGATTTTTGCTGAAAGTCTGACCCCGGGGCTTACGGATTTTTTCAAAAAAATATTTTCCGCCGCGTACGTTGTTGAGGGCTGATTTCTTGTCCTGTGATAAAAAGGCTTTTGTTTCGACTGTCAAAACTTTCGGGGGAGCATTTGCAACCGGTTGGCACCATTTTTGAATGAATTGCCAAAAGTCAGATGTTTGCTGAAATTCTGACCCCGGGGCTTACGGATTTTTTCAAAAAAATATTTTCCGGCGTTTAATTTGTTGAGGGCTGATTTCTTGTCCTGTGATAAAAAAGCTTATGTTTCGACTGTCAAAACTTTCAGGGGAGCATTTGCAACCGGTTGGCACCATTTTTGAAGGAATTGCCAAAAGTCAGATTTTTGCTGAAATTCTGACCCCGGGGCTTACGGATTTTTTCAAAAAAATATTTTCCGCCGGTTAAGTTGTTGAGGGCTGATTTCTTGTCCTGTGATAAAAAGGCTTCTGTTTCGACTGTCAAAACTTTCAGGAGAGCATTTGCAACCGGTTGGCACCATTTTTGAATGAATTGCCAAAAGTCAGATGTTTGCTGAAATTCTGACCCCGGGGCTTACGGATTTTTTCAAAAAAATATTTTCCGCTTGATAAGTTGTTGAGGGCTGATTTCTTGTCCTGTGATAAAAAGGCTTCTGTTTCGACTGTCAAAACTTTCAGGAGAGCATTTGCAACCGGTTGGCACCATTTTTGAATGAATTGCCAAAAGTCAGATTTTTGCTGAAATTCTGACCCCGGGGCTTACGGATTTTTTCAAAAAAATATTTTCCCGCGTTTAAGTTGTTGAGGGCTGATTTCTTGTCCTGAGATAAAAAAGCTTATGTTTCGACTGTCAAAACTTTCAGGGGCCATTTGCAACCGGTTGGCACCATTTTTGAGTGAATTGCCAAAAGTCAGATTTTTGCTGAAAGTCTGACCCCGGGGCTTACGGATTTTTTCAAAAAAATATTTTCCGCCGCGTACGTTGTTGAGGGCTGATTTCTTGTCCTGTGATAAAAAGGCTTTTGTTTCGACTGTCAAAACTTTCGGGGGAGCATTTGCAACCGGTTGGCACCATTTTTGAATGAATTGTCAAAAGTCAGATTTTTGCTGAAATTCTGACCCCGGGGCTTACGGATTTTTTCAAAAAAATATTTTCCGCTGGTTAAGTTGTTGAGGGCTGATTTCTTGTCCTGTGATAAAAAGGCTTCTGTTTCGACTGACAAAACTTTCAGGGGAACATTTGCAACCGGTTGGCACCATTTTTGAATGAATTGCCAAAAGTCAGATTTTTGCTGAAATTCTGACCCCGGGGCTTACGGATTTTTTCAAAAAAATATTTTCCGGCGGTTAAGTTGTTGAGGGCTGATTTCTTGTCCTGTGATAAAAAGTCTTCTGTTTCGACTGTCAAAACTTTCAGGAGAGCATTTGCAACCGGTTGGCACCATTTTTGAATGAATTGCCAAAAGTCAGATTTTTGCTGAAATTCTGACCCCGGGGCTTACGGATTTTTTCAAAAAAATATTTTCCGCATGATAAGTTGTTGAGGGCTGATTTCTTGTCCTGAGATAAAAAGGCTTCTGTTTCGACTGTCAAAACTTTCAGGAGAGCATTTGCAACCGGTTGGCACCATTTTTGAATGAATTGCCAAAAGTCAGATTTTTGCTGAAATTCTGACCCCGGGGCTTACGGATTTTTTCAAAAAAATATTTTCCCGCGTTTAAGTTGTTGAGGGCTGATTTCTTGTCCTGTGATAAAAAAGCTTATGTTTCGACTGTCAAAACTTTCAGGGGAGCATTTGCAACCGGTTGGCACCATTTTTGAGTGAATTGCCAAAAGTCAGATTTTTACTGAAAGTCTGACCCCGGGGCTTACGGATTTTTTCAAAAAAATATTTTCCGCCGGTTAAGTTGTTGAGGGCTGATTTCTTGTCCTGTGATAAAAAGGCTTCTGTTTCGACTGACAAAACTTTCAGGGGAGCATTGGCAACCGGTTGGCACCATTTTTGAGTGAATTGCCAAATGTCAGATTTTTGCTAAAATTCTGACCCCGGGGCTTACGGATTTTTTCAAAAAAATATTTTCCACCGTTTAAGTTGTTGAGGGCTGATTTCTTGTCATGTGATAAAAAGGCCTTTGTTTTGACTGACAAAACTTTCAGGGGAGCATTTGCAACCGGTTGGCACCATTTTTGAGTGAATTGCCAAAAGTCAGATTTTTGCTGAAATTCTGACCCCGGGGCTTACGGATTTTTTCAAAAAAATATTTTCCGGCGTTTAAGTTGTTGAGGGCTGATTTCTTGTCCTGTGATAAAAAGGCATCTGTTTCGACTGTCAAAACTTTCAGGGGAGCATTTGCAACCGGTTGGCACCATTTTTGAGTGAATTGCCAAAAGTCAGATTTTTGCTGAAATTCTGACCCCGGGGCTTACGGATTTTTTCAAAAAAATATTTTCCGCCGGTTAAGTTGTTGAGGGCTGATTTCTTGTCCTGTGATAAAAAAGGCTTCTGTTTCGACTGTCAAAACTTTCAGGGGAGCATTTGCAACCGGTTGGCACCATTTTTGAGTGAATTGCCAAAAGTCAGATTTTTGCTGAAATTCTGACCCCGGGGCTTACGGATTTTTTAAAAAAATTTTTGCGCCTGATAAGTTGTTGAGGGCTGATTTCTTGTCCTGTGATAAAAAGGCCTCTGTTTCGACTGACAAAACTTCAGGGGGAGCATTTGCAACCGGTTGGCACCATTTTTGAGTGAATTGCCAAAAGTCAGATTTTTGCTGAAATTCTGACCCCGGCGCTTACGAATTTTTTCAAAAAAATATTTTGCGCCTGATAAGTTGTTGAGGGCTGATTTCTTGTCCTGTGATAAAAAGGCCTCTGTTTCGACTGACAGAACTTCAGGGGGAGCATTTGCAACCGGTTTGCACCATTTTTGAGTGAATTGCCAAAAGTCAAATTTTTGCTGAAATTCTAACCCCGGCGCTTACGGATTTTTTCAAAAAAATATTTTCTGCCTGATAAGTTGTTGAGGGCTGATTTCTTGTCCTGTGATAAAAAGGCTTCTGTTTCGACTGACAAAACTTTCAGGGGAGCATTTACAACCGGTTGGCACCATTTTTGAGTGAATTGCCAAAAGTCAGATTTTTGCTGAAATTCTGACCCCGGGGCTTACGGATTTTTTCAAAAAAATATTTTCCACCGCTTAAGTTGTTGAGGGCTGATTTCTTGTCCTGTGATAAAAAGGCTTCTGTTTCGACTGACAAAACTTTCAGGGGAACATTTGCAACCGGTTGGCACCATTTTTGAATGAATTGCCAAAAGTCAGATTTTTGCTGAAATTCTGACGCCGGGGCTTACGGATTTTTTCAAAAAAATATTTTCCGGCGGTTAAGTTGTTGAGGGCTGATTTCTTGTCCTGTGATAAAAAGTCTTCTGTTTCGACTGTCAAAACTTTCAGGAGAGCATTTGCAACCGGTTGGCACCATTTTTGAATGAATTGCCAAAAGTCAGATTTTTGCTGAAATTCTGACCCCGGGGCTTACGGATTTTTTCAAAAAAATATTTTCCGCCTGATAAGTTGTTGAGGGCTGATTTCTTGTCCTGAGATAAAAAGGCTTCTGTTTCGACTGTCAAAACTTTCAGGAGAGCATTTGCAACCGGTTGGCACCATTTTTGAATGAATTGCCAAAAGTCAGATTTTTGCTGAAATTCTGACCCCGGGGCTTACGGATTTTTTCAAAAAAATATTTTCCCGCGTTTAAGTTGTTGAGGGCTGATTTCTTGTCCTGTGATAAAAAAGCTTATGTTTCGACTGTCAAAACTTTCAGGGGAGCATTTGCAACCGGTTGGCACCATTTTTGAGTGAATTGCCAAAAGTCAGATTTTTACTGAAAGTCTGACCCCGGGGCTTACGGATTTTTTCAAAAAAATATTTTCCGCCGGTTAAGTTGTTGAGGGCTGATTTCTTGTCCTGTGATAAAAAGGCTTCTGTTTCGACTGACAAAACTTTCAGGGGAGCATTGGCAACCGGTTGGCACCATTTTTGAGTGAATTGCCAAATGTCAGATTTTTGCTAAAATTCTGACCCCGGGGCTTACGGATTTTTTCAAAAAAATATTTTCCACCGTTTAAGTTGTTGAGGGCTGATTTCTTGTCCTGTGATAAAAAGGCCTTTGTTTTGACTGACAAAACTTTCAGGGGAGCATTTGCAACCGGTTGGCACCATTTTTGAGTGAATTGCCAAAAGTCAGATTTTTGCTGAAATTCTGACCCCGGGGCTTACGGATTTTTTCAAAAAAATATTTTCCGGCGTTTAAGTTGTTGAGGGCTGATTTCTTGTCCTGTGATAAAAAGGCATCTGTTTCGACTGTCAAAACTTTCAGGGGAGCATTTGCAACCGGTTGGCACCATTTTTGAGTGAATTGCCAAAAGTCAGATTTTTGCTGAAATTCTGACCCCGGGGCTTACGGATTTTTTCAAAAAAATATTTTCCGCCGGTTAAGTTGTTGAGGGCTGATTTCTTGTCCTGTGATAAAAAAGGCTTCTGTTTCGACTGTCAAAACTTTCAGGGGAGCATTTGCAACCGGTTGGCACCATTTTTGAGTGAATTGCCAAAAGTCAGATTTTTGCTGAAATTCTGACCCCGGGGCTTACGGATTTTTTAAAAAAATTTTTGCGCCTGATAAGTTGTTGAGGGCTGATTTCTTGTCCTGTGATAAAAAGGCCTCTGTTTCGACTGACAAAACTTCAGGGGGAGCATTTGCAACCGGTTGGCACCATTTTTGAGTGAATTGCCAAAAGTCAGATTTTTGCTGAAATTCTGACCCCGGCGCTTACGAATTTTTTCAAAAAAATATTTTGCGCCTGATAAGTTGTTGAGGGCTGATTTCTTGTCCTGTGATAAAAAGGCCTCTGTTTCGACTGACAGAACTTCAGGGGGAGCATTTGCAACCGGTTTGCACCATTTTTGAGTGAATTGCCAAAAGTCAAATTTTTGCTGAAATTCTAACCCCGGCGCTTACGGATTTTTTCAAAAAAATATTTTCTGCCTGATAAGTTGTTGAGGGCTGATTTCTTGTCCTGTGATAAAAAGGCTTCTGTTTCGACTGACAAAACTTTCAGGGGAGCATTTACAACCGGTTGGCACCATTTTTGAGTGAATTGCCAAAAGTCAGATTTTTGCTGAAATTCTGACCCCGGGGCTTACGGATTTTTTCAAAAAAATATTTTCCACCGCTTAAGTTGTTGAGGGCTGATTTCTTGTCCTGTGATAAAAAGGCTTCTGTTTCGACTGACAAAACTTTCAGGGGAGCATTTGTAACCGGTTGGCACCATTTTTGAGTGAATTGCCAAAAGTCATATTTTTGCTGGAATTCTGACCCCGGGGCTTACGGATTTTTTCAAGAAAATATTTTCCACCGTTTAAGTTGTTGAGGGCTGATTTCTTGTCCTGTGATAAAAAGGCCTTTGTTTTGACTGACAAAACTTTCAGGGGAGCATTTGCAACCGGTTGGCACCATTTTTGAGTGAATTGCCAAAAGTCAGATTTTTGCTGAAATTCTGACCCCGGGGCTTACGGATTTTTTCAAAAAAATATTTTCCGGCGTTTAAGTTGTTGAGGGCTGATTTCTTGTCCTGTGATAAAAAGGCATCTGTTTCGACTGTCAAAACTTTCAGGGGAGCATTTGCAACCGGTTGGCACCATTTTTGAGTGAATTGCCAAAAGTCAGATTTTTGCTGAAATTCTGACCCCGGGGCTTACGGATTTTTTCAAAAAAATATTTTCCGCCGGTTAAGTTGTTGAGGGCTGATTTCTTGTCCTGTGATAAAAAAGGCTTCTGTTTCGACTGTCAAAACTTTCAGGGGAGCATTTGCAACCGGTTGGCACCATTTTTGAGTGAATTGCCAAAAGTCAGATTTTTGCTGAAATTCTGACCCCGGGGCTTACGGATTTTTTAAAAAAATTTTTGCGCCTGATAAGTTGTTGAGGGCTGATTTCTTGTCCTGTGATAAAAAGGCCTCTGTTTCGACTGACAAAACTTCAGGGGGAGCATTTGCAACCGGTTGGCACCATTTTTGAGTGAATTGCCAAAAGTCAGATTTTTGCTGAAATTCTGACCCCGGCGCTTACGAATTTTTTCAAAAAAATATTTTGCGCCTGATAAGTTGTTGAGGGCTGATTTCTTGTCCTGTGATAAAAAGGCCTCTGTTTCGACTGACAGAACTTCAGGGGGAGCATTTGCAACCGGTTTGCACCATTTTTGAGTGAATTGCCAAAAGTCAAATTTTTGCTGAAATTCTAACCCCGGCGCTTACGGATTTTTTCAAAAAAATATTTTCTGCCTGATAAGTTGTTGAGGGCTGATTTCTTGTCCTGTGATAAAAAGGCTTCTGTTTCGACTGACAAAACTTTCAGGGGAGCATTTACAACCGGTTGGCACCATTTTTGAGTGAATTGCCAAAAGTCAGATTTTTGCTGAAATTCTGACCCCGGGGCTTACGGATTTTTTCAAAAAAATATTTTCCACCGCTTAAGTTGTTGAGGGCTGATTTCTTGTCCTGTGATAAAAAGGCTTCTGTTTCGACTGACAAAACTTTCAGGGGAGCATTTGTAACCGGTTGGCACCATTTTTGAGTGAATTGCCAAAAGTCATATTTTTGCTGGAATTCTGACCCCGGGGCTTACGGATTTTTTCAAGAAAATATTTTCCGCCGGTTAAGTTGTTGAGGGCTGATTTCTTGTCCTGTGATAAAAAGGCTTCTGTTTCGACTGTCAAAACTTTCAGGAGAGCATTTGCAACCGGTTGGAACCATTTTTGAGTGAATTGCCAAAAGTCAGATTTTTGCTGAAATTCTGACCCCAGGGCTTACGGATTTTTTCAAAAAAATATTTTCCGGCGTTTAAGTTGTTGAGGGCTGATTTCTTGTCCTGTGATAAAAAAAGCTTATGTTTCGACTGTCAAAGCTTTCAGGGGAGCATTTGCAACCGGTTGGCACCATTTTTGAGTGAATTGCCAAAAGTCAGATTTTTGTTGAAATTCTGACCCCGGGGCTTACGGATTTTTTCAAAAAAATGTTTTCCGCCGGTTAAGTTGTTGAGGGCTGATTTCTTGTCCTGTGATAAAAAGGCTTCTGTTTCGACTGACAAAACTTTCAGGGGAGCATTTGTAACCGGTTGGCAACATTTTTGAGTGAATTACCAAAACTCAGATTTTTGCTGAAATTCTGACCCCGGGGCTTTCGGATTTTTTCAAAAAAATATTTTCCGCCTGATAAGTTGTTGAGGGCTGATTTCTTGTCCTGTGATAAAAAGCCTTCTGTTTCGACTGACAAAACTTTCAGGGGAGCATTTGTAACCGGTTGGCAACATTTTTGAGTGAATTGCCAAATGTCAGATGTTTGCTGAAATTCTGACCCCGGGGCTTACGGATTTTTTCAAACAAAATATTGTCCGCCTGTTAAGTTGTTGAGGGCTGATTTCTTGTCCTGTGATAAAAAGGCCTTTGTTTTGACTGACAAAACTTTCAGGGGAGCATTTGCAACCGGTTGGCACCATTTTTGAGTGAATTGCCAAAAGTCAGATTTTTGCTGAAATTCTGACCCCGGGGCTTACGGATTTTTTCAAAAAAATATTTTCCGGCGTTTAAGTTGTTGAGGGCTGATTTCTTGTCCTGTGATAAAAAGGCTTCTGTTTCGACTGTCAAAACTTTCAGGGGAGCATTTGCAACCGGTTGGCACCATTTTTGAGTGAATTGCCAAAAGTCAGATTTTTGCTGAAATTCTGACCCCGGGGCTTACGGATTTTTTCAAAAAAATATTTTCCGCCGGTTAAGTTGTTGAGGGCTGATTTCTTGTCCTGTGATAAAAAAGGCTTCTGTTTCGACTGTCAAAACTTTCAGGGGAGCATTTGCAACCGGTTGGCACCATTTTTGAGTGAATTGCCAAAAGTCAGATTTTTGCTGAAATTCTGACCCCGGGGCTTACGGATTTTTTCAAAAAAATATTTTGCGCCTGATAAGTTGTTGAGGGCTGATTTCTTGTCCTGTGATAAAAAGGCCTCTGTTTCGACTGACAAAACTTCAGGGGGAGCATTTGCAACCGGTTGGCACCAGTTTTGAGTGAATTGCCAAAAGTCAGATTTTTGCTGAAATTCTGACCCCGGCGCTTACGGATTTTTTCAAAAAAATATTTTGCGCCTGATAAGTTGTTGAGGGCTGATTTCTTGTCCTGTGATAAAAAGGCCTCTGTTTCGACTGACAAAACTTCAGGGGGAGCATTTGCAACCGGTTCACACCATTTTTTGAGTGAATTGCCAAAAGTCAGATTTTTGCTGAAATTCTAACCCCGGCGCTTACGGATTTTTTCAAAAAAATATTTTCTGCCTGATAAGTTGTTGAGGGCTGATTTCTTGTCCTGTGATAAAAAGGCTTCTGTTTCGACTGACAAAACTTTCAGGGGAGCATTTGCAACCGGTTGGCACCATTTTTGAGTGAATTGCCAAAAGTCAGATTTTTGCTGAAATTCTTACCCCGGGGCTTACGGATTTTTTCAAAAAAATATTTTCCGCCGCTTAAGTTGTTGAGGGCTGATTTCTTGTCCTGTGATAAAAAGGCTTCTGTTTCGACTGACAAAACTTTCAGGGGAGCATTTGCAACCGGTTGGCACCATTTTTGAGTGAATTGCCAAAAGTCATATTTTTGCTGAAATTCTGACCCCGGGGCTTACGGATTTTTTCAAGAAAATATTTTCCGCCGGTTAAGTTGTTGAGGGCTGATTTCTTGTCCTGTGATAAAAAGGCTTCTGTTTCGACTGTCAAAACTTTCAGGAGAGAATTTGCAACCGGTTGGCACCATTTTTGAGTGAATTGCCAAAAGTCAGATTTTTGCTGAAATTCTGACCCCAGGGCTTACGGATTTTTTCAAAAAAATATTTTCCAGCATTTAAGTTGTTGAGGGCTGATTTCTTGTCCTGTGATAAAAAAAAGCTTATGTTTCGACTGTCAAAGCTTTCAGGGGAGCATTTGCAACCGGTTGGCACCATTTTTGAGTGAATTGCCAAAAGTCAGATTTTTGCTGAAATTCTGACCCCGGGGCTTACGGATTTTTTCAAAAAAATGTTTTCCGCCGGTTAAGTTGTTGAGGGCTGATTTCTTGTCCTGTGATAAAAAGGCTTCTGTTTCGACTGACAAAACTTTCAGGGGAGCATTTGTAACCGGTTGGCAACATTTTTGAGTGAATTGCCAAAAGTCAGATTTTTGCTGAAATTCTGACCCCGGGGCTTACGGATTTTTTCAAAAAAATATTTTCCGCCTGATAAGTTGTTGAGGGCTGATTTGTTGTCCTGTGATAAAAAGCCTGCTGTTTCGACTGACAAAACTTTCAGGGGAGCATTTGTAACCGGTTGGCAACATTTTTGAGTGAATTGCCAAAAGTCAGATGTTTGCTGAAATTCTGACCCCGGGGCTTACGGATTTTTTCAAACAAAATATTGTCCGCCTGTTAAGTTGTTGAGCGCTGATTTCTTGTCCTGTGATAAAAAAGGCTTCTGTTTCGACTGTCAAAACTTTCAGGGGAGCATTTGCAACCGGTTGGCACCATTTTTGAGTGAATTGCCAAAAGTCAGATTTTTGCTGAAATTCTGACCCCGGGGCTTACGGATTTTTTTTCAAAAAAATATTTTCCGCCGGTTAAGTTGTTGAGGGCTGATTTCTTGTCCTCTGATAAAAAGGCTTCTGTTTCGACTGTCAAAACTTTCAGGGGAGCATTTGCAACCGGTTGGCACCATTTTTGAGTGAATTGCCAAAAGTCAGATTTTTACTGAAATTCTGACCCCGGGGCTTACGGATTTTTTCAAAAAAATATTTTCTGCCTGATAAGTTGTTGAGGGCTGATTTCTTGTCCTGTGATAAAAAGGCCTCTCTTTCGACTGACAAAACTTTCAGGGGAGCATTTGCAACCGGTTGGCACCATTTTTGAGTGAATTGCCAAAAGTCATATTTTTGCTGAAATTCTGACCCCGGGGCTTACGGATTTTTTCAAGAAAATATTTTCTGCCGGTTAAGTTGTTGAGGGCTGATTTCTTGTCCTGTGATAAAAAGGCTTCTGTTTCAACTGTCAAAACTTTCAGGAGAGCATTTGCAACCGGTTGGCACCATTTTTGAGTGAATTGCCAAAAGTCAGATTTTTGCTGAAATTCTGACCCCGGGGCTTACGGTTTTTTTCAAAAAAATATTTTCCGGCGTTTAAGTTGTTGAGGGCTGATTTCTTGTCCTGTGATAAAAAAGCTTCTGTTTCGACTGCCAAAGCTTTCAGGGGAGCATTTGCAACCGGTTGGCACCATTTTTGAGTGAATTGCCAAAAGTCAGATTTTTGCTGAAATTGTGACCCCGGGGCTTAGGGATTTTTTCAAAAAAGTATTTTCCGCCGTTTAAGTTGTTGAGGGCTGATTTCTTGTCCTGTGATAAAAAGGCCTCTCTTTCGACTGACAAAACTTTCAGGGGAGCATTTGCAACCGGTTGGCACCATTTTTGAATGAATTGCCAAAAGTCAGATTTTTGCTGAAATTCTGACCCCGGGGCTTACGGATTTTTTCAAAAAAATATTTTGCGCCTGATAAGTTGTTGAGGGCTGATTTCTTGTCCTGTGATAAAAAGGCTTCTGTTTCGACTGACAAAACTTTCAGGAGAGCATTTTCAAGCTTTTGGCACCATTTTTCAGTGAATTGCCAAAAGTCAGATTTTTGCTGAAATTGTGACCCCGGGGCTTAGGGATTTTTTCAAAAAAATATTTTCTGCCGGTTAAGTTTTTGAGGGCTGATATCTTGTCCTGTGATAAAAAGCCTTCTGTATCCATCGCCAAAGCTTTCAGGAGAGCATTTGCAACAGGTTTGCACCATTTTTGAGTGAACTGCCAAAGGTCAGATTTTTGCTGAAATTGTGACCCCGGGGCTTAGGGATTTTTTCAAAAAAATATTTTCTGCCGGTTAAGTTTTTGAGGGCTGATTTCTTGTCCTGTGATAAAAAGCCTGCTGTTTCGAGTGCCAAACATTTCAGGAGAGCATTTTCAAGCTTTTGGCACCATTTTTCAGTGAATTGCCAAAAGTCAGATTTTTGCTGAAATTGTGACCCCGGGGCTTAGGGATTTTTTCAAAAAAATATTTTCTGCCGGTTAAGTTTGTGAGGGCTGATTTCTTGTCCTGTTATAAAAAGCCTGCTGTTTCGAGTGCCTAACCTTTCAGGAGAGCATTTGCAACCGGTTGGCACCATTTTTGAGTGAACTGCCCAAAGTCAGATTTTTGTTGAAATTGTGACCCCGGGGCTTAGGGATTTTTTCAAAAAAATATTTTTCGGCGTTTAAGTTGTTGAGGGCTGATTTCTTGTCCTGTGATAAAAAAGCTTATGTTTCGACTGTCAAAACTTTCAGGGGAGCATTTGCAACCGGTTGGCACCATTTTTGAGTGAATTGCCAAAAGTCAGATTTTTGCTGAAATTCTGACCCCGGGGCTTACGGATTTTTTCAAAAAAATATTTTCCGCCGGTTAAGTTGTTGAGGGCTGATTTCTTGTCCTGTGATAAAAAGGCTTCTGTTTTGACTGACAAAACTTTCAGGGGAACATTTGCAACCGGTTGGCACCATTTTTGAATGAATTGCCAAAAGTCAGATTTTTGCTGAAATTCTGACCCCGGGGCTTACGGATTTTTTCAAAAAAATATTTTCTGCCTGATAAGTTGTTGAGGGCTGATTTCTTTTCCTGTGATAAAAAGGCCTCTCTTTCGACTGACAAAACTTTCAGGGGAGCATTTGCAACCGGTTGGCACCATTTTTGAGTGAATTGCCAAAAGTCATATTTTTGCTGAAATTTTGACCCCGGGGCTTACGGATTTTTTCAAGAAAATATTTTCCGCCGGTTAAGTTGCTGAGGGCTGATTTCTTGTCCTGTGATAAAAAGGCTTCTGTTTCAACTGTCAAAACTTTCAGGAGAGCATTTGCAACCGGTTGGCACCATTTTTGAATGAATTGCCAAAAGTCAGATTTTTGCTGAAATTCTGACCCCGGGGCTTACGGATTTTTTCAAAAAAAATATTTTCCCGCGTTTAAGTTGTTGAGGGCTGATTTCTTGTCCTGTGATAAAAAATGCTTCTGTTTCGACTGTCAAAACTTTCAGGCGAGCATTTGCAACCGGTTGGCACCATTTTTGAGTGAATTGCCAAAAGTCAGATTTTTGCTGAAATTCTGACCCCGGGGCTTACGGATTTTTTCAAAAAAATATTTTCCGCCTGATAAGTTGTTGAGGGCTGATTTTTTGTCCTGTGATAAAAAGGCCTCTCTTTCGACTGACAAAACTTTCAGGGGAGCATTTGCAACCGGTTGGCACCATTTTTGAGTGAATTGCCAAAAGTCAGATTTTTGCTGAAATTCTGACCCCGGGGCTTACAGATTTTTTCAAAAAAATATTTTCCGCCTGATAAGTTGTTGAGGGCTGATTTCTTGTCCTGTGATAAAAAGGCTTCTGTTTCGACTGTCAAAACTTTCAGGAGAGCATTTGCAACCGGTTGGCACCATTTTTGAATGAATTGCCAAAAGTCAGATTTTTTGCTGAAATTCTGACCCCGGGGCTTACGGATTTTTTCAAAAAAATATTTTCAGCGTTTAAGTTGTTAAGGGCTGATTTCTTGTCCTGTGATAAAAAAGCTTATGTTTCGACTGAAAAAACTTTCAGGGGAGCATTTGCAACCGGTTGGCACCATTTTTGAGTGAATTGCCAAAAGTCAGATTTTTGCTGAAATTCTGACCCCGGGGCTTACGGATTTTTTCAAAAAAATATTTTCTGCCGGTTAAGTTTTTGAGGGCTGATATCTTGTCCTGTGATAAAAAGCCTTCTGTATCCATCGCCAAAGCTTTCAGGAGAGCATTTGCAACAGGTTTGCACCATTTTTGAGTGAACTGCCAAAGGTCAGATTTTTGCTGAAATTGTGACCCCGGGGCTTAGGGATTTTTTCAAAAAAATATTTTCTGCCGGTTAAGTTTTTGAGGGCTGATTTCTTGTCCTGTGATAAAAAGCCTGCTGTATCGAGTGCCAAACATTTCAGGAGAGCATTTTCAAGCTTTTGGCACCATTTTTCAGTGAATTGCCAAAAGTCAGATTTTTGCTGAAATTGTGACCCCGGGGCTTAGGGATTTTTTCAAAAAAATATTTTCTGCCGGTTAAGTTTGTGAGGGCTGATTTCTTGTCCTGTTATAAGAAGCCTGCTGTTTCGAGTGCCTAACCTTTCAGGAGAGCATTTGCAACCGGTTGGCACCATTTTTGAGTGAATTGCCAAAAGTCAGATTTTTGCTGAAATTCTGACCCCGGGGCTTACGGATTTTTTCAAAAAAATATTTTCCGCCTGATAAGTTGTTGAGGGCTGATTTCTTGTCCTGTGATAAAAAGGCTTCTGTTTCGACTGTCAAAACTTTCAGGAGAGCATTTGCAACCGGTTGGCACCATTTTTGAATGAATTGCCAAAAGTCAGATTTTTTGCTGAAATTCTGACCCCGGGGCTTACGGATTTTTTCAAAAAAATATTTTCGGCGTTTAAGTTGTTGAGGGCTGATTTCTGGTCCTGTGATAAAAAAGCTTATGTTTCGACTGACAAAACTTTCAGGGGAGCATTTGCAACCGGTTGGCACCATTTTTGAGTGAATTGCCAAAAGTCAGATTTTTGCTGAAATTGTGACCCCGGGGCTTAGGGATTTTTTCAAAAAAATATTTTCTGCCGGTTAAGTTTTTGAGGGCTGATTTCTTGTCCTGTGATAAAAAGCCTGCTGTTTCGAGTGCCAAACATTTCAGGAGAGCATTTTCAAGCTTTTGGCACCATTTTTCAGTGAATTGCCAAAAGTCAGATTTTTGCTGAAATTGTGACCCCGGGGCTTAGGGATTTTTTCAAAAAAATATTTTCTGCCGGTTAAGTTTGTGAGGGCTGATTTCTTGTCCTGTGATAAAAAGGCCTCTCTTTCGACTGACAAAACTTTCAGGAGAGCATTTGCAACCGGTTGGCACCATTTTTGAGTGAACTGCCAAAGGTCAGATTTTTGCTGAAATTGTGACCCCGGGGCTTAGGGATTTTTTCAAAAAAATATTTTCTGCCGGTTAAGTTTTTGAGGGCTGATTTCTTGTCCTGTGATAAAAAGCCTGCTGTATCGAGTGCCAAACATTTCAGGAGAGCATTTTCAAGCTTTTGGCACCATTTTTCAGTGAATTGCCAAAAGTCAGATTTTTGCTGAAATTGTGACCCCGGGGCTTAGGGATTTTTTCAAAAAAATATTTTCTGCCGGTTAAGTTTGTGAGGGCTGATTTCTTGTCCTGTTATAAGAAGCCTGCTGTTTCGAGTGCCTAACCTTTCAGGAGAGCATTTGCAACCGGTTGGCACCATTTTTGAGTGAATTGCCAAAAGTCAGATTTTTGCTGAAATTCTGACCCCGGGGCTTACGGATTTTTTCAAAAAAATATTTTCCGCCTGATAAGTTGTTGAGGGCTGATTTCTTGTCCTGTGATAAAAAGGCTTCTGTTTCGACTGTCAAAACTTTCAGGAGAGCATTTGCAACCGGTTGGCACCATTTTTGAATGAATTGCCAAAAGTCAGATTTTTTGCTGAAATTCTGACCCCGGGGCTTACGGATTTTTTCAAAAAAATATTTTCGGCGTTTAAGTTGTTGAGGGCTGATTTCTGGTCCTGTGATAAAAAAGCTTATGTTTCGACTGACAAAACTTTCAGGGGAGCATTTGCAACCGGTTGGCACCATTTTTGAGTGAATTGCCAAAAGTCAGATTTTTGCTGAAATTGTGACCCCGGGGCTTAGGGATTTTTTCAAAAAAATATTTTCTGCCGGTTAAGTTTTTGAGGGCTGATTTCTTGTCCTGTGATAAAAAGCCTGCTGTTTCGAGTGCCAAACATTTCAGGAGAGCATTTTCAAGCTTTTGGCACCATTTTTCAGTGAATTGCCAAAAGTCAGATTTTTGCTGAAATTGTGACCCCGGGGCTTAGGGATTTTTTCAAAAAAATATTTTCTGCCGGTTAAGTTTGTGAGGGCTGATTTCTTGTCCTGTGATAAAAAGGCCTCTCTTTCGACTGACAAAACTTTCAGGAGAGCATTTGCAACCGGTTGGCACCATTTTTGAGTGAACTGCCAAAAGTCAGATTTTTGTTGAAATTGTGACCCCGGGGCTTAGGGATTTTTTCAAAAAAATATTTTCCGGCGTTTAAGTTGCTGAGGGCTGATTTCTTGTCCTGTGATAAAAAAGCTTATGTTTCGACTGTCAAAACTTTCCGGGGAGCATTTGCAACCGGTTGGCACCATTTTTGAGTGAATTGCCAAAAGTCAGATTTTTGCTGAAATTCTGACCCTGGGGCTTACGGATTTTTTCAAAAAAATATTTTCCGCCGGTTAAGTTGTTGAGGGCTGATTTCTTGTCCTGTGATAAAAAGGCTTCTGTTTCGACTGACAAAACTTTCAGGGGAACATTTGCAACCGGTTGGCACCATTTTTGAATGAATTGCCAAAAGTCAGATTTTTGCTGAAATTCTGACCCTGGGGCTTACGGATTTTTTCAAAAAAATATTTTCTGCCTGATAAGTTGTTGAGGGCTGATTTCTTGTCCTGTGATAAAAAGGCCTCTCTTTCGACTGACAAAACTTTCAGGGGAGCATTTGCAACCGGTTGGCACCATTTTTGAGTGAATTGCCAAAAGTCATATTTTTGCTGAAATTCTGACCCCAGCGCTTACGGATTTTTTTTTAAAAAAATTTTCCGCCGTTTAAGTTGTTGAGGGCTGATTTCTTGTCCTGTGATAAAAAGGCCTCTCTTTCGACTGAAAAAACTTTCAGGGGAGCATTTGCAACCGGTTGGCACCATTTTTGAGTGAATTGACAAAACTCATATATTTGCTGAAATTCTGACCCCGGGGCTTACGGATTTTTTCAAAAAAATATTTTCCGCCGGTTAAGTTGTTGAGGGCTGATTTCTTGTCCTGTGATAAAAAGGCTTCTGTTTCGACTGTCAAAACTTTCAGGAGAGCATTTGCAACCGGTTGGCACCATTTTTGAATGAATTGCCAAAAGTCAGATTTTTGCTGAAATTCTGACCCCGGGGCTTACGGATTTTTTCAAAAAAATATTTTCCGGCGTTTAAGTTTTTGATGGCTGATTTCTTGTCCTGTGATAAAAAAGCTGCTGTTTCGACTGTCAAAACTTTCAGGGGAGCATTTGCAACCGGTTGGCACCATTTTTGAGTGAATTGCCAAAAGTCAGATTTTTGCTGAAATTCTGACCCCGGGGCTTACGGATTTTTTCAAAAAAATATTTTCCGCCGGTTAAGTTGTTGAGGGCCGATTTCTTGTCCTGTGATAAAAAAGCTTCTGTTTCGACTGTCAAAACTTTCAGGGGAACATTTGCAACCGGTTGGCACCATTTTTGAGTGAATTGCCAAAAGTCAGATTTTTGCTGAAATTCTGACCCCGGGGCTTACGGATTTTTTCAAAAAAATATTTTCCGCCGGTTAAGTTGTTGAGGGCTGATTTCTTGTCCTGTGATAAAAAGGCTTCTGTTTCGACTGACAAAACTTTCAGGGGAACATTTGCAACCGGTTGGCACCATTTTTGAATGAATTGCCAAAAGTCAGATTTTTGCTGAAATTCTGACCCCGGGGCTTACGGATTTTTTCAAAAAAATATTTTCCGCCGGTTAAGTTGTTGAGGGCTGATTTCTTGTCCTGTGATAAAAAAGCTTATGTTTCGACTGTCAAAACTTTCAGGGGAGCATTTGCAACCGGTTGGCACCATTTTTGAGTGAATTGCCAAAAGTCAGATTTTTGCTGAAATTCTGACCCCGGGGCTTACGGATTTTTTCAAAAAAATATTTTCCGGCGTTTAAGTTTTTGATGGCTGATTTCTTGTCCTGTGATAAAAAAGCTGCTGTTTCGACTGTCAAAACTTTCAGGGGAACATTTGCAACCGGTTGGCACCATTTTTGAGTGAATTGCCAAAAGTCAGATTTTTGCTGAAATTCTGACCCCGGGGCTTACGGATTTTTTCAAAAAAATATTTTCCGCCGGTTAAGTTGTTGAGGGCTGATTTCTTGTCCTGTGATAAAAAGGCTTCTGTTTCGACTGACAAAACTTTCAGGGGAACATTTGCAACCGGTAGGCACCATTTTTGAATGAATTGCCAAAAGTCAGATTTTTGCTGAAATTCTGACCCCGGGGCTTACGGATTTTTTCAAAAAAATATTTTCCGCCGGTTAAGTTGTTGAGGGCTGATTTCTTGTCCTGTGATAAAAAAGCTTATGTTTCGACTGTCAAAACTTTCAGGGGAGCATTTGCAACCGGTTGGCACCATTTTTGAGTGAATTGCCAAAAGTCAGATTTTTGCTGAAATTCTGACCCCGGGGCTTACGGATTTTTTCAAAAAAATATTTTCCGCCGGTTAAGTTGTTGAGGGCCGATTTCTTGTCCTGTGATAAAAAAGCTTCTGTTTCGACTGTCAAAACTTTCAGGGGAACATTTGCAACCGGTTGGCACCATTTTTGAGTGAATTGCCAAAAGTCAGATTTTTGCTGAAATTCTGACCCCGGGGCTTACGGATTTTTTCAAAAAAATATTTTCCGCCGGTTAAGTTGTTGAGGGCTGATTTCTTGTCCTGTGATAAAAAGGCTTCTGTTTCGACTGACAAAACTTTCAGGGGAACATTTGCAACCGGTTGGCACCATTTTTGAATGAATTGCCAAAAGTCAGATTTTTGCTGAAATTCTGACCCCGGGGCTTACGGATTTTTTCAAAAAAATATTTTCCGCCGGTTAAGTTGTTGAGGGCTGATTTCTTGTCCTGTGATAAAAAAGCTTATGTTTCGACTGTCAAAACTTTCAGGGGAGCATTTGCAACCGGTTGGCACCATTTTTGAGTGAATTGCCAAAAGTCAGATTTTTGCTGAAATTCTGACCCCGGGGCTTACGGATTTTTTCAAAAAAATATTTTCCGCCGGTTAAGTTGTTGAGGGCCGATTTCTTGTCCTGTGATAAAAAAGCTTCTGTTTCGACTGTCAAAACTTTCAGGGGAACATTTGCAACCGGTTGGCACCATTTTTGAGTGAATTGCCAAAAGTCAGATTTTTGCTGAAATTCTGACCCCGGGGCTTACGGATTTTTTCAAAAAAATATTTTCCGCCGGTTAAGTTGTTGAGGGCTGATTTCTTGTCCTGTGATAAAAAGGCTTCTGTTTCGACTGACAAAACTTTCAGGGGAACATTTGCAACCGGTTGGCACCATTTTTGAATGAATTGCCAAAAGTCAGATTTTTGCTGAAATTGTGACCCCGGGGCTTACGGATTTTTTCAAAAAAATATTTTCTGCCTGATAAGTTGTTGAGGGCTGATTTCTTGTCCTGTGATAAAAAGGCCTCTCTTTCGACTGACAAAACTTTCAGGGGAGCATTTGCAACCGGTTGGCACCATTTTTGAGTGAATTGCCAAAAGTCAGATTTTTGCTGAAATTCTGACCCCGGGGCTTACAGATTTTTTCAAAAAAATATTTTCCGCCGGTTAAGTTGTTGAGGGCTGATTTCTTGTCCTGTGATAAAAAAGCTTCTGTTTCGACTGTCAAAACTTTCAGGGGAACATTTGCAACCGGTTGGCACCATTTTTGAATGAATTGCCAAAAGTCAGATTTTTGCTGAAATTCTGACCCCGGCGCTTACGGATTTTTTCAAAAAAATATTTTCCGCCGTTTAAGTTGTTGAGGGCTGATTTCTTGTCCTGTGATAAAAAGGCCTCTCTTTCGACTGATAAAACTTTCAGGGGAGCATTTGCAACCGGTTGGCACCATTTTTGAGTGAATTGCCAAAAGTCAGATTTTTGCTGAAATTCTGACCCCGGGGCTTACGGATTTTTTCAAAAAAATATTTTCTGCCGGTTAAGTTTTTGAGGGCTGATATCTTGTCCTGTGATAAAAAGCCTTCTGTATCCATCGCCAAAGCTTTCATGAGAGCATTTGCAACAGGTTTGCACCATTTTTGAGTGAACTGCCAAAGGTCAGATTTTTGCTGAAATTGTGACCCCGGGGCTTAGGGATTTTTTCAAAAAAATATTTTCTGCCGGTTAAGTTTTTGAGGGCTGATTTCTTGTCCTGTGATAAAAAGCCTGCTGTATCGAGTGCCAAACATTTCAGGAGAGCATTTTCAAGCTTTTGGCACCATTTTTCAGTGAATTGCCAAAAGTCAGATTTTTGCTGAAATTGTGACCCCGGGGCTTAGGGATTTTTTCAAAAAAATATTTTCTGCCGGATAAGTTTGTGAGGGCTGATTTCTTGTCCTGTTATAAGAAGCCTGCTGTTTCGAGTGCCTAACCTTTCAGGAGAGCATTTGCAACCGGTTGGCACCATTTTTGAGTGAATTGCCAAAAGTCAGATTTTTGCTGAAATTCTGACCCCGGGGCTTACGGATTTTTTCAAAAAAATATTTTCCGCCTGATAAGTTGTTGAGGGCTGATTTCTTGTCCTGTGATAAAAAGGCTTCTGTTTCGACTGTCAAAACTTTCAGGAGAGCATTTGCAACCGGTTGGCACCATTTTTGAATGAATTGCCAAAAGTCAGATTTTTTGCTGAAATTCTGACCCCGGGGCTTACGGATTTTTTCAAAAAAATATTTTCGGCGTTTAAGTTGTTGAGGGCTGATATCTTGTCCTGTGATAAAAAGCCTTCTGTATCCATCGCCAAAGCTTTCAGGAGAGCATTTGCAACAGGTTTGCACCATTTTTGAGTGAACTGCCAAAGGTCAGATTTTTGCTGAAATTGTGACCCCGGGGCTTAGGGATTTTTTCAAAAAAATATTTTCTGCCGGTTAAGTTTTTGAGGGCTGATTTCTTGTCCTGTGATAAAAAGCCTGCTGTATCGAGTGCCAAACATTTCAGGAGAGCATTTTCAAGCTTTTGGCACCATTTTTCAGTGAATTGCCAAAAGTCAGATTTTTGCTGAAATTGTGACCCCGGGGCTTAGGGATTTTTTCAAAAAAATATTTTCTGCCGGATAAGTTTGTGAGGGCTGATTTCTTGTCCTGTTATAAGAAGCCTGCTGTTTCGAGTGCCTAACCTTTCAGGAGAGCATTTGCAACCGGTTGGCACCATTTTTGAGTGAATTGCCAAAAGTCAGATTTTTGCTGAAATTCTGACCCCGGGGCTTACGGATTTTTTCAAAAAAATATTTTCCGCCTGATAAGTTGTTGAGGGCTGATTTCTTGTCCTGTGATAAAAAGGCTTCTGTTTCGACTGTCAAAACTTTCAGGAGAGCATTTGCAACCGGTTGGCACCATTTTTGAATGAATTGCCAAAAGTCAGATTTTTTGCTGAAATTCTGACCCCGGGGCTTACGGATTTTTTCAAAAAAATATTTTCGGCGTTTAAGTTGTTGAGGGCTGATTTCTGGTCCTGTGATAAAAAAGCTTATGTTTCGACTGACAAAACTTTCAGGGGAGCATTTGCAACCGGTTGGCACCATTTTTGAGTGAATTGCCAAAAGTCAGATTTTTGCTGAAATTGTGACCCCGGGGCTTAGGGATTTTTTCAAAAAAATATTTTCTGCCGGTTAAGTTTTTGAGGGCTGATTTCTTGCCTGTGATAAAAAGCCTGCTGTTTCGAGTGCCAAACATTTCAGGAGAGCATTTTCAAGCTTTTGGCACCATTTTTCAGTGAATTGCCAAAAGTCAGATTTTTGCTGAAATTGTGACCCCGGGGCTTACGGATTTTTTCAAAAAAATATTTTCTGCCGGTTAAGTTTGTGAGGGCTGATTTCTTGTCCTGTGATAAAAAGGCCTCTCTTTCGACTGACAAAACTTTCAGGAGAGCATTTGCAACCGGTTGGCACCATTTTTGAGTGAACTGCCAAAAGTCAGATTTTTGTTGAAATTGTGACCCCGGGGCTTAGGGATTTTTTCAAAAAAATATTTTCCGGCGTTTAAGTTGCTGAGGGCTGATTTCTTGTCCTGTGATAAAAAAGCTTATGTTTCGACTGTCAAAACTTTCCGGGGAGCATTTGCAACCGGTTGGCACCATTTTTGAGTGAATTGCCAAAAGTCAGATTTTTGCTGAAATTCTGACCCTGGGGCTTACGGATTTTTTCAAAAAAATATTTTCCGCCGGTTAAGTTGTTGAGGGCTGATTTCTTGTCCTGTGATAAAAAGGCTTCTGTTTCGACTGACAAAACTTTCAGGGGAACATTTGCAACCGGTTGGCACCATTTTTGAATGAATTGCCAAAAGTCAGATTTTTGCTGAAATTCTGACCCTGGGGCTTACGGATTTTTTCAAAAAAATATTTTCTGCCTGATAAGTTGTTGAGGGCTGACTTCTTGTCCTGTGATAAAAAGGCCTCTCTTTCGACTGACAAAACTTTCAGGGGAGCATTTGCAACCGGTTGGCACCATTTTTGAGTGAATTGCCAAAAGTCATATTTTTGCTGAAATTCTGACCCCAGCGCTTACGGATTTTTTTAAAAAAATATTTTCCGCCGGTTAAGTTGTTGAGGGCTGATTTCTTGTCCTGTGATAAAAAGGCCTCTCTTTCGACTGACAAAACTTTCAGGGGAGCATTTGCAACCGGTTGGCACCATTTTTGAGTGAATTGCCAAAAGTCATATTTTTGCTGAAATTCTGACCCCAGCGCTTACGGATTTTTTCAAAAAAATATTTTCCGCCGGTTAAGTTGTTGAGGGCTGATTTCTTGTCCTGTGATAAAAAGGCTTCTGTTTCGACTGTCAAAACTTTCAGGAGAGCATTTGCAACCAGTTGGCACCATTTTTGAATGAATTGCCAAAAGTCAGATTTTTGCTGAAATTCTGACCCCGGGGCTTACGGATTTTTTCAAAAAAATATTTTCCGGCGTTTAAGTTGTTGAGGGCTGATTTCTTGTCCTGTGATAAAAAAGCTGCTGTTTCGACTGTCAAAACTTTCAGGGGAACATTTGCAACCGGTTGGCACCATTTTTGAGTGAATTGCCAAAAGTCAGATTTTTGCTGAAATTCTGACCCCGGGGCTTACGGATTTTTTCAAAAAAATATTTTCCGCCGGTTAAGTTGTTGAGGGCTGATTTCTTGTCCTGTGATAAAAAGGCTTCTGTTTCGACTGACAAAACTTTCAGGGGAACATTTGCAACCGGTTGGCACCATTTTTGAATGAATTGCCAAAAGTCAGATTTTTGCTGAAATTCTGACCCCGGGGCTTACGGATTTTTTCAAAAAAATATTTTCCGCCGGTTAAGTTGTTGAGGGCTGATTTCTTGTCCTGTGATAAAAAAGCTTATGTTTCGACTGTCAAAACTTTCAGAGGAGCATTTGCAACCGGTTGGCACCATTTTTGAGTGAATTGCCAAAAGTCAGATTTTTGCTGAAATTCTGACCCCGGGGCTTACGGATTTTTTCAAAAAAATATTTTCCGCCGGTTAAGTTGTTGAGGGCCGATTTCTTGTCCTGTGATAAAAAAGCTTCTGTTTCGACTGTCAAAACTTTCAGGGGAACATTTGAAACCGGTTGGCACCATTTTTGAGTGAATTGCCAAAAGTCAGATTTTTGCTGAAATTCTGACCCCGGGGCTTACGGATTTTTTCAAAAAAATATTTTCCGCCGGTTAAGTTGTTGAGGGCTGATTTCTTGTCCTGTGATAAAAAGGCTTCTGTTTCGACTGACAAAACTTTCAGGGGAACATTTGCAACCGGTTGGCACCATTTTTGAATGAATTGCCAAAAGTCAGATTTTTGCTGAAATTCTGACCCCGGGGCTTACGGATTTTTTCAAAAAAATATTTTCTGCCTGATAAGTTGTTGAGGGCTGATTTCTTGTCCTGTGATAAAAAGGCCTCTCTTTCGACTGACAAAACTTTCAGGGGAGCATTTGCAACCGGTTGGCACCATTTTTGAGTGAATTGCCAAAAGTCAGATTTTTGCTGAAATTCTGACCCCGGGGCTTACAGATTTTTTCAAAAAAATATTTTCCGCCGGTTAAGTTGTTGAGGGCTGATTTCTTGTCCTGTGATAAAAAAGCTTCTGTTTCGACTGTCAAAACTTTCAGAGGAACATTTGCAACCGGTTGGCACCATTTTTGAATGAATTGCCAAAAGTCAGATTTTTGCTGAAATTCTGACCCCGGCGCTTACGGATTTTTTCAAAAAAATATTTTCCGCCGTTTAAGTTGTTGAGGGCTGATTTCTTGTCCTGTGATAAAAAGGCCTCTCTTTCGACTGATAAAACTTTCAGGGGAGCATTTGCAACCGGTTGGCACCATTTTTGAGTGAATTGCCAAAAGTCAGATTTTTGCTGAAATTCTGACCCCGGGGCTTACGGATTTTTTTAAAAAAATATTTTCCGGCGTTTAAGTTGTTGAGGGCTGATTTCTTGTCCTGTGATAAAAAAGCTTCTGTTTCGACTGTCAAAACTTTCAGGGGAGCATTTGCAACCGGTTGGCACCATTTTTGAGTGAATTGCCAAAAGTCAGATTTTTGCTGAAATTCTGACCCCGGGGCTTACAGATTTTTTCAAAAAAATATTTTCCGCCGGTTAAGTTGTTGAGGGCTGATTTCTTGTCCTGTGATAAAAAAGCTTCTGTTTCGACTGTCAAAACTTTCAGGGGAACATTTGCAACCGGTTGGCACCATTTTTGAATGAATTGCCAAAAGTCAGATTTTTGCTGAAATTCTGACCCCGTCGCTTACGGATTTTTTCAAAAAAATATTTTCCGCCGTTTAAGTTGTTGAGGGCTGATTTCTTGTCCTGTGATAAAAAAGCTTATGTTTCGACTGTCAAAACTTTCAGGGGAGCATTTGCAACCGGTTGGCACCATTTTTGAGTGAATTGCCAAAAGTCAGATTTTTGCTGAAATTCTGACCCCGGGGCTTACGGATTTTTTCAAAAAAATATTTTCCGCCGGTTAAGTTGTTGAGGGCTGATTTCTTGTCCTGTGATAAAAAGGCTTCTGTTTCGACTGACAAAACTTTCAGGGGAACATTTGCAACCGGTTGGCACCATTTTTGAATGAATTGCCAAAAGTCAGATTTTTGCTGAAATTCTGACCCCGGGGCTTACGGATTTTTTCAAAAAAATATTTTCCGCCTGATAAGTTGTTGAGGGCTGATTTCTTGTCCTGTGATAAAAAGCCTTCTGTTTCGACTGACAAAACTTTCAGGGGAGCATTTGAAACCGGTTGGCAACATTTTTGAGTGAATTGCCAAAAAGTCAGATTTTTGCTGAAATTCTGACCCCGGGGCTTACGGATTTTTTCAAAAAAATATTTTCCGCCGCGTACGTTGTTGAGGGCTGATTTCTTGTCCTGTGATAAAAAGGCTTTTGTTTCGACTGTCAAAACTTTCGGGGGAGCATTTGCAACCGGTTGGCACCATTTTTGAATGAATTGCCAAAAGTCAGATGTTTGCTGAAATTCTGACCCCGGGGCTTACGGATTTTTTCAAAAAAATATTTTCCGGCGTTTAAATTGTTGAGGGCTGATTTCTTGTCCTGTGATAAAAAAGCTTATGTTTCGACTGTCAAAACATTCAGGGGAGCATTTGCAACCGGTTGGCACCATTTTTGAATGAATTGCCAAAAGTCAGATTTTTGCTGAAATTCTGACCCCGGGGCTTACGGATTTTTTCAAAAAAATATTTTCCGCCGGTTAAGTTGTTGAGGGCTGATTTCTTGTCCTGTGATAAAAAGGCTTCTGTTTCGACTGACAAAACTTTCAGGGGAACATTTGCAACCGGTTGGCACCATTTTTGAATGAATTGCCAAAAGTCAGATTTTTGCTGAAATTCTGACCCCGGGGCTTACGGATTTTTTCAAAAAAATATTTTCCGGCGGTTAAGTTGTTGAGGGCTGATTTCTTGTCCTGTGATAAAAAGGCTTCTGTTTTGACTGTCAAAACTTTCAGGAGAGCATTTGCAACCGGTTGGCACCATTTTTGAATGAATTGCCAAAAGTCAGATTTTTGCTGAAATTCTGACCCCGGGGCTTACGGATTTTTTCAAAAAAATATTTTCCGCCTGATAAGTTGTTGAGGGCTGATTTCTTGTCCTGTGATAAAAAGGCTTCTGTTTCGACTGTCAAAACTTTCAGGAGAGCATTTGCAACCGGTTGGCACCATTTTTGAATGAATTGCCAAAAGTCAGATTTTTGCTGAAATTCTGACCCCGGGGCTTACGGATTTTTTCAAAAAAATATTTTCCCGCGTTTAAGTTGTTGAGGGCTGATTTCTTGTCCTGTGATAAAAAAGCTTATGTTTCGACTGTCAAAACTTTCAGGGGAGCATTTGCAACCGGTTGGCACCATTTTTGAGTGAATTGCCAAAAGTCAGATTTTTGCTGAAAGTCTGACCCCGGGGCTTACGGATTTTTTCAAAAAAATATTTTCCGCCGGTTAAGTTGTTGAGGACTGATTTCTTGTCCTGTGATAAAAAGGCTTCTGTTTCGACTGACAAAACTTTCAGGGGAACATTTGCAACCGGTTGGCACCATTTTTGAATGAATTGCCAAAAGTCAGATTTTTGCTGAAATTCTGACCCCGGGGCTTACGGATTTTTTCAAAAAAATATTTTCCGGCGTTTAAGTTGTTGAGGGCTGATTTCTTGTCCTGTGATAAAAAGGCTTCTGTTTCGACTGTCAAAACTTTCAGGAGAGCATTTGCAACCGGTTGGCACCATTTTTGAATGAATTGCCAAAAGTCAGATGTTTGCTGAAATTCTGACCCCGGGGCTTACAGATTTTTTCAAAAAAATATTTTCCGGCGTTTAAGTTGTTGAGGGCTGATTTCTTGTCCTGTGATAAAAAAGCTTCTGTTTCGACTGTCAAAACTTTCAGGGGAGCATTGGCAACCGGTTGGCACCATTTTTGAGTGAATTGCCAAAAGTCAGATTTTTGCTAAAATTCTGACCCCGGGGCTTACGGATTTTTTCAAAAAAATATTTTCCACCGTTTAAGTTGTTGAGGGCTGATTTCTTGTCCTGTGATAAAAAGGCCTTTGTTTTGACTGACAAAACTTTCAGGGGAGCATTTGCAGCCGGTTGGCACTATTTTTGAGAGAATTGCCAAAAGTCAGATTTTTGCTGAAATTCTGATCCCGGGGCTTACGGATTTTTTCAAAAAAATATTTTCCGCCGGTTAAGTTGTTGAGGGCTGATTTCTTGTCCTGTGATAAAAAAGGCTTCTGTTTCGACTGTCAAAACTTTCAGGGGAGCATTTGCAACCGGTTGGCACCATTTTTGAGTGAATTGCCAAAAGTCAGATTTTTGCTGAAATTCTGACCCCGGCGCTTACGGATTTTTTCAAAAAAATATTTTGCGCCTGATAAGTTGTTGAGGGCTGATTTCTTTTCCTGTGATAAAAATGCCTCTGTTTCGACTGACAAAACTTCAGGGGGAGCATTTGCAACCGGTTCGCACCTTTTTTGAGTGAATTGCCAAAAGTCAGATTTTTGCTGAAATTCTAACCCCGGCGCTTCCGGATTTTTTTAAAAAAATATTTTCCGCCGCTTAAGTTGTTGAGGGCTGATTTCTTGTCCTGTGATAAAAAGGCTTCTGTTTCGACTGACAAAACTTTCAGGGGAGCATTTGCAACCGGTTGGCACCATTTTTGAGTGAATTGCCAAAAGTCAGATTTTTGCTGAAATTCTTACCCCGGGGCTTACGGATTTTTTCAAAAAAATATTTTCCGCCGCTTAAGTTGTTGAGGGCTGATTTCTTGTTCTGTGATAAAAAGGCTTCTGTTTCGACTGACAAAACTTTCAGGGGAGCATTTGCAACCGGTTGGCACCATTTTTGAGTGAATTGCCAAAAGTCATATTTTTGCTGAAATTCTGACCCCGGGGCTTACGGATTTTTTCAAGAAAATATTTTCCGCCGGTTAAGTTGTTGAGGGCTGATTTCTTGTCCTGTGATAAAAAGGCTTCTGTTTCGACTGTCAAAACTTTCAGGAGAGCATTTGCAACCGGTTGGCACCATTTTTGAGTGAATTGCCAAAAGTCAGATTTTTGCTGAAATTCTGACCCCAGGGCTTACGGATTTTTTCAAAAAAATATTTTCCGGCGTTTAAGTTGTTGAGGGCTGATTTCTTGTCCTGTGATAAAAAAAGCTTATGTTTCGACTGTCAAAGCTTTCAGGGGAGCATTTGCAACCGGTTGGCACCATTTTTGAGTGAATTGCCAAAAGTCAGATTTTTGCTGAAATTCTGACCCCGGGGCTTACGGATTTTTTCAAAAAAATATTTTCCGCCGGTTAAGTTGTTGAGGGCTGATTTCTTGTCCTGTGATAAAAAGGCTTCTGTTTCGACTGACAAAACTTTCAGGGGAGCATTTGTAACCGGTTGGCAACATTTTTGAGTGAATTGCCAAAAGTCAGATTTTTGCTGAAATTCTGACCCCGGGGCTTACGGATTTTTTCAAAAAAATATTTTCCGCCTGATAAGTTGTTGAGGGCTGATTTCTTGTCCTGTGATAAAAAGCCTTCTGTTTCGACTGACAAAACTTTCAGGGGAGCATTTGTAACCGGTTGGCAACATTTTTGAGTGAATTGCCAAAAGTCAGATGTTTGCTGAAATTCTGACCCCGGGGCTTACGGATTTTTTCAAACAAAATATTGTCCGCCTGTTAAGTTGTTGAGCGCTGATTTCTTGTCCTGTGATAAAAAAGCTTCTGTTTCGACTGTCAAAACTTTCAGGGGAGCATTGGCAACCGGTTGGGACCATTTTTGAGTGAATTGCCAAAAGTCAGATTTTTGCTAAAATTCTGACCCCGGGGCTTACGGATTTTTTCAAAAAAATATTTTCCACCGTTTAAGTTGTTGAGGGCTGATTTCTTGTCCTGTGATAAAAAGGCCTTTGTTTTGACTGACAAAACTTTCAGGGGAGCATTTGCAACCGGTTGGCACTATTTTTGAGAGAATTGCCAAAAGTCAGATTTTTGCTGAAATTCTGACCCCGGGGCTTACGGATTTTTTCAAAAAAATATTTTTCGGCGTTTAAGTTGTTGAGGGCTGATTTCTTGTCCTGTGATAAAAAGGCTTCTGTTTCGACTGTCAAAACTTTCAGGGGAGCATTTGCAACCGGTTGGCACCATTTTTGAGTGAATTGCCAAAAGTCAGATTTTTGCTGAAATTCTGACCCCGGGGCTTACGGATTTTTTCAAAAAAATATTTTCCGCCGGTTAAGTTGTTGAGGGCTGATTTCTTGTCCTGTGATAAAAAGCCTTCTGTTTCGACTGACAAAACTTTCAGGGGAGCATTTGTAACCGGTTGGCAACATTTTTGAGTGAATTGCCAAAAGTCAGATGTTTGCTGAAATTCTGACCCCGGGGCTTACGGATTTTTTCAAACAAAATATTGTCCGCCTGTTAAGTTGTTGAGCGCTGATTTCTTGTCCTGTGATAAAAAAGCTTCTGTTTCGACTGTCAAAACTTTCAGGGGAGCATTGGCAACCGGTTGGGACCATTTTTGAGTGAATTGCCAAAAGTCAGATTTTTGCTAAAATTCTGACCCCGGGGCTTACGGATTTTTTCAAAAAAATATTTTCCACCGTTTAAGTTGTTGAGGGCTGATTTCTTGTCCTGTGATAAAAAGGCCTTTGTTTTGACTGACAAAACTTTCAGGGGAGCATTTGCAACCGGTTGGCACTATTTTTGAGAGAATTGCCAAAAGTCAGATTTTTGCTGAAATTCTGACCCCGGGGCTTACGGATTTTTTCAAAAAAATATTTTCCGGCGTTTAAGTTGTTGAGGGCTGATTTCTTGTCCTGTGATAAAAAGGCTTCTGTTTCGACTGTCAAAACTTTCAGGGGAGCATTTGCAACCGGTTGGCACCATTTTTGAGTGAATTGCCAAAAGTCAGATTTTTGCTGAAATTCTGACCCCGGGGCTTACGGATTTTTTCAAAAAAATATTTTCCGCCGGTTAAGTTGTTGAGGGCTGATTTCTTGTCCTGTGATAAAAAAGGCTTCTGTTTCGACTGTCAAAACTTTCAGGGGAGCATTTGCAACCAGTTGACACCATTTTTGAGTGAATTGCCAAAAGTCAGATTTTTGCTGAAATTCTGACCCCGGGGCTTACGGATTTTTTCAAAAAAATATTTTGCGCCTGATAAGTTGTTGAGGGCTGATTTCTTGTCCTGTGATAAAAAGGCCTCTGTTTCGACTGACAAAACTTCAGGGGGAGCATTTGCAACCGGTTCGCACCATTTTTGAGTGAATTGCCAAAAGTCAGATTTTTGCTGAAATTCTAACCCCGGCGCTTACGGATTTTTTTAAAAAAATATTTTCTGCCGCTTAAGTTGTTGAGGGCTGATGTCTTGTCCTGTGATAAAAAGGCTTCTGTTTCGACTGACAAAACTTTCAGGGGAGCATTTGCAACCGGTTGGCACCATTTTTGAGTGAATTGCCAAAAGTCAGATTTTTGCTGAAATTCTGACCCCGGGGCTTACGGATTTTTTCAAAAAAATATTTTCCGCCGGTTAAGTTGTTGAGGGCTGATTTCTTGTCCTGTGATAAAAAGGCTTCTGTTTCGACTGACAAAACTTTCAGGGGAGCATTTGTAACCGGTTGGCACCATTTTTGAGTGAATTGCCAAAAGTCATATTTTTGCTGAAATTCTGACCCCGGGGCTTACGGATTTTTTCAAGAAAATATTTTCCGCCGGTTAAGTTGTTGAGGGCTTATTTCTTCTCCTGTGATAAAAAGGCTTCTGTTTCAACTGTCAAAACTTTCAGGAGAGCATTTGCAACCGGTTGGCACCATTTTTGAATGAATTGCCAAAAGTCAGATTTTTGCTGAAATTCTGACCCCGGGGCTTACGGATTTTTTCAAAAAAATATTTTCCGCCGGTTAAGTTGTTGAGGGCTGATTTCTTGTCCTGTGATAAAAAAGCTTCTGTTTCGACTGTCAAAACTTTCAGGGGAGCATTTGCAACCGGTTGGCACCATTTTTGAATGAATTGCCAAAAGTCAGATTTTTGCTGAAATTCTGACCCCGGGGCTTACGGATTTTTTCAAAAAAATATTTTCCGCCGTTTAAGTTGTTGAGGGCTGATTTCTTGTCCTGTGATAAAAAGGCCTTTGTTTTGACTGACAAAACTTTCAGGGGAGCATTTGCAACCGGTTGGCACCATTTTTGAGTGAATTGCCAAAAGTCAGATTTTTGCTGAAATTCTGACCCCGGGGCTTACGGATTTTTTCAAAAAAATATTTTCCGCCGGTTAAGTTGTTGAGGGCTGATTTCTTGTCCTGTGATAAAAAAGGCTTCTGTTTCGACTGTCAAAACTTTCAGGCGAGCATTTGCAACCGGTTGGCACCATTTTTGAGTGAATTGCCAAAAGTCAGATTTTTGCTGAAATTCTGACCCCGGGGCTTACGGATTTTTTCAAAAAAATATTTTGCGCCTGATAAGCTGTTGAGGGCTGATTTCTTGTCCTGTGATAAAAAGGCCTCTGTTTCGACTGACAGAACTTCAGGGGGAGCATTTTCAACCGGTTGGCACCATTTTTGAGTGAATTGCCAAAAGTCAGATTTTTGCTGAAATTTTTGCTTACGGATTTTTTCAAAAAAATATTTTCCGCCGTTTAAGTTGTTGAGGGCTGATTTCTTGTCCTGTGATAAAAAGGCCTCTGTTTCGACTGACAAAACTTCAGGGGGAGCATTTGCAACCGGTTGGCACCATTTTTGAGTGAATTGCCAAAAGTCAGATTTTTGCTGAAATTCTGACCCCGGGGCTTACGGATTTTTTCAAAAAAATATTTTCCGCCGGTTAAGTTGTTGAGGGCTGATTTCTTGTCCTGTGATAAAAAGGCTTCTGTTTCGACTATCAAAACTTTCAGGAGAGCATTTGCAACCGGTTGGCACCATTTTTGAATGAATTGCCAAAAGTCAGATTTTTGCTGAAATTCTGACCCCGGGGCTTACGGATTGTTTCAAAAAAATATTTTACGGCGTTTAAGTTGTTGAGGGCTGATTTCTTGTCCTGTGATAAAAAAGCTTATGTTTCGACTGACAAAACTTTCAGGGGAGCATTTGCAACCGGTTGGCACCATTTTTGAGTGAATTGCCAAAAGTCAGATTTTTGCTGAAATTCTGACCCCGGGGCTTACGGATTTTTTTCAAAAAAATATTTTCCGCCGGTTAAGTTGTTGAGGGCTGATTTCTTGTCCTGTGATAAAAAGGCTTCTGTTTCGACTGACAAAACTTTCAGGGGAACATTTGCCACCGGTTGGCACCATTTTTGAATGAATTGCCAAAAGTCAGATTTTTGCTGAAATTCTTATAGATTTTTCTTATAGATTTTTTCAAAAAAATATTTTCCGCCGGTTAAGTTGTTGAGGGCTGATTTCTTGTCCTGTGATAAAAAGGCTTCTGTTTCGACTGTCAAAACTTTCAGGGGAACATTTGCAACCGGTTGGCACCATTTTTGAGTGAATTGCCAAAAGTCAGATTTTTGCTGAAATTGTGACCCCGGGGCTTAGGGATTTTTTCAAAAAAATATTTTCTGCCGGTTAAGTTTTTGAGGGCTGATATCTTGTCCTGTGATAAAAAGCCTGCTGTTTCGAGTGCCAAACATTTCAGGAGAGCATTTTCAAGCTTTTGGCACCATTTTTCAGTGAATTGCCAAAAGTCAGATTTTTGCTGAAATTGTGACCCCGGGGCTTAGGGATTTTTTCAAAAAAATATTTTCTGCCGGTTAAGTTTGTGAGGGCTGATTTCTTGTCCTGTGATAAAAAGGCCTCTCTTTCGACTGACAAAACTTTCAGGAGAGCATTTGCAACCGGTTGGCACCATTTTTGAGTGAACTGCCAAAAGTCAGATTTTTGTTGAAATTGTGACCCCGGGGCTTAGGCATTTTTTCAAAAAAATATTTTCTGCCGGTTAAGTTTTTGAGGGCTGATATCTTGTCCTGTGATAAAAAGCCTTCTGTATCCATCGCCAAAGCTTTCAGGAGAGCATTTGCAACAGGTTTGCACCATTTTTGAGTGAACTGCCAAAGGTCAGATTTTTGCTGAAATTGTGACCCCGGGGCTTAGGGATTTTTTCAAAAAAATATTTTCTGCCGGTTAAGTTTTTGAGGGCTGATTTCTTGTCCTGTGATAAAAAGCCTGCTGTTTCGAGTGCCAAACATTTCAGGAGAGCATTTTCAAGCTTTTGGCACCATTTTTCAGTGAATTGCCAAAAGTCAGATTTTTGCTGAAATTGTGACCCCGGGGCTTAGGGATTTTTTCAAAAAAATATTTTCTGCCGGTTAAGTTTGTGAGGGCTGATTTCTTGTCCTGTGATAAAAAGGCCTCTCTTTCGACTGACAAAACTTTCAGGAGAGCATTTGCAACCGGTTGGCACCATTTTTGAGTGAACTGCCAAAAGTCAGATTTTTGTTGAAATTGTGACCCCGGGGCTTAGGGATTTTTTCAAAAAAATATTTTCTGCCGGTTAAGTTTTTGAGGGCTGATATCTTGTCCTGTGATAAAAAGCCTTCTGTATCCATCGCCAAAGCTTTCAGGAGAGCATTTGCAACAGGTTTGCACCATTTTTGAGTGAACTGCCAAAGGTCAGATTTTTGCTGAAATTGTGACCCCGGGGCTTAGGGATTTTTTCAAAAAAATATTTTCTGCCGGTTAAGTTTGTGAGGGCTGATTTCTTGTCCTGTGATAAAAAGGCCTCTCTTTCGACTGACAAAACTTTCAGGAGAGCATTTGCAACCGGTTGGCACCATTTTTGAGTGAACTGCCAAAAGTCAGATTTTTGTTGAAATTGTGACCCCGGGGCTTAGGGATTTTTTCAAAAAAATATTTTCCGGCGTTTAAGTTGTTGAGGGCTGATTTCTTGTCCTGTGATAAAAAAGCTTATGTTTCGACTGTCAAAACTTTCCGGGGAGCATTTGCAACCGGTTGGCACCATTTTTGAGTGAATTGCCAAAAGTCATATTTTTGCTGAAATTCTGACCCCGGGGCTTACGGATTTTTTCAAAAAAATATTTTCCGCCGGTTAAGTTGTTGAGGGCTGATTTCTTGTCCTGTGATAAAAAGGCTTCTGTTTCGACTGTCAAAACTTTCAGGAGAGCATTTGCAACCGGTTGGCACCATTTTTGAATGAATTGCCAAAAGTCAGATTTTTGCTGAAATTCTGACCCCGGGGCTTACGGATTTTTTCAAAAAAATATTTTCCGGCGTTTAAGTTGTTGAGGGCTGATTTCTTGTCCTGTGATAAAAAAGCTGCTGTTTCGACTGTCAAAACTTTCAGGGGAACATTTGCAACCGGTTGGCACCATTTTTGAGTGAATTGCCAAAAGTCAGATTTTTGCTGAAATTCTGACCCCGGGGCTTACGGATTTTTTCAAAAAAATATTTTCCGCCGGTTAAGTTGTTGAGGGCTGATTTCTTGTCCTGTGATAAAAAGGCTTCTGTTTCGACTGACAAAACTTTCAGGGGAACATTTGCAACCGGTTGGCACCATTTTTGAATGAATTGCCAAAAGTCAGATTTTTGCTGAAATTCTGACCCCGGGGCTTACGGATTTTTTCAAAAAAATATTTTCCGCCGGTTAAGTTGTTGAGGGCTGATTTCTTGTCCTGTGATAAAAAAGCTTATGTTTCGACTGTCAAAACTTTCAGGGGAGCATTTGCAACCGGTTGGCACCATTTTTGAGTGAATTGCCAAAAGTCAGATTTTTGCTGAAATTCTGACCCCGGGGCTTACGGATTTTTTCAAAAAAATATTTTCCGCCGGTTAAGTTGTTGAGGGCCGATTTCTTGTCCTGTGATAAAAAAGCTTCTGTTTCGACTGACAAAACTTTCAGGGGAACATTTGCAACCGGTTGGCACCATTTTTGAATGAATTGCCAAAAGTCAGATTTTTGCAGAAATTCTGACCCCGGGGCTTACGGATTTTTTCAAAAAAATATTTTCTGCCTGATAAGTTGTTGAGGGCTGATTTCTTGTCCTGTGATAAAAAGGCCTCTCTTTCGACTGACAAAACTTTCAGGGGAGCATTTGCAACCGGTTGGCACCATTTTTGAGTGAATTGCCAAAAGTCAGATTTTTGCTGAAATTCTGACCCCGGGGCTTACAGATTTTTTCAAAAAAATATTTTCCGCCGGTTAAGTTGTTGAGGGCTGATTTCTTGTCCTGTGATAAAAAAGCTTCTGTTTCGACTGTCAAAACTTTCAGTGGAACATTTGCAACCGGTTGGCACCATTTTTGAATGAATTGCCAAAAGTCAGATTTTTGCTGAAATTCTGACCCCGGCGCTTACGGATTTTTTCAAAAAAATATTTTCCGCCGTTTAAGTTGTTGAGGGCTGATTTCTTGTCCTGTGATAAAAAGGCCTCTCTTTCGACTGATAAAACTTTCAGGGGAGCATTTGCAACCGGTTGGCACCATTTTTGAGTGAATTGCCAAAAGTCATATTTTTGCTGAAATTGTGACCCCGGGGCTTACGGATTTTTTCAAAAAAATATTTTCCGCCGGTTAAGTTGTTGAGGGCTGATTTCTTGTCCTGTGATAAAAAGGCTTCTGTTTCGACTGTCAAAACTTTCAGGAGAGCATTTGCAACCGGTTGGCACCATTTTTGAATGAATTGCCAAAAGTCAGATTTTTGCTGAAATTCTGACCCCGGGGCTTACGGATTTTTTCAAAAAAATATTTTCCGGCGTTTAAGTTGTTGAGGGCTGATTTCTTGTCCTGTGATAAAAAAGCTTCTGTTTCGACTGTCAAAACTTTCAGGGGAGCATTTGCAACCGGTTGGCACCATTTTTGAGTGAATTGCCAAAAGTCATATTTTTGCTGAAATTCTGACCCCGGGGCTTACGGATTTTCTCAAAAAAATATTTTCCGCCGGTTAAGTTGTTGAGGGCTGATTTCTTGTCCTGTGATAAAAAGCCTTCTGTTTCGACTGACAAAACTTTCAGGAGAGCATTTGAAACCGGTTGGCAACATTTTTGAGTGAATTGCCAAAAGTCAGATTTTTGCTGAAATTCTGACCCCGGGGCTTACGGATTTTTTCAAAAAAATATTTTCCGCCGGTTAAGTTGTTGAGGGCTGATTTCTTGTCCTGTGATAAAAAGGCTTCTGTTTCGACTGACAAAACTTTCAGGGGAACATTTGCCACCGGTTGGCACCATTTTTGAGTGAATTGCCAAAAGTCAGATTTTTGCTGAAATTCTGACCCTGGGGCTTACGGATTTTTTCAAAAAAATATTTTCCGCCGGTTAAGTTGTTGAGGGCTGATTTCTTGTCCTGTGATAAAAAGTCTTCTGTTTTCATCGCCAAAGCTTTCAGGGGAGCATTTGCAACCGGTTGGCACCATTTTTGAGTGAATTGCCAAAAGTCAGATTTTTGCTGAAATTCTGACCCTGGGGCTTACGGATATTTTCAGAAAAATATTTTCCGCCTGATAGGTTGTTGAGGGCTGATTTCTTGTCCTGTGATAAAAAGGCTTCTGTTTCCATCGCCAAAGCTTTCAGGGGAGCATTTGCAACCGGTTGGCACCATTTTTGAGTGAATTGCCAAAAGTCAGATTTTTGCTGAAATTCTGACCCCGGGGCTTACGGATTTTTTAAAAAAAATATTTTCCGTCTGATAAGTTGTTGAGGGCTGATTTCTTGTCCTGTGATAAAAAGGCTTCTGTTTCCATCGCCAAAGCTTTCAGGGGAGCATTTGCAACCGGTTGGCACCATTTTTGAGTGAATTGCCAAAAGTCAGATTTTTGCTGAAATTCTGACCCCGGGGCTTACGGATTTTTTCAAAAAAATATTTTCCGCCGGTTAAGTTGTTGAGGGCTGATTTCTTGTCCTGTGATAAAAAGGCCTCTCTTTCGACTGATAAAACTTTCAGGGGAGCATTTGCCACCGGTTGGCACCATTTTTGAGTGAATTGCCAAAAGTCAGATTTTTGCTGAAATTCTGACCCTGGGGCTTACGGATTTTTTCAAAAAAATATTTTCCGCCGGTTAAGTTGTTGAGGGCTGATTTCTTGTCCTGTGATAAAAAGTCTTCTGTTTTCATCGCCAAAGCTTTCAGGGGAGCATTTGCAACCGGTTGGCACCATTTTTGAGTGAATTGCCAAAAGTCAGATTTTTGCTGAAATTCTGACCCTGGGGCTTACGGATTTTTTCAGAAAAATATTTTCCGCCTGATAGGTTGTTGAGGGCTGATTTCTTGTCCTGTGATAAAAAGGCTTCTGTTTCCATCGCCAAAGCTTTCAGGGGAGCATTTGCAACCGGTTGGCACCATTTTTGAGTGAATTGCCAAAAGTCAGATTTTTGCTGAAATTCTGACCCCGGGGCTTACGGATTTTTTAAAAAAAATATTTTCCGTCTGATAAGTTGTTGAGGGCTGATTTCTTGTCCTGTGATAAAAAGGCTTCTGTTTCCATCGCCAAAGCTTTCAGGGGAGCATTTGCAACCGGTTGGCACCATTTTTGAGTGAATTGCCAAAAGTCAGATTTTTGCTGAAATTCTGACCCCGGGGCTTACGGATTTTTTCAAAAAAATATTTTCCGCCGGTTAAGTTGTTGAGGGCTGATTTCTTGTCCTGTGATAAAAAGGCCTCTCTTTCGACTGATAAAACTTTCAGGGGAGCATTTGCAACCGGTTGGCACCATTTTTGAGTGAATTGCCAAAAGTCATATTTTTTCTGAAATTCTGACCCCGGGGCTTACGGATTTTTTCAAAAAAATATTTTCCGCCGGTTAAGTTGTTGAGGGCTGATTTCTTGTCCTGTGATAAAAAGGCTTCTGTTTCGACTGTCAAACCTTTCAGGAGAGCATTTGCAACCGGTTGGCACCATTTTTGAATGAATTGCCAAAAGTCAGATTTTTGCTGAAATTCTGACCCCGGGGCTTACGGATTTTTTCAAAAAAATATTTTCCGGCGTTTAAGTTGTTGAGGGCTGATTTCTTGTCCTGTGATAAAAAAGCTTCTGTTTCGACTGTCAAAACTTTCAGGGGAGCATTTGCAACCGGTTGGCACCATTTTTGAGTGAATTGCCAAAAGTCATATTTTTGCTGAAATTCTGACCCCGGGACTTACGGATTTTCTCAAAAAAATATTTTCCGCCGGTTAAGTTGTTGAGGGCTGATTTCTTGTCCTGTGATAAAAAGCCTTCTGTTTCGACTGACAAAACTTTCAGGGGAGCATTTGAAACCGGTTGGCAACATTTTTGAGTGAATTGCCAAAAGTCAGATTTTTGCTGAAATTCTGACCCCGGGGCTTACGGATTTTTTCAAAAAAATATTTTCCGCCGGTTAAGTTGTTGAGGGCTGATTTATTGTCCTGTGATAAAAAGGCTTCTGTTTCGACTGTCAAAACTTTGAGGGGAGCATTTGCAACCGGTTGGCACCATTTTTGAGTGAATTGCCAAAAGTCAGATTTTTGCTGAAATTCTGACCCCGGGGCTTACGGATTTTCTCAAAAAAATATTTTCCGCCTGATAAGTTGTTGAGGGCTGATTTCTTGTCCTGTGATAAAAAGGCTTCTGTTTCGACTGTCAAAACTTTCAGGAGAGCATTTGCAACCGGTTGGCACCATTTTTGAATGAATTGCCAAAAGTCAGATTTTTGCTGAAATTCTGACCCCGGGGCTTACGGATTTTTTCAAAAAAATATTTTCCGGCGTTTAAGTTGTTGAGGGCTGATTTCTTGTCCTGTGATAAAAAAGCTGCTGTTTCGACTGTCAAAACTTTCAGGGGAACATTTGCAACCGGTTGGCACCATTTTTGAGTGAATTGCCAAAAGTCAGATTTTTGCTGAAATTCTGACCCCGGGGCTTACGGATTTTTTCAAAAAAATATTTTCCGCCAGTTAAGTTGTTGAGGGCTGATTTCTTGTCCTGTGATAAAAAGGCTTCTGTTTCGACTGACAAAACTTTCAGGGGAACATTTGCAACCGGTTGGCACCATTTTTGAATGAATTGCCAAAAGTCAGATTTTTGCTGAAATTCTGACCCCGGGGCTTACGGATTTTTTCAAAAAAATATTTTCCGCCGGTTAAGTTGTTGAGGGCTGATTTCTTGTCCTGTGATAAAAAAGCTTATGTTTCGACTGTCAAAACTTTCAGGGGAGCATTTGCAACCGGTTGGCACCATTTTTGAGTGAATTGCCAAAAGTCAGATTTTTGCTGAAATTCTGACCCCGGGGCTTACAGATTTTTTCAAAAAAATATTTTCCGCCGGTTAAGTTGTTGAGGGCTGATTTCTTGTCCTGTGATAAAAAAGCTTCTGTTTCGACTGTCAAAACTTTCAGGGGAACATTTGCAACCGGTTGGCACCATTTTTGAATGAATTGCCAAAAGTCAGATTTTTGCTGAAATTCTGACCCCGGCGCTTACGGATTTTTTCAAAAAAATATTTTCCGCCGTTTAAGTTGTTGAGGGCTGATTTCTTGTCCTGTGATAAAAAGGCCTTTGTTTTGACTGATAAAACTTTCAGGGGAGCATTTGCAACCGGTTGGCACCATTTTTGAGTGAATTGCCAAAAGTCATATTTTTGCTGAAATTCTGACCCCGGGGCTTACGGATTTTTTCAAAAAAATATTTTCCGCCGGTTAAGTTGTTGAGAGCTGATTTCTTGTCCTGTGATAAAAAGGCTTCTGTTTCGACTGTCAAAACTTTCAGGAGAGCATTTGCAACCGGTTGGCACCATTTTTGAATGAATTGCCAAAAGTCAGATTTTTGCTGAAATTCTGACCCCGGGGCTTACGGATTTTTTCAAAAAAATATTTTCCGGCGTTTAAGTTGTTGAGGGCTGATTTCTTGTCCTGTGATAAAAAAGCTGCTGTTTCGACTGTCAAAACTTTCAGGGGAACATTTGCAACCGGTTGGCACCATTTTTGAGTGAATTGCCAAAAGTCAGATTTTTGCTGAAATTCTGACCCCGGGGCTTACGGATTTTTTCAAAAAAATATTTTCCGCCAGTTAAGTTGTTGAGGGCTGATTTCTTGTCCTGTGATAAAAAGGCTTCTGTTTCGACTGACAAAACTTTCAGGGGAACATTTGCAACCGGTTGGCACCATTTTTGAATGAATTGCCAAAAGTCAGATTTTTGCTGAAATTCTGACCCCGGGGCTTACGGATTTTTTCAAAAAAATATTTTCCGCCGGTTAAGTTGTTGAGGGCTGATTTCTTGTCCTGTGATAAAAAAGCTTATGTTTCGACTGTCAAAACTTTCAGGGGAGCATTTGCAACCGGTTGGCACCATTTTTGAGTGAATTGCCAAAAGTCAGATTTTTGCTGAAATTCTGACCCCGGGGCTTACAGATTTTTTCAAAAAAATATTTTCCGCCGGTTAAGTTGTTGAGGGCTGATTTCTTGTCCTGTGATAAAAAAGCTTCTGTTTCGACTGTCAAAACTTTCAGGGGAACATTTGCAACCGGTTGGCACCATTTTTGAATGAATTGCCAAAAGTCAGATTTTTGCTGAAATTCTGACCCCGGCGCTTACGGATTTTTTCAAAAAAATATTTTCCGCCGTTTAAGTTGTTGAGGGCTGATTTCTTGTCCTGTGATAAAAAGGCCTCTCTTTCGACTGATAAAACTTTCAGGGGAGCATTTGCAACCGGTTGGCACCATTTTTGAGTGAATTGCCAAAAGTCATATTTTTGCTGAAATTCTGACCCCGGGGCTTACGGATTTTTTCAAAAAAATATTTTCCGCCGGTTAAGTTGTTGAGAGCTGATTTCTTGTCCTGTGATAAAAAGGCTTCTGTTTCGACTGTCAAAACTTTCAGGAGAGCATTTGCAACCGGTTGGCACCATTTTTGAATGAATTGCCAAAAGTCAGATTTTTGCTGAAATTCTGACCCCGGGGCTTACGGATTTTTTCAAAAAAATATTTTCCGCCGGTTAAGTTGTTGAGGGCTGATTTCTTGTCCTGTGATAAAAAAGCTTCTGTTTCGACTGTCAAAACTTTCAGGGGAGCATTTGCAACCGGTTCGCACCATTTTTGAGTGAATTGCCAAAAGTCATATTTTTGCTGAAATTCTGACCCCGGGGCTTACGGATTTTCTCAAAAAAATATTTTCCGCCGGTTAAGTTGTTGAGGGCTGATTTCTTGTCCTGTGATAAAAAGCCTTCTGTTTCGACTGACAAAACTTTCAGGGGAGCATTTGAAACCGGTTGGCAACATTTTTGAGTGAATTGCCAAAAGTCAGATTTTTGCTGAAATTCTGACCCCGGGGCTTACGGATTTTTTCAAAAAAATATTTTCCGCCGGTTAAGTTGTTGAGGGCTGATTTCTTGTCCTGTGATAAAAAGGCTTCTGTTTCGACTGACAAAACTTTCAGGGGAACATGTGCAACCGGTTGGCACCATTTTTGAATGAATTGCCAAAAGTCAGATTTTTGCTGAAATTCTGACCCCGGGGCTTACGGATTTTTTCAAAAAAATATTTTCCGCCGGTTAAGTTGTTGAGGGCTGATTTATTGTCCTGTGATAAAAAGGCTTCTGTTTCGACTGTCAAAACTTTGAGGGGAGCATTTGCAACCGGTTGGCACCATTTTTGAGTGAATTGCCAAAAGTCAGATTTTTGCTGAAATTCTGACCCCGGGGCTTACGGATTTTCTCAAAAAAATATTTTCCGCCTGATAAGTTGTTGAGGGCTGATTTCTTGTCCTGTGATAAAAAGCCTTCTGTTTCGAATGACAAAACTTTCAGGGGAGCATTTGAAACCGGTTGGCAACATTTTTGAGTGAATTGCCAAAAGTCAGATTTTTGCTGAAATTCTGACCCCGGGGCTTACGGATTTTTTCAAAAAAATATTTTCCGCCGCGTATGTTGTTGAGGGCTGATTTCTTGTCCTGTGATAAAAAGGCTTTTGTTTCGACTGTCAAAACTTTCGGGGGAGCATTTGCAACCGGTTGGCACCATTTTTGAATGAATTGTCAAAAGTCAGATGTTTGCTGAAATTCTGACCCCGGGGCTTACGGATTTTTTCAAAAAAATATTTTCCGGCGTTTAAGTTGTTGAGGGCTGATTTCTTGTCCTGTGATAAAAAAGCTTCTGTTTCGACTGTCAAAACTTTCAGGGGAGCATTTGCAACCGGTTGGCACCATTTTTGAAGGAATTGCCAAAAGTCAGATTTTTGCTGAAATTCTGACCCCGGGGCTTACGGATTTTTTCAAAAAAATATTTTCCGGCGTTTAAGTTGTTGAGGGCTGATTTCTTGTCCTGTGATAAAAAAGCATCTGTTTCGACTGTCAAAACTTTCAGGGGAGCATTTGCAACCAGTTGGCACCATTTTTGAGTGAATTGCCAAAAGTCAGATTTTTGCTGAAATTCTGACCCCGGGGCTTACGGATTTTTTCAAAAAAATATTTTCCGCCGGTTAAGTTGTTGAGGGCTGATTTCTTGTCCTGTGATAAAAAGGCTTCTGTTTCGACTGACAAAACTTTCAGGGGAACATTTGCAACCGGTTGGCACCATTTTTGAATGAATTGCCAAAAGTCAGATTTTTGCTGAAATTCTGACCCCGGGGCTTACGGATTTTTTCAAAAAAATATTTTCCGCCGGTTAAGTTGTTGAGGGCTGATTTCTTGTCCTGTGATAAAAAGGCTTCTGTTTCGACTGTCAAAAGTTTCAGGGGAGCATTTACAACCGGTTGGCACCATTTTTGAGTGAATTGCCAAAAGTCAGATTTTTGCTGAAATTCTGACCCCGGGGCTTACGGATTTTTTCAAAAAAATATTTTCCGCCTGATAAGTTGTTGAGGGCTGATTTCTTGTCCTGTGATAAAAAGCCTTCTGTTTCGACTGACAAAACTTTCAGGGGAGCATTTGAAACCGGTTGGCAACATTTTTGAGTGAATTGCCAAAAGTCAGATTTTTGCTGAAATTCTGACCCCGGGGCTTACGGATTTTTTCAAAAAAATATTTTCCGCCGCGTACGTTGTTGAGGGCTGATTTCTTGTCCTGTGATAAAAAGGCTTTTGTTTCGACTGTCAAAACTTTCGGGGGAGCATTTGCAACCGGTTGGCACCATTTTTGAATGAATTGTCAAAAGTCAGATGTTTGCTGAAATTCTGACCCCGGGGCTTACGGATTTTTTCAAAAAAATATTTTCCGGCGTTTAAGTTGTTGAGGGCTGATTTCTTGTCCTGTGATAAAAAAGCTTATGTTTCGACTGTCAAAACTTTCAGGGGAGCATTTGCAACCGGTTGGCACCATTTTTGAATGAATTGCCAAAAGTCAGATTTTTGCTGAAATTCTGACCCCGGGGCTTACGGATTTTTTCAAAAAAATATTTTCCGCCGGTTAAGTTGTTGAGGGCTGATTTCTTGTCCTGTGATAAAAAGTCTTCTGTTTCGACTGTCAAAACTTTCAGGAGAGCATTTGCAACCGGTTGGCACCATTTTTGAATGAATTGCCAAAAGTCAGATGTTTGCTGAAATTCTGACCCCGGGGCTTACGGATTTTTTCAAAAAAATATTTTCCGCCTGATAAGTTGTTGAGGGCTGATTTCTTGTCCTGTGATAAAAAGGCTTCTGTTTCGACTGTCAAAACTTTCAGGAGAGCATTTGCAACCGGTTGGCACCATTTTTGAGTGAATTGCCAAAAGTCAGATTTTTGCTGAAAGTCTGACCCCGGGGCTTACGGATTTTTTCAAAAAAATATTTTCCGCCGGTTAAGTTGTTGAGGGCTGATTTCTTGTCCTGTGATAAAAAGGCTTCTGTTTCGACTGACAAAACTTTCAGGGGAACATTTGCAACCGGTTGGCACCATTTTTGAATGAATTGCCAAAAGTCAGATTTTTGCTAAAATTCTGACCCCGGGGCTTAAGGATTTTTTCAAAAAAATATTTTCCACCGTTTAAGTTGTTGAGGGCTGATTTCTTGTCCTGTGATAAAAAGGCCTTTGTTTTGACTGACAAAACTTTCAGGGGAGCATTTGCAACCGGTTGGCACCATTTTTGAGTGAATTGCCAAAAGTCAGATTTTTGCTGAAATTCTTACCCCGGGGCTTACGGATTTTTTCAAAAAAATATTTTCCGGCGTTTAAGTTGTTGAGGGCTGATTTCTTGTCCTGTGATAAAAAGGCTTCTGTTTCGACTGTAAAAACTTTCAGGGGAGCATTTGCAACCGGCTGGCACCATTTTTGAGTGAATTGCCAAAAGTCAGATTTTTGCTGAAATTCTGACCCCGGGGCTTACGGATTTTTTCAAAAAAATATTTTGCGCCTGATAAGTTGTTGAGGGCTGATTACTTGTCCTGTGATAAAAAGGCCTCTCTTTCGACTGACAAAACTTTCAGGGGAGCATTTGCAACCGGTTGGCACCATTTTTGAGTGAATTGCCAAAAGTTATATTTTTGCTGAAATTCTGACCCCGGGGCTTACGGATTTTTTCAAGCAAATATTTTCCGCCGGTTAAGTTGTTGAGGGCTGATTTCTTGTCCTGTGATAAAAAGGCTTCTGTTTCAACTGTCAAAACTTTCAGGAGAGCATTTGCAACCGGTTGGCACCATTTTTGAATGAATTGCCAAAAGTCAGATTTTTGCTGAAATTCTGACCCCGGGGCTTACGGATTTTTTCAAAAAAATATTTTCCGCCGTTTAAGTTGTTGAGGGCTGATTTCTTGTCCTGTGATAAAAAGGCCTTTGTTTTGACTGACAAAACTTTCAGGGGAGCATTTGCAACCGGTTGGCACTATTTTTGAGAGAATTGCCAAAAGTCATATTTTTGCTGAAATTCTGACCCCGGGGCTTACGGATTTTTTCAAAAAAATATTTTCCGCCGGTTAAGTTGTTGAGGGCTGATTTCTTGTCCTGTGATAAAAAGGCTTCTGTTTCGACTGTCAAAACTTTCAGGGGAGCATTTGCAACCGGTTGGCACCATTTTTGAGTGAATTGCCAAAAGTCTGATTTTTGCTGAAATTCTGACCCCAGGGCTTACGGATTTGTTCAAAAAAATCTTTTCCGCCGGTTAAGTTGTTGAGGGCTGATTTCTTGTCCTGTGATAAAAAAGGCTTCCTTTTCGACTGTCAAAACTTTCAGGCGAGCATTTGCAACCGGTTGGCACCACTTTTGAGTGAATTGCCAAAAGTCAGATTTTTGCTGAAATTCTGACCCCGGGGCTTACGGATTTTTTCAAAAAAATATTTTGCGCCTGATAAGTTGTTGAGGGCTGATTTCTTGTCCTGTGATAAAAAGGCCTCTGTTTCGACTGACAAAACTTCAGGGGGAGCATTTGCAACCGGTTGGCACCATTTTTGAGTGAATTGCCAAAAGTCAGATTTTTGCTGAAATTCTTACCCCGGGGCTTACGGATTTTTTCAAAAAAATATTTTCTGCCGCTTAAGTTGTTGAGGGCTGATTTCTTGTCCTGTGATAAAAAGGCTTCTGTTTCGACTGTCAAAACTTTCAGGGGAGCATTTGCAACCGGTTGGCACCATTTTTGAATGAATTGCCAAAAGTCATATTTTTGCTGAAATTCTGACCCCGGGGCTTACGGATTTTTTCAAAAAAATATTTTCCGCCGTTTAAGTTGTTTAGGACTGATTTCTTGTCCTGTGATAAAAAGGCCTCTCTTTCGACTGACAAAACTTTCAGGGGAGCATTTGCAACCGGTTGGCACCATTTTTGAGTGAATTGCCAAAAGTCATATTTTTGCTGAAATTCTGACCCCGGGGCTTACGGATTTTTTCAAGAAAATATTTTCCGCCTGATAAGTTGTTGAGGGCTGATTTCTTGTCCTGTGATAATAAGCCTTCTGTTTCGACTGACAAAACTTTCAGGGGAGCATTTGCAACCGGTTGGCACCATTTTTGAGTGAATTGCCAAAAGTCAGATTTTTGCTGAAATTCTGACCCCGGGGCTTACGGATTTTTTCAAAAAAATATTTTCCGCCGGTTAAGTTGTTGAGGGCTGATTTCTTGTCCTGTGATAAAAAGGCTTCTGTTTCGACTGTCAAAACTTTCAGGGGAGCATTTGCAACCGGTTGGCACCATTTTTGAGTGAATTGCCAAAAGTCAGATTTTTGCTGAAATTCTGACCCTGGGGCTTACGGATTTTTTCAAAAAAATATTTTCCGCCGGTTAAGTTGTTGAGGGCTGATTTCTTGTCCTGTGATAAAAAGTCTTCTGTTTTCATCGCCAAAGCTTTCAGGGGAGCATTTGCAACCGGTTGGCACCATTTTTGAGTGAATTGCCAAAAGTCAGATTTTTGCTGAAATTCTGACCCCGGGGCTTACGGATTTTTTCAAAAAAATATTTTCCGTCTGATAAGTTGTTGAGGGCTGATTTCTTGTCCTGTGATAAAAAGGCTTCTGTTTCCATCGCCAAAGCTTTCAGGGGAGCATTTGCAACCGGTTGGCACCATTTTTGAGTGAATTGCCAAAAGTCAGATTTTTGCTGAAATTCTGACCCCGGGGCTTACGGATTTTTTCAAAAAAATATTTTCCGCCGGTTAAGTTGTTGAGGGCTGATTTCTTGTCCTGTGATAAAAAGGCCTCTCTTTCGACTGATAAAACTTTCAGGGGAGCATTTGCAACCGGTTGGCACCATTTTTGAGTGAATTGCCAAAAGTCATATTTTTTCTGAAATTCTGACCCCGGGGCTTACGGATTTTTTCAAAAAAATATTTTCCGCCGGTTAAGTTGTTGAGGGCTGATTTCTTGTCCTGTGATAAAAAGGCTTCTGTTTCGACTGTCAAAACTTTCAGGAGAGCATTTGCAACCGGTTGGCACCATTTTTGAGTGAATTGCCAAAAGTCATATTTTTGCTGAAATTCTGACCCCGGGGCTTACGGATTTTCTCAAAAAAATATTTTCCGCCGGTTAAGTTGTTGAGGGCTGATTTCTTGTCCTGTGATAAAAAGCCTTCTGTTTCGACTGACAAAACTTTCAGGGGAGCATTTGAAACCGGTTGGCAACATTTTTGAGTGAATTGCCAAAAGTCAGATTTTTGCTGAAATTCTGACCCCGGGGCTTACGGATTTTTTCAAAAAAATATTTTCCGCCGGTTAAGTTGTTGAGGGCTGATTTCTTGTCCTGTGATAAAAAGGCTTCTGTTTCGACTGACAAAACTTTCAGGGGAACATTTGCCACCGGTTGGCACCATTTTTGAATGAATTGCCAAAAGTCAGATTTTTGCTGAAATTCTGACCCCGGGGCTTATAGATTTTTTCAAAAAAATATTTTCCGCCGGTTAAGTTGTTGAGGGCTGATTTCTTGTCCTGTGATAAAAAGGCTTCTGTTTCGACTGTCAAAACTTTCAGGGGAGCATTTGCAACCGGTTGGCACCATTTTTGAGTGAATTGCCAAAAGTCAGATTTTTGCTGAAATTCTGACACCGGGGCTTACGGATTTTTTCAAAAAAATATTTTCCGCCTGATAAGTTGTTGAGGGCTGATTTCTTGTCCTGTGATAATAAGCCTTCTGTTTCGACTGACAAAACTTTCAGGGGAGCATTTGCAACCGGTTGGCACCATTTTTGAGTGAATTGCCAAAAGTCAGATTTTTGCTGAAATTCTGACCCCGGGGCTTACGGATTTTTTCAAAAAAATATTTTCCGCCTGATAAGTTGTTGAGGACTGATTTCTTGTCCTGTGATAAAAAGGCCTCTCTTTCGACTGACAAAACTTTCAGGGGAGCATTTGCAACCGGTTGGCACCATTTTTGAGTGAATTGCCAAAAGTCATATTTTTGCTGAAATTCTGACCCCGGGGCTTACGGATTTTTTCAAGAAAATATTTTCCGCCTGATAAGTTGTTGAGGGCTGATTTCTTGTCCTGTGATAATAAGCCTTCTGTTTCGACTGACAAAACTTTCAGGGGAGCATTTGCAACCGGTTGGCACCATTTTTGAGTGAATTGCCAAAAGTCAGATTTTTGCTGAAATTCTGACCCCGGGGCTTACGGATTTTTTCAAAAAAATATTTTCCGCCGGTTAAGTTGTTGAGGGCTGATTTCTTGTCCTGTGATAAAAAGGCTTCTGTTTCGACTGTCAAAACTTTCAGGGGAGCATTTGCAACCGGTTGGCACCATTTTTGAGTGAATTGCCAAAAGTCAGATTTTTGCTGAAATTCTGACCCTGGGGCTTACGGATTTTTTCAAAAAAATATTTTCCGCCGGTTAAGTTGTTGAGGGCTGATTTCTTGTCCTGTGATAAAAAGTCTTCTGTTTTCATCGCCAAAGCTTTCAGGGGAGCATTTGCAACCGGTTGGCACCATTTTTGAGTGAATTGCCAAAAGTCAGATTTTTGCTGAAATTCTGACCCCGGGGCTTACGGATTTTTTCAAAAAAATATTTTCCGTCTGATAAGTTGTTGAGGGCTGATTTCTTGTCCTGTGATAAAAAGGCTTCTGTTTCCATCGCCAAAGCTTTCAGGGGAGCATTTGCAACCGGTTGGCACCATTTTTGAGTGAATTGCCAAAAGTCAGATTTTTGCTGAAATTCTGACCCCGGGGCTTACGGATTTTTTCAAAAAAATATTTTCCGCCGGTTAAGTTGTTGAGGGCTGATTTCTTGTCCTGTGATAAAAAGGCCTCTCTTTCGACTGATAAAACTTTCAGGGGAGCATTTGCAACCGGTTGGCACCATTTTTGAGTGAATTGCCAAAAGTCATATTTTTTCTGAAATTCTGACCCCGGGGCTTACGGATTTTTTCAAAAAAATATTTTCCGCCGGTTAAGTTGTTGAGGGCTGATTTCTTGTCCTGTGATAAAAAGGCTTCTGTTTCGACTGTCAAAACTTTCAGGAGAGCATTTGCAACCGGTTGGCACCATTTTTGAGTGAATTGCCAAAAGTCATATTTTTGCTGAAATTCTGACCCCGGGGCTTACGGATTTTCTCAAAAAAATATTTTCCGCCGGTTAAGTTGTTGAGGGCTGATTTCTTGTCCTGTGATAAAAAGCCTGCTGTTTCGACTGACAAAACTTTCAGGGGAGCATTTGAAACCGGTTGGCAACATTTTTGAGTGAATTGCCAAAAGTCAGATTTTTGCTGAAATTCTGACCCCGGGGCTTACGGATTTTTTCAAAAAAATATTTTCCGCCGGTTAAGTTGTTGAGGGCTGATTTCTTGTCCTGTGATAAAAAGGCTTCTGTTTCGACTGACAAAACTTTCAGGGGAACATTTGCCACCGGTTGGCACCATTTTTGAATGAATTGCCAAAAGTCAGATTTTTGCTGAAATTCTGACCCCGGGGCTTATAGATTTTTTCAAAAAAATATTTTCCGCCGGTTAAGTTGTTGAGGGCTGATTTCTTGTCCTGTGATAAAAAGGCTTCTGTTTCGACTGTCAAAACTTTCAGGGGAGCATTTGCAACCGGTTGGCACCATTTTTGAGTGAATTGCCAAAAGTCAGATTTTTGCTGAAATTCTGACACCGGGGCTTACGGATTTTTTCAAAAAAATATTTTCCGCCTGATAAGTTGTTGAGGGCTGATTTCTTGTCCTGTGATAATAAGCCTTCTGTTTCGACTGACAAAACTTTCAGGGGAGCATTTGCAACCGGTTGGCACCATTTTTGAGTGAATTGCCAAAAGTCAGATTTTTGCTGAAATTCTGACCCTGGGGCTTACGGATTTTTTCAAAAAAATATTTTCTGCCGGTTAAGTTTTTGAGGGCTGATATCTTGTCCTGTGATAAAAAGCCTTCTGTATCCATCGCCAAAGCTTTCAGGAGAGCATTTGCAACAGGTTTGCACCATTTTTGAGTGAACTGCCAAAGGTCAGATTTTTGCTGAAATTGTGACCCCGGGGCTTAGGGATTTTTTCAAAAAAATATTTTCTGCCGGTTAAGTTTTTGAGGGCTGATTTCTTGTCCTGTGATATAAAGCCTGCTGTTTCGAGTGCCAAACATTTCAGGAGAGCATTTTCAAGCTTTTGGCACCATTTTTCAGTGAATTGCCAAAAGTCAGATTTTTGCTGAAATTGTGACCCCGGGGCTTAGGGATTTTTTCAAAAAAATATTTTCTGCCGGTTAAGTTTGTGAGGGCTGATTTCTTGTCCTGTGATAAAAAGGCCTCTCTTTCGACTGTCAAAACTTTCCGGGGAGCATTTGCAACCGGTTGGCACCATTTTTGAGTGAATTGCCAAAAGTCATATTTTTGCTGAAATTCTGACCCCGGGGCTTACGGATTTTTTCAAAAAAATATTTTCCGCCGGTTAAGTTGTTGAGGGCTGATTTCTTGTCCTGTGATAAAAAGGCTTCTGTTTCAACTGTCAAAACTTTCAGGAGAGCATTTGCAACCGGTTGGCACCATTTTTGAATGAATTGCCAAAAGTCAGATTTTTGCTGAAATTCTGACCCCGGGGCTTACGGATTTTTTCAAAAAAATATTTTCCGGCGTTTAAGTTGTTGAGGGCTGATTTCTTGTCCTGTGATAAAAAAGCTTATGTTTCGACTGTCAAAACTTTCAGGGGAGCATTTGCCACCGGTTGGCACCATTTTTGAGTGAATTGCCAAAAGTCAGATTTTTGCTGAAATTCTGACCCCGGGGCTTACGGATTTTTTCAAAAAAATATTTCCCGCCGCGTACGTTGTTGAGGCTGATTTCTTGTCCTGTGATAAAAAGGCTTTTGTTTCGACTGTCAAAACTTTCAGGGGAGCATTTGCAACCGGTTGGCACCATTTTTGAGTGAATTGCCAAAAGTCAGATTTTTGCTGAAATTCTGACCCCGGGGCTTACGGATTTTTTCAAAAAAATATTTTCCGCCTGATAAGTTGTTGAGGGCTGATTTCTTGTCCTGTGATAAAAAGCCTTCTGTTTCGACTGACAAAACTTTCAGGGGAGCATTTGAAACCGGTTGGCAACATTTTTGAGTGAATTGCCAAAAGTCAGATGTTTGCTGAAATTCTGACCCCGGGGCTTACGGATTTTTTCAAACAAAATATTGTCCGCCTGTTAAGTTGTTGAGCGCTGATTTCTTGTCCTGTGATAAAAATGGCTTCTGTTTCGACTGTCAAAACTTTCAGGGGAGCCTTTGCAACCGGTTGGCACCATTTTTGAGTGAATTGCCAAAAGTCAGATTTTTGCTGAAATTCTGACCCCGGGGCTTACGGATTTTTTTTCAAGAAAATATTTTCCGCCTGATAAGTTGTTGAGGGCTGATTTCTTGTCCTGTGATAAAAAGGCTTCTGTTTCGACTGTCAAAACTTTCAGGGGAGCATTTGCAACCGGTTGGCACCATTTTTGAGTGAATTGCCAAAAGTCAGATTTTTGCTGAAATTCTGACCCTGGGGCTTACGGATTTTTTCAAAAAAATATTTTCTGCCTGATAAGTTGCTGAGGGCTGATTTCTTGTCCTCTGATACAAAGTCCTCTCTTTCGACTGACAAAACTTTCAGGGGAGCATTTGCAACCGGTTGGCACCATTTTTGAGTGAATTGCCAAAAGTCAGATTTTTGCTGAAATTCTGACCCCGGGGCTTACGGATTTTTTCAAGAAAATATTTTCCGCCGGTTAAGTTGTTGAGGGCTGATTTCTTGTCCTGTGATAAAAAGGCTTCTGTTTCAACTGTCAAAACTTTCAGGAGAGCATTTGCAACCGGTTGTCACCATTTTTGAATGAATTGCCAAAAGTCAGATTTTTGCTGAAATTCTGAAGTAATTTGCTGAAATTACGGATTTTTTCAAAAAAATATTTTCCGGCGTTTAAGTTGTTGAGGGCTGATTTCTTGTCCTGTGATAAAAAAGCTTCTGTTTCGACTGTCAAAACTTTCAGGGGAGCTTTGGCAACCGGTTGGCACCATTTTTGAGTGAATTGCCAAAAGTCAGATTTTTGCTGAAATTCTGACCCCGGCGCTTACAGATTTTTTCAAACAAAATATTTTCCGCCTGATAAGTTGTTGAGGGCTGATTTCTTGTCCTGTGATAAAAAGGCTTTTGTTTCGACTGTCAAAACTTTCAGGGGAGCATTTGCAACCGGTTGGGACCATTTTTGAGTGAATTGCCAAAAGTCAGATTTTTGCTGAAATTCTGACCCCGGGGCTTACGGATTTTTTCAAAAAAATATTTTCCGGCGTTTAAGTTGTTGAGGGCTGATTTCTTGTCCTGTGATAAAAAGGCTTCTGTTTCGACTGTCAAAACTTTCAGGGGAGCATTTGCAACCGGTTGGCACCATTTTTGAGTGAATTGCCAAAAGTCAGATTTTTGCTGAAATTCTGACCCCGGGGCTTACGGATTTTTTCAAAAGAATATTTTCCGACGGTTAAGTTGTTGAGGGCTGATTTCTTGTTCTGTGATAAAAAGGCTTCTGTTTCGACTGTCAAAACTTTCAGGGGAGCATTTGCAACCGGTTGGCACCATTTTTGAGTGAATTGCCAAAAGTCAGATTTTTGCTGAAATTCTGACCCCGGGGCTTACGGATTTTTTCAAAAAAATATTTTCCGGCGTTTAAGTTGTTGAGGGCTGATTTCTTGTCCTGTGATAAAAAAGCTTATGTTTCGACTGTCAAAACTTTCAGGGGAGCATTTGCACCCGGTTGGCACCATTTTTGAGTGAATTGCCAAAAGTCAGATTTTTGCTGAAATTCTGACCCCGGGGCTTACGGATTTTTTCAAAAAAATATTTCCCGCCGCGTACGTTGTTGAGGCTGATTTCTTGTCCTGTGATAAAAAGGCTTTTGTTTCGACTGTCAAAACTTTCAGGGGAGCATTTGCAACCGGTTGGGACCATTTTTGAGTGAATTGCCAAAAGTCAGATGTTTGCTGAAATTCTGACCCCAGGGCTTACGGATTTTTTCAAACAAAATATTGTCCGCCTGTTAAGTTGTTGAGCGCTGATTTCTTGTCCTGTGATAAAAAAGGCTTCTGTTTCGACTGTCAAAACTTTCAGGGGAGCATTTGCAACCGGTTGGCACCATTTTTGAGTGAATTGCCAAAAGTCAGATTTTTGCTGAAATTCTGACCCCGGGGCTTACGGTTTTTTTCAAAAAAATATTTTCTGCCTGATAAGTTGTTGAGGGCTGATTTCTTGTCCTGTGATAAAAAGGCCTCTCTTTCGACTGACAAAACTTTCAGGGGAGCATTTGCAACCGGTTGGCACCATTTTTGAGTGAATTGCCAAAAGTCAGATTTTTGCTGAAATTCTGACCCCGGGGCTTACGGATTTTTTCAAAAAAATATTTTCCGGCGTTTAAGTTGTTGAGGGCTGATTCCTTGTCCTGTGATAAAAAGGCTTCTGTTTCGACTGACAAAACTTTCAGGGGAACATTTGCAACCGGTTGGCACCATTTTTGAATGAATTGCCAAAAGTCATATTTTTGCTGAAATTCTGACCCCGGGGCTTACGGATTTTTTCAAGAAAATATTTTCCGCCGGTTAAGTTGTTGAGGGCTGATTTCTTGTCCTGTGATAAAAAGGCTTCTGTTTCGACTGTCAAAACTTTCAGGGGAGCATTTGCAACCGGTTGGCACCATTTTTGAATGAATTGCCAAAAGTCAGATTTTTGCTGAAATTCTGACCCCGGGGCTTACGGATTTTTTCAAAAAAATATTTTCCGGCGGTTAAGTTGTTGAGGGCTGATTTCTTGTCCTGTGATAAAAAGGCTTCTGTTTCGACTGTCAAAACTTTCAGGGGAGCATTTGCAACCGGTTGGCACCATTTTTGAGTGAATTGCCAAAAGTCAGATTTTTGCTGAAATTCTGACCCCGGGGCTTACGGATTTTTTCAAAAAAATATTTTCCGCTGGTTAAGTTGTTGAGGGCTGATTTCTTGTCCTGTGATAAAAAGGGCTCTCTTTCGACTGACAAAACTTTCAGGCGAGCATTTGCAACCGGTTGGCACCATTTTTGAGTGAATTGCCAAAAGTCAGATTTTTGCTGAAATTCTGACCCCGGGGCTTACGGATTTTTTCAAAAAAATATTTTCCGGCGTTTAAGTTGTTGAGGGCTGATTTCTTGTCCTGTGATAAAAAAGCTTATGTTTCGACTGACAAAACTTTCAGGGGAGCATTTGCAACCGGTTGGCACCATTTTTGAGTGAATTGCCAAAAGTCAGATTTTTGCTGAAATTCTGACCCCGGGGCTTACGGATTTTTTCAAAAAAATATTTCCCGCCGCGTACGTTGTTGAGGCTGATTTCTTGTCCTGTGATAAAAAGGCTTTTGTTTCGACTGACAAAACTTTCAGGCGAGCATTTGCAACCGGTTGGCACCATTTTTGAGTGAATTGCCAAAAGTCAGATTTTTGCTGAAATTCTGACCCCGGGGCTTACGGATTTTTTTTCAAGAAAATATTTTCCGCCTGATAAGTTGTTGAGGGCTGATTTCTTGTCCTGTGATAAAAAGGCTTCTGTTTCGACTGTCAAAACTTTCAGGGGAGCATTTGCAACCGGTTGGCACCATTTTTGAGTGAATTGCCAAAAGTCAGATTTTTGCTGAAATTCTGACCCTGGGGCTTACGGATTTTTTCAAAAAAATATTTTCTGCCTGATAAGTTGTTGAGGGCTGATTTCTTGTCCTCTGATACAAAGTCCTCTCTTTCGACTGACAAAACTTTCAGGGGAGCATTTGCAACCGGTTGGCACCATTTTTGAGTGAATTGCCAAAAGTCAGATTTTTGCTGAAATTCTGACCCCGGGGCTTACGGATTTTTTCAAGAAAATATTTTCCGCCGGTTAAGTTGTTGAGGGCTGATTTCTTGTCCTGTGATAAAAAGGCTTCTGTTTCAACTGTCAAAACTTTCAGGAGAGCATTTGCAACCGGTTGTCACCATTTTTGAATGAATTGCCAAAAGTCAGATTTTTGCTGAAATTCTGAAGTAATTTGCTGAAATTACGGATTTTTTCAAAAAAATATTTTCCGGCGTTTAAGTTGTTGAGGGCTGATTTCTTGTCCTGTGATAAAAAAGCTTCTGTTTCGACTGTCAAAACTTTCAGGGGAGCTTTGGCAACCGGTTGGCACCATTTTTGAGTGAATTGCCAAAAGTCAGATTTTTGCTGAAATTCTGACCCCGGCGCTTACAGATTTTTTCAAACAAAATATTTTCCGCCTGATAAGTTGTTGAGGGCTGATTTCTTGTCCTGTGATAAAAAGGCTTTTGTTTCGACTGTCAAAACTTTCAGGGGAGCATTTGCAACCGGTTGGGACCATTTTTGAGTGAACTGCCACAGATTTTTTCAAAAAAATATTTTCCGCCGCGTACGTTGTTGAGGGCTGATTTCTTGTCCTGTGATAAAAAGGCTTTTGTTTCGACTGTCAAAACTTTCAGGGGAGCATTTGCAACCGGTTGGGACCATTTTTGAGTGAATTGCCAAAAGTCAGATTTTTGCTGAAATTCTGACCCCGGGGCTTACGGATTTTTTCAAAAAAATATTTTCCGCCTGATAAGTTGTTGAGGGCTGATTTCTTGTCCTGTGATAAAAAGCCTTCTGTTTCGACTGACAAAACTTTCAGGGGAGCATTTGAAACCGGTTGGCAACATTTTTGAGTGAATTGCCAAAAGTCAGATTTTTGCTGAAATTCTGACCCCGGGGCTTACGGATTTTTTCAAAAAAATATTTTCCGCCGCGTACGTTGTTGAGGGCTGATTTCTAGTCCTGTGATAAAAAGGCTTCTGTTTCGACTGTCAAAACTTTCAGGGGAGCATTTGCAACCGGTTGGGACCATTTTTGAGTGAATTGCCAAAAGTCAGATGTTTGCTGAAATTCTGACCCCGGGGCTTACGGATTTTTTCACACAAAATATTGTCCGCCTGTTAAGTTGTTGAGCGCTGATTTCTTGTCCTGTGATAAAAAAGGCTTCTTTTTCGACTGTCAAAACTTTCAGGGGAGCATTTGCAACCGGTTGGCACCATTTTTGAGTGAATCGCCAAAAGTCAGATTTTTGCTGAAATTCAGACCCCGGGTCTTAAGGATTTTTTCAAAAAAATATTTTCTGCCTGATAAGTTGTTGAGGGCAGATTTCTTGTCCTGTGATAAAAAGGCCTCTCTTTCGACTGACAAAACTTTCAGGGGAGCATTTGCAACCGGTTGGCACCATTTTTGAGTGAATTGCCAAAAGTCAGATTTTTGCTGAAATTCTGACCCCGGGGCTTACGGATTTTTTCAAGAAAATATTTTCCGCCTGATAAGTTGTTGAGGGCTGATTTCTTGTCCTGTGATAAAAAGGCTTCTGTTTCAACTGTCAAAACTTTCAGGAGAGCATTTGCAACCGGTTGGCACCATTTTTGAATGAATTGCCAAAAGTCAGATTTTTGCTGAAATTCTGACGTAATTTGCTGAAATTACGGATTTTTTCAAAAAAATATTTTCCGGCGTTTAAGTTGTTGAGGGCTGATTTCTTGTCCTGTGATAAAAAAGCTTCTGTTTCGACTGTCAAAACTTTCAGGGGAGCATTGGCAACCGGTTGGCACCATTTTTGATTGAATTGCCAAAAGTCAGATTTTTGCTGAAATTCTGACCCCCGGGCTTACGGATTTTTTCAAAAAAATATTTTCCGGCGTTTAAGTTGTTGAGTTCTGATTTCTTGTCCTGTGATAAAAAAGCTTATGTTTCGACTGTCAAAACTTTCAGGGGAGCATTTGCAACCGGTTGGCACCATTTTTGAGTGAATTGCCAAAAGTCAGATTTTTGCTGAAATTCTGACCCCGGGGCTTACGGATTTTTTCAAAAAAATATTTTCCGCCGGTTAAGTTGTTGAGGGCTGATTTTTTGCCCTGTGATAAAAAGGCTTCTGTTTTGACCGTCAAAACTTTCAGGGGAGCATTTGCAACCGGTTGGCACCGTTTTTGAGTGAATTGCCAAAAGTCAGATTTTTGCTGAAATTCTGACCCCGGGGCTTACGGATTTTTTCAAAAAAATATTTCCCGCCGCGTATGTTGTTGAGGCTGATTTCTTGTCCTGTGATAAAAAGGCTTTTGTTTCGACTGTCAAAACTTTCAGGGGAGCATTTGCAACCGGTTGGGACCATTTTTGAGTGAATTGCCAAAAGTCAGATGTTTGCTGAAATTCTGACCCCGGGGCTTACGGATTTTTTCAAACAAAATATTGTCCGCCTGTTAAGTTGTTGAGCGCTGATTTCTTGTCCTGTGATAAAAAAGGCTTTTGTTTCGACTGTCAAAACTTTCAGGGGAGCATTTGCAACCGGTTGGCACCATTTTTGAATGAATTGCCAAAAGTCAGATTTTTGCTGAAATTCTGACCCCGGGGCTTACGGATTTTTTCAAAAAAATATTTTCCGGCGGTTAAGTTGTTGAGGGCTGATTTCTTGTCCTGTGATAAAAAGGCTTCTGTTTCGACTGTCAAAACTTTCAGGGGAGCATTTGCAACCGGTTGGCACCATTTTTGAGTGAATTGCCAAAAGTCAGATTTTTGCTGAAATTCTGACGCCGGGGCTTACGGATTTTTTCAAAAAAATATTTTCCGCCTGATAAGTTGTTGAGGGCTGATTTCTTGTCCTGTGATAAAAAGGCTTCTGTTTCGACTGTCAAAACTTTCAGGGGAGCATTTGCAACCGGTTGGGACCATTTTTGAGTGAATTGCCAAAAGTCAGATGTTTGCTGAAATTCTGACCCCGGGGCTTACGGATTTTTTCAAACAAAATATTGTCCGCCTGTTAAGTTGTTGAGCGCTGATTTCTTGTCCTGTGATAAAAAAGGCTTCTGTTTCGACTGTCAAAACTTTCAGGGGAGCATTTGCAACCGGTTGGCACCATTTTTGAATGAATTGCCAAAAGTCAGATTTTTGCTGAAATTCTGACCCCGGGGCTTACGGATTTTTTCAAAAAAATATTTTCCGCCGGTTAAGTTGTTGAGGGCTGATTTCTTGTCCTGTGATAAAAAGGCTTCTGTTTCGACTGTCAAAACTTTCAGGGGAGCATTTGCAACCGGTTGGCACCATTTTTGAGTGAATTGCCAAAAGTCAGATTTTTGCTGAAATTCTGACCCCGGGGCTTACGGATTTTTTCAAAAAAAATTTTTTTCCGCCTGATAAGTTGTTGAGGGCTGATTTCTTGTCCTGTGATAAAAAGCCTTCTGTTTCGACTGACAAAACTTTCAGGGGAGCATTTGAAACCGGTTGGCAATATTTTTGAGTGAATTGCCAAAAGTCAGATTTTTGCTGAAATTCTGACCCCGGGGCTTACGGATTTTTTCAAAAAAATATTTTCCGCCGCGTACGTTGTTGAGGGCTGATTTCTTGTCCTGTGATAAAAAGGCTTTTGTTTCGACTGTCAAAACTTTCAGGGGAGCATTTGCAACCGGTTGGGACCATTTTTGAGTGAATTGCCAAAAGTCAGATGTTTGCTGAAATTCTGACCCCGGGGCTTACGGATTTTTTCAAACAAAATATTGTCCGCCTGTTAAGTTGTTGAGCGCTGATTTCTTGTCCTGTGATAAAAAAGGCTTCTGTTTCGACTGTCAAAACTTTCAGAGGAGCATTTGCAACCGGTTGGCACCATTTTTGAGTGAATTGCCAAAAGTCAGATTTTTGCTGAAATTCTGACCCCGGGGCTTACGGATTTTTTTTCAAAAAAATATTTTCCGCCGGTTAAGTTGTTGAGGGCTGATTTCTTGTCCTGTGATAAAAAGATTTCTGTTTCGACTGTCAAAACTTTCAGGGGAGCATTTGCAACCGGTTGGGACCATTTTTGAGTGAATTGCCAAAAGTCAGATGTTTGCTGAAATTCTGACCCCGGGGCTTACGGATTTTTTCAAACAAAATATTGTCCGCCTGTTAAGTTGTTGAGCGCTGATTTCTTGTCCTGTGATAAAAAAGGCTTTTGTTTTGACTGTCAAAACTTTCAGGGGAGCATTTGCAACCGGTTGGCACCATTTTTGAATGAATTGCCAAAAGTCAGATTTTTGCTGAAATTCTGACCCCGGGGCTTACGGATTTTTTCAAAAAAATATTTTCCGCCGGTTAAGTTGTTGAGGGCTGATTTCTTGTCCTGTGATAAAAAGGCTTCTGTTTCGACTGTCAAAACTTTCAGGGGAGCATTTGCAACCGGTTGGCACCATTTTTGAGTGAATTGCCAAAAGTCAGATTTTTGCTGAAATTCTGACCCCGGGGCTTACGGATTTTTTCAAAAAAAATTTTTTTCCGCCTGATAAGTTGTTGAGGGCTGATTTCTTGTCCTGTGATAAAAAGCCTTCTGTTTCGACTGACAAAACTTTCAGGGGAGCATTTGAAACCGGTTGGCAACATTTTTGAGTGAATTGCCAAAAGTCAGATTTTTGCTGAAATTCTGACCCCGGGGCTTACGGATTTTTTCAAAAAAATATTTTCCGGCGCGTACGTTGTTGAGGGCTGATTTCTTGTCCTGTGATAAAAAGGCTTTTGTTTCGACTGTCAAAACTTTCAGGGGAGCATTTGCAACCGGTTGGGACCATTTTTGAGTGAATTGCCAAAAGTCAGATGTTTGCTGAAATTCTGACCCCGGGGCTTACGGATTTTTTCAAACAAAATATTGTCCGCCTGTTAAGTTGTTGAGCGCTGATTTCTTGTCCTGTGATAAAAAAGGCTTCTGTTTCGACTGTCAAAACTTTCAGGGGAGCATTTGCAACCGGTTGGCACCATTTTTGAGTGAATTGCCAAAAGTCAGATTTTTGCTGAAATTCTGACCCCGGGGCTTACGGATTTTTTTTCAAAAAAATATTTTCCGCCGGTTAAGTTGTTGAGGGCTGATTTCTTGTCCTGTGATAAAAAGATTTCTGTTTCGACTGTCAAAACTTTCAGGGGAGCATTTGCAACCGGTTGGTACCATTTTTGAGTGAATTGCCAAAAGTCAGATTTTTGCTGAAATTCTGACCCCGGGGCTTACGGATTTTTTCAAAAAAATATTTTCTGCCTGATAAGTTGTTGAGGGCTGATTTCTTGTCCTGTGATAAAAAGGCCTCTCTTTCGACTGACAAAACTTTCAGGGGAGCATTTGCAACCGGTTGGCACCATTTTTGAGTGAATTGCCAAAAGTCAGATTTTTGCTGAAATTCTGACCCCGGGGTTTACGGATTTTTTCAAAAAAATATTTTCTGCCTGATAAGTTGTTGAGGGCAGATTTCTTGTCCTGTGATAAAAAGGACTCTCTTTCGATTGACAAAACTTTCAGGGGAGCATTTGCAACCGGTTGGCACCATTTTTGAGTGAATTGCCAAAAGTCATATTTTTGCTGAAATTCTGACCCCGGGGCTTACGGATTTTTTCAAGAAAATATTTTCCGCCGGTTAAGTTGTTGAGGGCTGATTTCTTGTCCTGTGATAAAAAGGCTTCTGTTTCAACTGTCAAAACTTTCAGGAGAGCATTTGCAACCGGTTGGCACCATTTTTGAATGAATTGCCAAAAGTCAGATTTTTGCTGAAATTCTGACGTAATTTGCTGAAATTACGGATTTTTTCAAAAAAATATTTTCCGGCGGTTAAGTTGTTGAGGGCTGATTTCTTGTCCTGTGATAAAAAGGCTTCTGTTTCGACTGTCAAAACTTTCAGGGGAGCATTTGCAACCGGTTGGCACCATTTTTGAGTGAATTGCCAAAAGTCAGATTTTTGCTGAAATTCTGACCCCGGGGCTTACGGATTTTTTCAAAAAAATATTTTCCGCCGGTTAAGTTGTTGAGGGCTGATTTCTTGTCCTGTGATAAAAAGGCTTCTGTTTCGACTGTCAAAACTTTCAGGGGAGCATTTGCAACCGGTTGGGACCATTTTTGAGTGAATTGCCAAAAGTCAGATGTTTGCTGAAATTCTGACCCCGGGGCTTACGGATTTTTTCAAACAAAATATTGTCCGCCTGTTAAGTTGTTGAGCGCTGATTTCTTGTCCTGTGATAAAAAAGGCTTTTGTTTTGACTGTCAAAACTTTCAGGGGAGCATTTGCAACCGGTTGGCACCATTTTTGAATGAATTGCCAAAAGTCAGATTTTTGCTGAAATTCTGACCCCGGGGCTTACGGATTTTTTCAAAAAAATATTTTCCGCCGGTTAAGTTGTTGAGGGCTGATTTCTTGTCCTGTGATAAAAAGGCTTCTGTTTCGACTGTCAAAACTTTCAGGGGAGCATTTGCAACCGGTTGGCACCATTTTTGAGTGAATTGCCAAAAGTCAGATTTTTGCTGAAATTCTGACCCCGGGGCTTACGGATTTTTTCAAAAAAAAATATTTTCCGCCTGATAAGTTGTTGAGGGCTGATTTCTTGTCCTGTGATAAAAAGCCTTCTGTTTCGACTGACAAAACTTTCAGGGGAGCATTTGAAACCGGTTGGCAACATTTTTGAGTGAATTGCCAAAAGTCAGATTTTTGCTGAAATTCTGACCCCGGGGCTTACGGATTTTTTCAAAAAAATATTTTCCGCCGGTTAAGTTGTTGAGGGCTGATTTCTTGTCCTGTGATAAAAAGGCTTTTGTTTCGACTGTCAAAACTTTCAGGGGAGCATTTGCAACCGGTTGGGACCATTTTTGAGTGAATTGCCAAAAGTCAGATGTTTGCTGAAATTCTGACCCCGGGGCTTACGGATTTTTTTTCAAAAAAATATTTTCCGCCGGTTAAGTTGTTGAGGGCTGATTTCTTGTCCTGTGATAAAAAGATTTCTGTTTCGACTGTCAAAACTTTCAGGGGAGCATTTGCAACCGGTTGGCACCATTTTTGAGTGAATTGCCAAAAGTCAGATTTTTGCTGAAATTCTGACCCCGGGGCTTACGGATTTTTTCAAAAAAATATTTTCTGCCTGATAAGTTGTTGAGGGCTGATTTCTTGTCCTATGATAAAAAGGCCTCTCTTTCGACTGACAAAACTTTCAGGGGAGCATTTGCAACCGGTTGGCACCAGTTTTGAGTGAATTGCCAAAAGTCAGATTTTTGCTGAAATTCTGACCCCGGGGCTTACGGATTTTTTCAAAAAAATATTTTCTGCCTGATAAGTTGTTGAGGGCAGATTTCTTGTCCTGTGATAAAAAGGCCTCTCTTTCGACTGACAAAACTTTCAGGGGAGCATTTGCAACCGGTTGGCACCATTTTTGAGTGAATTGCCAAAAGTCATATTTTTGCTGAAATTCTGACCCCGGGGCTTACGGATTTTTTCAAGAAAATATTTTCCGCCGGTTAAGTTGTTGAGGGCTGATTTCTTGTCCTGTGATAAAAAGGCTTCTGTTTCAACTGTCAAAACTTTCAGGAGAGCATTTGCAACCGGTTGGCACCATTTTTGAATGAATTGCCAAAAGTCAGATTTTTGCTGAAATTCTGACGTAATTTGCTGAAATTACGGATTTTTTCAAAAAAATATTTTCCGGCGTTTAAGTTGTTGAGGGCTGATTTCTTGTCCTGTGATAAAAAAGCTTCTGTTTCGACTGTCAAAACTTTCAGGGGAGCATTGGCAACCGGTTGGCACCATTTTTGATTGAATTGCCAAAAGTCAGATTTTTGCTGAAATTCTGACCCCGGGGCTTACGGATATTTTCAAAAAAATATTTTCCGGCGTTTAAGTTGTTGAGGGCTGATTTCTTGTCCTGTGATAAAAAAAGCTTCTGTTTCGACTGTCAAAACTTTCAGGGGAGCATTTGCAACCGGTTGGCACCATTTTTGAGTGAATTGCCAAAAGTCAGATTTTTGCTGAAATTCTGACCCCGGGGCTTACGGATTTTTTCAAAAAAATATTTTCCGGCGTTTAAGTTGTTGAGGGCTGATTTCTTGTCCTGTGATAAAAAAGCTTATGTTTCGACTGTCAAAACTTTCAGGGGAGCATTTGCAACCGGTTGGCACCATTTTTGAGTGAATTGCCAAAAGTCAGATTTTTGCTGAAATTCTGACCCCGGGGTTTACGGATTTTTTCAAAAAAATATTTCCCGCCGTTTAAGTTGTTGAGGCTGATTTCTTGTCCTGTGATAAAAAGGCTTTTGTTTCGACTGTCAAAACTTTCAGGGGAGCATTTGCAACCGGTTGGGACCATTTTTGAGTGAATTGCCAAAAGTCAGATGTTTGCTGAAATTCTGACCCCGGGGCTTACAGATTTTTTCAAACAAAATATTGTCCGCCTGTTAAGTTGTTGAGCGCTGATTTCTTGTCCTGTGATAAAAAAGGCTTCTGTTTCGACTGTCAAAACTTTCAGGGGAGCATTTGCAACCGGTTGGCACCATTTTTGAGTGAATTGCCAAAAGTCAGATTTTTGCTGAAATTCTGACCCCGGGGCTTACGGATTTTTTTTCAAAAAAATATTTTCCGCCGGTTAAGTTGTTGAGGGCTGATTTCTTGTCCTGTGATAAAAAGGCTTCTGTTTCGACTGTCAAAACTTTCAGGGGAGCATTTGCAACCGGTTGGCACCATTTTTGAGTGAATTGCCAAAAGTCAGATTTTTGCTGAAATTCTGACCCTGGGGCTTACGGATTTTTTCAAACAAAATATTTTCCGCCTGATAAGTTGTTGAGGGCTGATTTCTTGTCCTCTGATACAAAGTCCTCTCTTTCGACTGACAAAACTTTCAGGGGAGCATTTGCAACCGGTTGGCACCATTTTTGAGTGAATTGCCAAAAGTCAGATTTTTGCTGAAATTCTGACCCCGGGGCTTACGGATTTTTTTTCAAAAAAATATTTTCCGCCGGTTAAGTTGTTGAGGGCTGATTTCTTGTCCTGTGATAAAAAGGCTTCTGTTTCAACTGTCAAAACTTTCAGGGGAGCATTTGCAACCGGTTGGCACCATTTTTGAGTGAATTGCCAAAAGTCAGATTTTTGCTGAAATTCTGACCCCGGGGCTTACGGATTTTTTCAAAAAAATATTTTCTGCCTGATAAGTTGTTGAGGGCTGATTTCTTGTCCTGTGATAAAAAGGCCTCTCTTTCGACTGACAAAACTTTCAGGGGAGCATTTGCAACCGGTTGGCACCATTTTTGAGTGAATTGCCAAAAGTCAGATTTTTGCTGAAATTCTGACCCCGGGGCTTACGGATTTTTTCAAAAAAATATTTTCCGGCGTTTAAGTTGTTGAGGGCTGATTTCTTGTCCTGTGATAAAAAGGCTTCTGTTTCGACTGACAAAACTTTCAGGGGAACATTTGCAACCGGTTGGCACCATTTTTGAATGAATTGCCAAAAGTCAGATTTTTGCTGAAACTCTGAACCCGGGGCTTACGGATTTTTTCAAAAAAATATTTTCCGGCGGTTAAGTTGTTGAGGGCTGATTTCTTGTCCCGTGATAAAAAGGCTTCTGTTTCGACTGTCAAAACTTTCAGGGGAGCATTTGCAACCGGTTGGCACCATTTTTGAGTGAATTGCCAAAAGTCAGATTTTTGCTGAAATTCTGACCCCGGGGCTTACGGATTTTTTCAAAAAAATATTTTCCGCCTGATAAGTTGTTGAGGGCTGATTTCTTGTCCTGTGATAAAAAGCCTTCTGTTTCGACTGACAAAACTTTCAGGGGAACATTTGCAACCGGTTGGCACCATTTTTGAATGAATTGCCAAAAGTCAGATTTTTGCTGAAACTCTGAACCCGGGGCTTACGGATTTTTTCAAAAAAATATTTTCCGGCGGTTAAGTTGTTGAGGGCTGATTTCTTGTCCTGTGATAAAAAGGCTTCTGTTTCGACTGTCAAAACTTTCAGGGGAGCATTTGCAACCGGTTGGCACCATTTTTGAGTGAATTGCCAAAAGTCAGATTTTTGCTGAAATTCTGACCCCGGGGCTTACGGATTTTTTCAAAAAAATATTTTCCGCCTGATAAGTTGTTGAGGGCTGATTTCTTGTCCTGTGATAAAAAGCCTTCTGTTTCGACTGACAAAACTTTCAGGGGAGCATTTGCAACCGGTTGGCACCATTTTTGAATGAATTGCCAAAAGTCAGATTTTTGCTGAAATTCTGACCCCGGGGCTTACGGATTTTTTCAAAAAAATATTTTCCGGCGGTTAAGTTGTTGAGGGCTGATTTCTTGTCCTGTGATAAAAAGGCTTCTGTTTCGACTGTCAAAACTTTCAGGGGAGCATTTGCAACCGGTTGGCACCATTTTTGAGTGAATTGCCAAAAGTCAGATTTTTGCTGAAATTCTGACCCCGGGGCTTACGGATTTTTTCAAAAAAATATTTTCCGCCTGATAAGTTGTTGAGGGCTGATTTCTTGTGCTGTGATAAAAAGCCTTCTGTTTCGACTGACAAAACTTTCAGGGGAGCATTTGAAACCGGTTGGCAACATTTTTGAGTGAATTGCCAAAAGTCAGATTTTTGCTGAAATTCTGACCCCGGGGCTTACAGATTTTTTCAAAAAAATATTTTCCGCCGCGTACGTTGTTGAGGGCTGATTTCTTGTCCTGTGATAAAAAGGCTTTTGTTTCGACTGTCAAAACTTTCAGGGGAGCATTTGCAACCGGTTGGGACCATTTTTGAGTGAATTGCCAAAAGTCAGATGTTTGCTGAAATTCTGACCCCGGGGCTTACGGATTTTTTTTCAAAAAAATATATTCCGCCGGTTAAGTTGTTGAGGGCTGATTTCTTGTCCTGTGATAAAAAGGCTTCTGTTTCGACTGTCAAAACTTTCAGGGGAGCATTTGCAACCGGTTGGCACCATTTTTGACTGAATTGCCAAAAGTCAGATTTTTGCTGAAATTCTGACCCTGGGGCTTACGGATTTTTTCAAACAAAATATTTTCCGCCTGATAAGTTGTTGAGGGCTGATTTCTTGTCCTCTGATACAAAGTCCTCTCTTTCGACTGACAAAACTTTCAGGGGAGCATTTGCAACCGGTTGGCACCATTTTTGAGTGAATTGCCAAAAGTCAGATTTTTGCTGAAATTCTGACCCCGGGGCTTACGGATTTTTTTTCAAAAAAATATTTTCCGCCGGTTAAGTTGTTGAGGGGTGATTTCTTGTCCTGTGATAAAAAGGCTTCTGTTTCAACTGTCAAAACTTTCAGGGGAGCATTTGCAACCGGTTGGCACCATTTTTGAGTGAATTGCCAAAAGTCAGATTTTTGCTGAAATTCTGACCCCGGGGCTTACGGATTTTTTCAAAAAAATATTTTCTGCCTGATAAGTTGTTGAGGGCTGATTTCTTGTCCTGTGATAAAAAGGCCTCTCTTTCGACTGACAAAACTTTCAGGGGAGCATTTGCAACCGGTTGGCACCATTTTTGAGTGAATTGCCAAAAGTCAGATTTTTGCTGAAATTCTGACCCCGGGGCTTACGGATTTTTTCAAAAAAATATTTTCCGGCGTTTAAGTTGTTGAGGGCTGATTTCTTGTCCTGTGATAAAAAGGCTTCTGTTTCGACTGACAAAACTTTCAGGGGAACATTTGCAACCGGTTGGCACCATTTTTGAATGAATTGCCAAAAGTCAGATTTTTGCTGAAATTCTGAACCCGGGGCTTACGGATTTTTTCAAAAAAATATTTTCCGGCGGTTAAGTTGTTGAGGGCTGATTTCTTGTCCTGTGATAAAAAGGCTTCTGTTTCGACTGTCAAAACTTTCAGGGGAGCATTTGCAACCGGTTGGCACCATTTTTGAGTGAATTGCCAAAAGTCAGATTTTTGCTGAAATTCTGACCCCGGGGCTTACGGATTTTTTCAAAAAAATATTTTCCGCCTGATAAGTTGTTGAGGGCTGATTTCTTGTCCTGTGATAAAAAGCCTTCTGTTTCGACTGACAAAACTTTCAGGGGAGCATTTGAAACCGGTTGGCAACATTTTTGAGTGAATTGCCAAAAGTCAGATTTTTGCTGAAATTCTGACCCCGGGGCTTACAGATTTTTTCAAAAAAATATTTTCCGCCGCGTACGTTGTTGAGGGCTGATTTCTTGTCCTGTGATAAAAAGGCTTTTGTTTCGACTGTCAAAACTTTCAGGGGAGCATTTGCAACCGGTTGGGACCATTTTTGAGTGAATTGCCAAAAGTCAGATGTTTGCTGAAATTCTGACCCCGGGGCTTACGGATTTTTTCAAACAAAATATTGTCCGCCTGTTAAGTTGTTGAGCGCTGATTTCTTGTCCTGTGATAAAAAAGGCTTCTATTTCGACTGTCAAAACTTTCAGGGGAGCATTTGCAACCGGTTGGCACCATTTTTGAGTGAATTGCCAAAAGTCAGATTTTTGCTGAAATTCTGACCCGGGGCTTACGGATTTTTTCAAAAAAATATTTTCTGCCTGATAAGTTGTTGAGGGCTGATTTCTTGTCCTGTGATAAAAAGGCCTCTCTTTCGACTGACAAAACGTTCAGGGGAGCATTTGCAACCGGTTGGCACCATTTTTGAGTGAATTGCCAAAAGTCATATTTTTGCTGAAATTCTGACCCCGGGGCTTACAATTTTTTCAGGAAAATATTTTCCGCCGGTTAAGTTGTTGAGGGCTGATTTCTTGTCCTGTGATAAAAAGGCTTCTGTTTCAACTGTCAAAACTTTCAGGAGAGCATTTGCAACCGGTTGGCATCATTTTTGAATGAATTGCCAAAAGTCAGATTTTTGCTGAAATTCTGACGTAATTTGCTGAAATTACGGATTTTTTCAAAAAAATATTTTCCGGCGTTTAAGTTGTTGAGGGCTGATTTCTTGTCCTGTGATAAAAAAGCTTCTGTTTCGACTGTCAAAACTTTCAGGGGAGCATTGGCAACCGGTTGGCACCATTTTTGAGTGAATTGCCAAAAGTCAGATTTTTGCTGAAATTCTGACCCCGGGGCTTACGGATATTTTCAAAAAAATATTTTCCGGCGTTTAAGTTGTTTAGGGCTGATTTCTTGTCCTGTGATAAAAAAAGCTTCTGTTTCGACTGTCAAAACTTTCAGGGGAGCATTTGCAACCGGTTGGCACCATTTTTGAGTGAATTGCCAAAAGTCATATTTTTGCTGAAATTCTGACCCCGGGGCTTACGGATTTTTTCAAAAAAATATTTTCCGGCGTTTAAGTTGTTGAGGGCTGATTTCTTGTCCTGTGATAAAAAAGCTTATGTTTCGACTGTCAAAACTTTCAGGGGAGCATTTGCAACCGGTTGGCACCATTTTTGAGTGAATTGCCAAAAGTCAGATTTTTGCTGAAATTCTGACTCCGGGGCTTACGGATTTTTTCAAAAAAATATTTCCCGCCGCGTACGTTGTTGAGGCTGATTTCTTGTCCTGTGATAAAAAGGCTTTTGTTTCGACTGCCGAACCTTTCAGGGGAGCATTTGCAACCGGTTGGCACCATTTTTGAGTGAATTGCCAAAAGTCAGATTTTTGCTGAAATTCTGACCCCGGGGCTTACGGATTTTTTTTCAAAAAAATATTTTCCACCGGTTAAGTTGTTGAGGGCTGATTTCTTGTCCTGTGATAAAAAGGCTTCTGTTTCAACTGTCAAAACTTTCAGGGGAGCATTTGCAACCGGTTGGCACCATTTTTGAGTGAATTGCCAAAAGTCAGATTTTTGCTGAAATTCTGACCCTGGGGCTTACGGATTTTTTCAAAAAAATATTTTCTGCCTGATAAGTTGTTGAGGGCTGATTTCTTGTCCTCTGATACAAAGTCCTCTCTTTCGACTGACAAAAATTCAGGGGAGCATTTGCAACCGGTTGGCAACATTTTTGAGTGAATTGCCAAAAGTCAGATTTTTGCTGAAATTCTGACCCCGGGGCTTACGGATTTTTTCAAGAAAATATTTTCCGCCGGTTAAGTTGTTGAGGGCTGATTTCTTGTCCTGTGATAAAAAGGCTTCTGTTTCAACTGTCAAAACTTTCAGGAGAGCATTTGCAACCGGTTGGCACCATTTTTGAATGAATTGCCAAAAGTCAGATTTTTGCTGAAATTCTGACGTAATTTGCTGAAATTACGGATTTTTTCAAAAAAATATTTTTCGGCGTTTAAGTTGTTGAGGGCTGATTTCTTGTCCTGTGATAAAAAAGCTTCTGTTTCGACTGTCAAAACTTTCAGGGGAGCTTTGGCAACCGGTTGGCACCATTTTTGAGTGAATTGCCAAAAGTCAGATTTTTGCTGAAATTCTGACCCCGGCGCTTACAGATTTTTTCAAACAAAATATTTTCCGCCTGATAAGTTGTTGAGGGCTGATTTCTTGTCCTGTGATAAAAAAGCTTCTGTTTCGACTGGCAAAACTTTCAGGGGAGCTTTGGCAACCGGTTGGCACCATTTTTGAGTGAATTGCCAAAAGTCAGATTTTTGCTGAAATTCTGACCCCGGCGCTTACGGATTTTTTCAAACAAAATATTTTCCGCCTGATAAGTTGTTGAGGGCTGATTTCTTGTCCTGTGATAAAAAGCCTTCTGTTTCGACTGACAAAACTTTCAGGGGAGCATTTGAAACCGGTTGGCAACATTTTTGAGTGAATTGCCAAAAGTCAGATTTTTGCTGAAATTCTGACCCCGGGGCTTACGTATTTTTTCAAAAAAATATTTTCCGCCGCGTACGTTGTTGAGGGCTGATTTCTTGTCCTGTGATAAAAAGGCTTTTGTTTCGACTGTCAAAACTTTCAGGGGAGCATTTGCAACCGGTTGGGACCATTTTTGAGTGAATTGCCAAAAGTCAGATGTTTGCTGAAATTCTGACCCCGGGGCTTACGGATTTTTTCAAACAAAATATTGTCCGCCGGTTAAGTTGTTGAGCGCTGATTTCTTGTCCTGTGATAAAAAAGGCTTCTGTTTCGACTGTCAAAACTTTCAGGGGAGCATTTGCAACCGGTTGGCACCATTTTTGAGTGAATTGCCAAAAGTCAGATTTTTGCTGAAATTCTGACCCCGGGGCTTACGGATTTTTTCAAGAAAATATTTTCCGCCGGTTAAGTTGTTGAGGGCTGATTTCTTGTCCTGTGATAAAAAGGCTTCTGTTTCAACTGTCAAAACTTTCAGGAGAGCATTTGCAACCGGTTGGCATCATTTTTGAATGAATTGCCAAAAGTCAGATTTTTGCTGAAATTCTGACGTAATTTGCTGAAATTACGGATTTTTTCAAAAAAATATTTTCCGGCGTTTAAGTTGTTGAGGGCTGATTTCTTGTCCTGTGATAAAAAAGCTTCTGTTTCGACTGTCAAAACTTTCAGGGGAGCATTGGCAACCGGTTGGCACCATTTTTGAGTGAATTGCCAAAAGTCAGATTTTTGCTGAAATTCTGACCCCGGGGCTTACGGATATTTTCAAAAAAATATTTTCTGCCTGATAAGTTGATGAGGGCTGATTTCTTGTCCTCTGATACAAAGTCCTCTCTTTCGACTGACAAAAATTCAGGGGAGCATTTGCAACCGGTTGGCAACATTTTTGAGTGAATTGCCAAAAGTCAGATTTTTGCTGAAATTCTGACCCCGGGGCTTACGGATTTTTTCAAGAAAATATTTTCCGCCGGTTAAGTTGTTGAGGGCTGATTTCTTGTCCTGTGATAAAAAGGCTTCTGTTTCAACTGTCAAAACTTTCAGGAGAGCATTTGCAACCGGTTGGCACCATTTTTGAATGAATTGCCAAAAGTCAGATTTTTGCTGAAATTCTGACGTAATTTGCTGAAATTACGGATTTTTTCAAAAAAATATTTTTCGGCGTTTAAGTTGTTGAGGGCTGATTTCTTGTCCTGTGATAAAAAAGCTTCTGTTTCGACTGTCAAAACTTTCAGGGGAGCTTTGGCAACCGGTTGGCACCATTTTTGAGTGAATTGCCAAAAGTCAGATTTTTGCTGAAATTCTGACCCCGGCGCTTACAGATTTTTTCAAACAAAATATTTTCCGCCTGATAAGTTGTTGAGGGCTGATTTCTTGTCCTGTGATAAAAAAGCTTCTGTTTCGACTGGCAAAACTTTCAGGGGAGCTTTGGCAACCGGTTGGCACCATTTTTGAGTGAATTGCCAAAAGTCAGATTTTTGCTGAAATTCTGACCCCGGCGCTTACGGATTTTTTCAAACAAAATATTTTCCGCCTGATAAGTTGTTGAGGGCTGATTTCTTGTCCTGTGATAAAAAGCCTTCTGTTTCGACTGACAAAACTTTCAGGGGAGCATTTGAAACCGGTTGGCAACATTTTTGAGTGAATTGCCAAAAGTCAGATTTTTGCTGAAATTCTGACCCCGGGGCTTACGGATTTTTTCAAAAAAATATTTTCCGCCGCGTACGTTGTTGAGGGCTGATTTCTTGTCCTGTGATAAAAAGGCTTTTGTTTCGACTGTCAAAACTTTCAGGGGAGCATTTGCAACCGGTTGGGACCATTTTTGAGTGAATTGCCAAAAGTCAGATGTTTGCTGAAATTCTGACCCCGGGGCTTACGGATTTTTTCAAACAAAATATTGTCCGCCGGTTAAGTTGTTGAGCGCTGATTTCTTGTCCTGTGATAAAAAAGGCTTCTGTTTCGACTGTCAAAACTTTCAGGGGAGCATTTGCAACCGGTTGGCACCATTTTTGAGTGAATTGCCAAAAGTCAGATTTTTGCTGAAATTCTGACCCCGGGGCTTACGGATTTTTTCAAGAAAATATTTTCCGCCGGTTAAGTTGTTGAGGGCTGATTTCTTGTCCTGTGATAAAAAGGCTTCTGTTTCAACTGTCAAAACTTTCAGGAGAGCATTTGCAACCGGTTGGCATCATTTTTGAATGAATTGCCAAAAGTCAGATTTTTGCTGAAATTCTGACGTAATTTGCTGAAATTACGGATTTTTTCAAAAAAATATTTTCCGGCGTTTAAGTTGTTGAGGGCTGATTTCTTGTCCTGTGATAAAAAAGCTTCTGTTTCGACTGTCAAAACTTTCAGGGGAGCATTGGCAACCGGTTGGCACCATTTTTGAGTGAATTGCCAAAAGTCAGATTTTTGCTGAAATTCTGACCCCGGGGCTTACGGATATTTTCAAAAAAATATTTTCCGGCGTTTAAGTTGATGAGGGCTGATTTCTTGTCCTGTGATAAAAAAAGCTTCTGTTTCGACTGTCAAAACTTTCAGGGGAGCATTTGCAACCGGTTGGCACCATTTTTGAGTGAATTGCCAAAAGTCAGATTTTTGCTGAAATTCTGACCCCGGGGCTTACGGATTTTTTCAAAAAAATATTTCCCGCCGCGTACGTTGTTGAGGCTGATTTCTTGTCCTGTGATAAAAAGGCTTTTGTTTCGACTGCCGAACCTTTCAGGGGAGCATTTGCAACCGGTTGGCACCATTTTTGAGTGAATTGCCAAAAGTCAGATTTTTGCTGAAATTCTGACCCCGGGGCTTACGGATTTTTTTTCAAAAAAATATTTTCCGCCGGTTAAGTTGTTGAGGGCTGATTTCTTGTCCTGTGATAAAAAGGCTTCTGTTTCGACTGTCAAAACTTTCAGGGGAGCATTTGCAACCGGTTGGCACCATTTTTGAGTGAATTGCCAAAAGTCAGATTTTTGCTGAAATTCTGACCCTGGGGCTTACGGATTTTTTCAAAAAAATATTTTCTGCCTGATAAGTTGTTGAGGGCTGATTTCTTGTCCTCTGATACAAAGTCCTCTCTTTCGACTGACAAAAATTCAGGGGAGCATTTGCAACCGGTTGGCAACATTTTTGAGTGAATTGCCAAAAGTCAGATTTTTGCTGAAATTCTGACCCCGGGGCTTACGGATTTTTTCAAGAAAATATTTTCCGCCGGTTAAGTTGTTGAGGGCTGATTTCTTGTCCTGTGATAAAAAGGCTTCTGTTTCAACTGTCAAAACTTTCAGGAGAGCATTTGCAACCGGTTGGCACCATTTTTGAATGAATTGCCAAAAGTCAGATTTTTGCTGAAATTCTGACGTAATTTGCTGAAATTACGGATTTTTTCAAAAAAATATTTTCCGGCGTTTAAGTTGTTGAGGGCTGATTTCTTGTCCTGTGATAAAAAAGCTTCTGTTTCGACTGTCAAAACTTTCAGGGGAGCTTTGGCAACCGGTTGGCACCATTTTTGAGTGAATTGCCAAAAGTCAGATTTTTGCTGAAATTCTGACCCCGGCGCTTACAGATTTTTTCAAACAAAATATTTTCCGCCTGATAAGTTGTTGAGGGCTGATTTCTTGTCCTGTGATAAAAAAGCTTCTGTTTCGACTGGCAAAACTTTCAGGGGAGCTTTGGCAACCGGTTGGCACCATTTTTGAGTGAATTGCCAAAAGTCAGATTTTTGCTGAAATTCTGACCCCGGCGCTTACGGATTTTTTCAAACAAAATATTTTCCGCCTGATAAGTTGTTGAGGGCTGATTTCTTGTCCTGTGATAAAAAGCCTTCTGTTTCGACTGACAAAACTTTCAGGGGAGCATTTGAAACCGGTTGGCAACATTTTTGAGTGAATTGCCAAAAGTCAGATTTTTGCTGAAATTCTGACCCCGGGGCTTACGGATTTTTTCAAAAAAATACTTTCCGCCGCGTACGTTGTTGAGGGCTGATTTCTTGTCCTGTGATAAAAAGCCTTTTGTTTCGACTGTCAAAACTTTCAGGGGAGCATTTGCAACCGGTAGGGACCATTTTTGAGTGAATTGCCAAAAGTCAGATGTTTGCTGAAATTCTGACCCCGGGGCTTACGGATTTTTTCAAACAAAATATTGTCCGCCGGTTAAGTTGTTGAGCGCTGATTTCTTGTCCTGTGATAAAAAAGGATTCTGTTTCGACTGTCAAAACTTTCAGGGGAGCATTTGCAACCGGTTGGCACCATTTTTGAGTGAATTGCCAAAAGTCAGATTTTTGCTGAAATTCTGACCCCGGGGCTTACGGATTTTTTTTCAAAAAAATATTTTCCGCCGGTTAAGTTGTTGAGGGCTGATTTCTTGTCCTGTGATAAAAAGGCTTCTGTTTCGACTGTCAAAACTTTCAGGGGAGCATTTGCAACCGGTTGGCACCATTTTTGAGTGAATTGCCAAAAGTCAGATTTTTGCTGAAATTCTGACCCCGGGGCTTACGGATTTTTTCAAAAAAATATTTTCTGCCTGATAAGTTGTTGAGGGCTGATTTCTTGTCCTGTGATAAAAAGGCCTCTCTTTCGACTGACAAAACTTTCAGGGGAGCATTTGCAACCGGTTGGCACCATTTTTGAGTGAATTGCCAAAAGTCATATTTTTGCTGAAATTCTGACCCCGGGGCTTACGGATTTTTTCAAGAAAATATTTTCCGCCGGTTAAGTTGTTGAGGGCTGATTTCTTGTCCTGTGATAAAAAGGCTTCTGTTTCAACCGTCAAAACTTTCAGGAGAGCATTTGCAACCGGTTGGCACCATTTTTGAATGAATTGCCAAAAGTCAGATTTTTGCTGAAATTCTGACCCCGGGGCTTACGGATATTTTCAAAAAAATATTTTCCGGCGTTTAAGTTGTTGAGGGCTGATTTCTTCTCCTGTGATAAAAAAAGCTTCTGTTTCGACTGTCAAAACTTTCAGGGGAGCATTTGCAACCGGTTGGCACCATTTTTGAGTGAATTGCCAAAAGTCAGATTTTTGCTGAAATTCTGACCCCGGGGCTTACGGATTTTTTCAAAAAAATATTTTCCGGCGTTTAAGTTGTTGAGGGCTGATTTCTTGTCCTGTGATAAAAAGGCTTTTGTTTCGACTGACAAAACTTTCAGGGGAACATTTGCAACCGGTTGGCACCATTTTTGAATGAATTGCCAAAAGTCAGATTTTTGCTTAAATTCTGACCCCGGGGCTTACGGATTTTTTCAAAAAAATATTTTCCGGCGGTTAAGTTGTTGAGGGCTGATTTCTTGTCCTGTGATAAAAAGGCTTCTGTTTCGACTGTCAAAACTTTCAGGGGAGCATTTGCAACCGGTTGGCACCATTTTTGAGTGAATTGCCAAAAGTCAGATTTTTGCTGAAATTCTGACCCCGGGGCTTACGGATTTTTTCAAAAAAATATTTTCCACCTGATAAGTTGTTGAGGGCTGATTTCTTGTCCTGTGATAAAAAGCCTTCTGTTTCGACTGACAAAACTTTCAGGGGAGCATTTGAAACCGGTTGGCAACATTTTTGAGTGAATTGCCAAAAGTCAGATTTTTGCTGAAATTCTGACCCCGGGGCTTACGGATTTTTTCAAAAAAATATTTTCCGCCGCGTACGTTGTTGAGGGCTGATTTCTTGTCCTGTGATAAAAAGGCCTCTCTTTCGACTGACAAAACTTTCAGGGGAGCATTTGCAACCGGTTGGCACCATTTTTTAGTGAATTGCCAAAAGTCATATTTTTGCTGAAATTCTGACCCCGGGGCTTACGGATTTTTTCAAGAAAATATTTTCCGCCGGTTAAGTTGTTGAGGGCTGATTTCTTGTCCTGTGATAAAAAGGCTTCTGTTTCAACCGTCAAAACTTTCAGGAGAGCATTTGCAACCGGTTGGCACCATTTTTGAATGAATTGCCAAAAGTCAGATTTTTGCTGAAATTCTGACCCCGGGGCTTACGGATATTTTCAAAAAAATATTTTCCGGCGTTTAAGTTGTTGAGGGCTGATTTCTTGTCCTGTGATAAAAAAAGCTTCTGTTTCGACTGTCAAAACTTTCAGGGGAGCATTTGCAACCGGTTGGCACCATTTTTGAGTGAATTGCCAAAAGTCAGATTTTGGCTGAAATTCTGACCCCGGGGCTTACGGATTTTTTCAAAAAAATATTTTCCGGCGTTTAAGTTGTTGAGGGCTGATTTCTTGTCCTGTGATAAAAAAGCTTATGTTTCGACTGTCAAAACTTTCAGGGGAGCATTTGCAACCGGTTGGCACCATTTTTGAGTGAATTGCCAAAAGTCAGATTTTTGCTGAAATTCTGACCCCGGGGCTTACGGATTTTTTCAAAAAAATATTTTCCGGCGTTTAAGTTGTTGAGGGCTGATTTCTTGTCCTGTGATAAAAAGGCTTCTGTTTCGACTGACAAAACTTTCAGGGGAACATTTGCAACCGGTTGGCACCATTTTTGAATGAATTGCCAAAAGTCAGATTTTTGCTTAAATTCTGACCCCGGGGCTTACGGATTTTTTCAAAAAAATATTTTCCGGCGTTTAAGTTGTTGAGGGCTGATTTCTTGTCCTGTGATAAAAAGGCTTCTGTTTCGACTGACAAAACTTTCAGGGGAACATTTGCAACCGGTTGGCACCATTTTTGAATGAATTGCCAAAAGTCAGATTTTTGCTTAAATTCTGACCCCGGGGCTTACGGATTTTTTCAAAAAAATATTTTCCGGCGGTTAAGTTGTTGAGGGCTGATTTCTTGTCCTGTGATAAAAAGGCTTCTGTTTCGACTGTCAAAACTTTCAGGGGAGCATTTGCAACCGGTTGGCACCATTTTTGAGTGAATTGCCAAAAGTCAGATTTTTGCTGAAATTCTGACCCCGGGGCTTACGGATTTTTTCAAAAAAATATTTTCCACCTGATAAGTTGTTGAGGGCTGATTTCTTGTCCTGTGATAAAAAGCCTTCTGTTTCGACTGACAAAACTTTCAGGGGAGCATTTGCAACCGGTTGGCACCATTTTTGAGTGAATTGCCAAAAGTCAGATTTTTGCTGAAATTCTGACCCCGGCGCTTACGGATTTTTTCAAAAAAATATTTTCCGCCTGATAAGTTGTTGAGGGCTGATTTCTTGTCCGGTGATAAAAAGGCTTCTGTTTCGACTGACAAAACTTTCAGGGGAACATTTGCAACCGGTTGGCACCATTTTTGAATGAATTGCCAAAAGTCAGATTTTTGCTGAAATTCTGACCCCGGGGCTTACGGATTTTTTCAAAAAAATATTTTCCACCTGATAAGTTGTTGAGGGCTGATTTCTTGTCCTGTGATAAAAAGCCTTCTGTTTCGACTGACAAAACTTTCAGGGGAGCATTTGAAACCGGTTGGCAACATTTTTGAGTGAATTGCCAAAAGTCAGATTTTTGCTGAAATTCTGACCCCGGGGCTTACGGATTTTTTCAAAAAAATATTTTCCGCCGCGTACGTTGTTGAGGCTGATTTCTTGTCCTGTGATAAAAAGGCTTTTGTTTCGACTGTCAAAACTTTCAGGGGAGCATTTGCAACCGGTTGGGACCATTTTTGAGTGAATTGCCAAAAGTCAGATGTTTGCTGAAATTCCGACCCCGGGGCTTACGGATTTTTTCAAACAAAATATTGTCCGCCTGTTAAGTTGTTGAGCGCTGATTTCTTGTCCTGTGATAAAAAAGGCTTCTGTTTCGACTGTCAAAACTTTCAGGGGAGCATTTGCAACCGGTTGGCACCATTTTTGAGTGAATTGCCAAAAGTCAGATTTTTGCTGAAATTCTGACCCCGGGCTTACGGATTTTTTCAAAAAAATATCTTCCGCCGGTTAAGTTGTTGAGGGCTGATTTCTTGTCCTGTGATAAAAAGGGTTCTGTTTCGACTGTCAAAACTTTCAGGGGAGCATTTGCAACCGGTTGGCACCATTTTTGAGTGAATTGCCAAAAGTCAGATTTTTGCTGAAATTCTGACCCCGGGGCTTACGGATTTTTTCAAAAAAATATTTTCCGCCTGACAAGTTGTTGAGGGCTGATTTCTTGTCCTGTGATAAAAAGGCTTCTGTTTCGACTGTCAAAACTTTCAGGGGAGCATTTGCAACCGGTTGGCACCATTTTTGAGTGAATTGCCAAAAGTCAGATTTTTGCTGAAATTCTGACCCCGGGGCTTACGGATTTTTTCAAAAAAATATTTTCCGCCTGATAAGTTGTTGAGGGCTGATTTCTTGTCCTGTGATAAAAAGCCTTCTGTTTCGACTGACAAAACTTTCAGGGGAGCATTTGAAACCGGTTGGCAACATTTTTGAGTGAATTGCCAAAAGTCAGATTTTTGCTGAAATTCTGACGTAATTTGCTGAAATTACGGATTTTTTCAAAAAAATATTTTCCGGCGTTTAAGTTGTTGAGGGCTGATTTCTTGTCCTGTGATAAAAAAGCTTCTGTTTCGACTGTCAAAACTTTCAGGGGAGCTTTGGCAACCGGTTGGCACCATTTTTGAGTGAATTGCCAAAAGTCAGATTTTTGCTGAAATTCTGACCCCGGCGCTTACGGATTTTTTCAAACAAAATATTTTCCGCCTGATAAGTTGTTGAGGGCTGATTTCTTGTCCTGTGATAAAAAGCCTTCTGTTTCGACTGACAAAACTTTCAGGGGAGCATTTGAAACCGGTTGGCACCATTTTTGAATGAATTGCCAAAAGTCAGATTTTTGCTGAAATTCTGACCCCGGGGCTTACGGATTTTTTCAAAAAAATATTTTCCGGCGTTTAAGTTGTTGAGGGCTGATTTCTTGTCCTGTGATAAAAAGGCTTCTGTTTCGACTGTCAAAACTTTCAGGGGAGCATTTGCAACCGGTTGGCACCATTTTTGAGTGAATTGCCAAAAGTCAGATTTTTGCTGAAATTCTGACCCCGGGGCTTACGGATTTTTTCAAAAAATTATTTTCCGCCGTTTAAGTTGTTGAGGGCTGATTTCTTGTCCTGTGATAAAAAGGCTTCTGTTTCGACTGTCAAAACTTTCATGGGAGCATTTGCAACCGGTTGGCACCATTTTTGAGTGAATTGCCAAAAGTCAGATTTTTGCTGAAATTTTGACCCCGGGGCTTACGGATTTATTCAAAAAAATATTTTCCGCCGGTTAAGTTGTTGAGGGCTGATTTCTTGTCCTGTGATAAAAAGGGTTCTGTTTCGACTGTCAAAACTTTCAGGGGAGCATTTGCAACCGGTTGGCACCATTTTTGAGTGAATTGCCAAAAGTCAGATTTTTGCTGAAATTCTGACCCCGGGGCTTACGGATTTTTTCAAAAAAATATTTTCCGCCTGATAAGTTGTTGAGGGCTGATTTCTTGCCCTGTGATAAAAAGCCTTCTGTTTCGACTGACAAAACTTTCAGGGGAGCATTTGAAACCGGTTGGCAACATTTTTGAGTGAATTGCCAAAAGTCAGATTTTTGCTGAAATTCTGACGTAATTTGCTGAAATTACGGATTTTTTCAAAAAAATATTTTCCGGCGTTTAAGTTGTTGAGGGCTGATTTCTTGTCCTGTGATAAAAAAGCTTCTGTTTCGACTGTCAAAACTTTCAGGGGAGCTTTGGCAACCGGTTGGCACCATTTTTGAGTGAATTGCCAAAAGTCAGATTTTTGCTGAAATTCTGACCCCGGCGCTTACGGATTTTTTCAAACAAAATATTTTCCGCCTGATAAGTTGTTGAGGGCTGATTTCTTGTCCTGTGATAAAAAGCCTTCTGTTTCGACTGACAAAACTTTCAGGGGAGCATTTGAAACCGGTTGGCACCATTTTTGAATGAATTGCCAAAAGTCAGATTTTTGCTGAAATTCTGACCCCGGGGCTTACGGATTTTTTCAAAAAAATATTTTCCGCCGTTTAAGTTGTTGAGGGCTGATTTCTTGTCCTGTGATAAAAAGGCTTCTGTTTCGACTGTCAAAACTTTCATGGGAGCATTTGCAACCGGTTGGCACCATTTTTGAGTGAATTGCCAAAAGTCAGATTTTTGCTGAAATTTTGACCCCGGGGCTTACGGATTTTTTCAAAAAAATATTTTCCGCCGGTTAAGTTGTTGAGGGCTGATTTCTTGTCCTGTGATAAAAAGGGTTCTGTTTCGACTGTCAAAACTTTCAGGGGAGCATTTGCAACCGGTTGGCACCATTTTTGAGTGAATTGCCAAAAGTCAGATTTTTGCTGAAATTTTGACCCCGGGGCTTACGGATTTTTTCAAAAAAATATTTTCCGCCGGTTAAGTTGTTGAGGGCTGATTTCTTGTCCTGTGATAAAAAGGGTTCTGTTTCGACTGTCAAAACTTTCAGGGGAGCATTTGCAACCGGTTGGCACCATTTTTGAGTGAATTGCCAAAAGTCAGATTTTTGCTGAAATTCTGACCCCGGGGCTTACGGATTTTTTCAAAAAAATATTTTCCGCCTGACAAGTTGTTGAGGGCTGATTTCTTGTCCTGTGATAAAAAGGCTTCTGTTTCGACTGTCAAAACTTTCAGGGGAGCATTTGCAACCGGTTGGGACCATTTTTGAGTGAATTGCCAAAAGTCAGATGTTTGCTGAAATTCTGACCCCGGGGCTTACGGATTTTTTCAAAAAAATATTTTCCGCCGGTTAAGTTGTTGAGGGCTGATTTCTTGTCCTGTGATAAAAAGGGTTCTGTTTCGACTGTCAAAACTTTCAGGGGAGCATTTGCAACCGGTTGGCACCATTTTTGAGTGAATTGCCAAAAGTCAGATTTTTGCTGAAATTCTGACCCCGGGGCTTACGGATTTTTTCAAAAAAATATTTTCCGCCTGATAAGTTGTTGAGGGCTGATTTCTTGCCCTGTGATAAAAAGCCTTCTGTTTCGACTGACAAAACTTTCAGGGGAGCATTTGAAACCGGTTGGCAACATTTTTGAGTGAATTGCCAAAAGTCAGATTTTTGCTGAAATTCTGACGTAATTTGCTGAAATTACGGATTTTTTCAAAAAAATATTTTCCGGCGTTTAAGTTGTTGAGGGCTGATTTCTTGTCCTGTGATAAAAAAGCTTCTGTTTCGACTGTCAAAACTTTCAGGGGAGCTTTGGCAACCGGTTGGCACCATTTTTGAGTGAATTGCCAAAAGTCAGATTTTTGCTGAAATTCTGACCCCGGCGCTTACGGATTTTTTCAAACAAAATATTTTCCGCCTGATAAGTTGTTGAGGGCTGATTTCTTGTCCTGTGATAAAAAGCCTTCTGTTTCGACTGACAAAACTTTCAGGGGAGCATTTGAAACCGGTTGGCACCATTTTTGAATGAATTGCCAAAAGTCAGATTTTTGCTGAAATTCTGACCCCGGGGCTTACGGATTTTTTCAAAAAAATATTTTCCGCCGTTTAAGTTGTTGAGGGCTGATTTCTTGTCCTGTGATAAAAAGGCTTCTGTTTCGACTGTCAAAACTTTCATGGGAGCATTTGCAACCGGTTGGCACCATTTTTGAGTGAATTGCCAAAAGTCAGATTTTTGCTGAAATTTTGACCCCGGGGCTTACGGATTTTTTCAAAAAAATATTTTCCGCCGGTTAAGTTGTTGAGGGCTGATTTCTTGTCCTGTGATAAAAAGGGTTCTGTTTCGACTGTCAAAACTTTCAGGGGAGCATTTGCAACCGGTTGGCACCATTTTTGAGTGAATTGCCAAAAGTCAGATTTTTGCTGAAATTTTGACCCCGGGGCTTACGGATTTTTTCAAAAAAATATTTTCCGCCGGTTAAGTTGTTGAGGGCTGATTTCTTGTCCTGTGATAAAAAGGGTTCTGTTTCGACTGTCAAAACTTTCAGGGGAGCATTTGCAACCGGTTGGCACCATTTTTGAGTGAATTGCCAAAAGTCAGATTTTTGCTGAAATTCTGACCCCGGGGCTTACGGATTTTTTCAAAAAAATATTTTCCGCCTGACAAGTTGTTGAGGGCTGATTTCTTGTCCTGTGATAAAAAGGCTTCTGTTTCGACTGTCAAAACTTTCAGGGGAGCATTTGCAACCGGTTGGGACCATTTTTGAGTGAATTGCCAAAAGTCAGATGTTTGCTGAAATTCTGACCCCGGGGCTTACGGATTTTTTCAAACAAAATATTGTCCGCCTGTTAAGTTGTTGAGCGCTGATTTCTTGTCCTGTGATAAAAAAGGCTTCTGTTTCGACTGTCAAAAGTTTCAGGGGAGCATTTGCAACCGGTTGGCACCATTTTTGAGTGAATTGCCAAAAGTCAGTTTTTTGCTGAAATTCTGACCCCGGGGCTTACGGATTTTTTTTCAAAAAAATATTTTCCGCCGGTTAAGTTGTTGAGGGCTGATTTCTTGTCCTGTGATAAAAAGGCTTCTGTTTCGACTGTCAAAACTTTCAGGGGAGCATTTGCAACCGGTTGGCACCATTTTTGAGTGAATTGCCAAAAGTCAGATTTTTGCTGAAATTCTGACCCTGGGGCTTACGGATTTTTTCAAAAAAATATTTTCCGGCGTTTAAGTTGTTGAGGGCTGATTTCTTGTCCTGTGATTAAAAAGCTTATGTTTCGACTGTCAAAACTTTCAGGGGAGCATTTGCAACCGGTTGGCACCATTTTTGAGTGAATTGCCAAAAGTCAGATTTTTGCTGAAATTTTGACCCCGGGGCTTACGGATTTATTCAAAAAAATATTTTCCGCCGGTTAAGTTGTTGAGGGCTGATTTCTTGTCCTGTGATAAAAAGGGTTCTGTTTCGACTGTCAAAACTTTCAGGGGAGCATTTGCAACCGGTTGGCACCATTTTTGAGTGAATTGCCAAAAGTCAGATTTTTGCTGAAATTCTGACCCCGGGGCTTACGGATTTTTTCAAAAAAATATTTTCCGCCTGGCAAGTTGTTGAGGGCTGATTTCTTGTCCTGTGATAAAAAGGCTTCTGTTTCGACTGTCAAAACTTTCAGGGGAGCATTTGCAACCGGTTGGCACCATTTTTGAGTGAATTGCCAAAAGTCAGATTTTTGCTGAAATTCTGACCCCGGGGCTTACGGATTTTTTCAAAAAAATATTTTCCGCCTGATAAGTTGTTGAGGGCTGATTTCTTGCCCTGTGATAAAAAGCCTTCTGTTTCGACTGACAAAACCTTCAGGGGAGCATTTGAAACCGGTTGGCAACATTTTTGAGTGAATTGCCAAAAGTCAGATTTTTGCTGAAATTCTGACGTAATTTGCTGAAATTACGGATTTTTTCAAAAAAATATTTTCCGGCGTTTAAGTTGTTGAGGGCTGATTTCTTGTCCTGTGATAAAAAAGCTTCTGTTTCGACTGTCAAAACTTTCAGGGGAGCTTTGGCAACCGGTTGGCACCATTTTTGAGTGAATTGCCAAAAGTCAGATTTTTGCTGAAATTCTGACCCCGGCGCTTACGGATTTTTTCAAACAAAATATTTTCCGCCTGATAAGTTGTTGAGGGCTGATTTCTTGTCCTGTGATAAAAAGCCTTCTGTTTCGACTGACAAAACTTTCAGGGGAGCATTTGAAACCGGTTGGCACCATTTTTGAATGAATTGCCAAAAGTCAGATTTTTGCTGAAATTCTGACCCCGGGGCTTACGGATTTTTTCAAAAAAATATTTTCCGGCGTTTAAGTTGTTGAGGGCTGATTTCTTGTCCTGTGATAAAAAGGCTTCTGTTTCGACTGTCAAAACTTTCAGGGGAGCATTTGCAACCGGTTGGCACCATTTTTGAGTGAATTGCCAAAAGTCAGATTTTTGCTGAAATTCTGACCCCGGGGCTTACGGATTTTTTCAAAAAAATATTTTCCGCCGTTTAAGTTGTTGAGGGCTGATTTCTTGTCCTGTGATAAAAAGGCTTCTGTTTCGACTGTCAAAACTTTCATGGGAGCATTTGCAACCGGTTGGCACCATTTTTGAGTGAATTGCCAAAAGTCAGATTTTTGCTGAAATTTTGACCCCGGGGCTTACGGATTTTTTCAAAAAAATATTTTCCGCCGGTTAAGTTGTTGAGGGCTGATTTCTTGTCCTGTGATAAAAAGGGTTCTGTTTCGACTGTCAAAACTTTCAGGGGAGCATTTGCAACCGGTTGGCACCATTTTTGAGTGAATTGCCAAAAGTCAGATTTTTGCTGAAATTTTGACCCCGGGGCTTACGGATTTTTTCAAAAAAATATTTTCCGCCGGTTAAGTTGTTGAGGGCTGATTTCTTGTCCTGTGATAAAAAGGGTTCTGTTTCGACTGTCAAAACTTTCAGGGGAGCATTTGCAACCGGTTGGCACCATTTTTGAGTGAATTGCCAAAAGTCAGATTTTTGCTGAAATTCTGACCCCGGGGCTTACGGATTTTTTCAAAAAAATATTTTCCGCCTGACAAGTTGTTGAGGGCTGATTTCTTGTCCTGTGATAAAAAGGCTTCTGTTTCGACTGTCAAAACTTTCAGGGGAGCATTTGCAACCGGTTGGGACCATTTTTGAGTGAATTGCCAAAAGTCAGATGTTTGCTGAAATTCTGACCCCGGGGCTTACGGATTTTTTCAAACAAAATATTGTCCGCCTGTTAAGTTGTTGAGCGCTGATTTCTTGTCCTGTGATAAAAAAGGCTTCTGTTTCGACTGTCAAAAGTTTCAGGGGAGCATTTGCAACCGGTTGGCACCATTTTTGAGTGAATTGCCAAAAGTCAGATTTTTGCTGAAATTCTGACCCCGGGGCTTACGGATTTTTTTTCAAAAAAATATTTTCCGCCGGTTAAGTTGTTGAGGGCTGATTTCTTGTCCTGTGATAAAAAGGCTTCTGTTTCGACTGTCAAAACTTTCAGGGGAGCATTTGCAACCGGTTGGCACCATTTTTGAGTGAATTGCCAAAAGTCAGATTTTTGCTGAAATTCTGACCCTGGGGCTTACGGATTTTTTCAAAAAAATATTTTCCGGCGTTTAAGTTGTTGAGGGCTGATTTCTTGTCCTGTGATTAAAAAGCTTATGTTTCGACTGTCAAAACTTTCAGGGGAGCATTTGCAACCGGTTGGCACCATTTTTGAGTGAATTGCCAAAAGTCAGATTTTTGCTGAAATTCTGACCCCGGGGCTTACGGATTTTTTCAAAAAAATATTTTCCGCCTGATAAGTTGTTGAGGGCTGATTTCTTGTCCTGTGATAAAAAGGCTTCTGTTTCGACTGACAAAACTTTCAGGGGAACATTTGCAACCGGTTGGCACCATTTTTGAATGAATTGCCAAAAGTCAGATTTTTGCTGAAATTCTGACCCCGGGGCTTACGGATTTTTTCAAAAAAATATTTTCCGGCGGTTAAGTTGTTGAGGGCTGATTTCTTGTCCTGTGATAAAAAGCCTTCTGTTTCGACTGAAAAAACTTTCAGGGGAGCATTTGAAACCGGTTGGCAACATTTTTGAGTGAATTGCCAAAAGTCAGATTTTTGCTGAAATTCTGATCCCGGGGCTTACGGATTTTTTCAAAAAAATATTTTCCGCCGCGTACGTTGTTGAGGCTGATTTCTTGTCCTGTGATAAAAAGGCTTTTGTTTCGACTGTCAAAACTTTCAGGGGAGCATTTGCAACCGGTTGGGACCATTTTTGAGTGAATTGCCAAAAGTCAGATGTTTGCTGAAATTCTGACCCCGGGGCTTACGGATTTTTTCAAACAAAATATTGTCCGCCTGTTAAGTTGTTGAGCGCTGATTTCTTGTCCTGTGATAAAAAAGGCTTCTGTTTCGACTGTCAAAACTTTCAGGGGAGCATTTGCAACCGGTTGGCACCATTTTTGAGTGAATTGCCAAAAGTCAGATTTTTGCTGAAATTCTGACCCCGGGGCTTACGGATTTTTTTTCAAAAAAATATTTTCCGCCGGTTAAGTTGTTGAGGGCTGATTTCTTGTCCTGTGATAAAAAGGCTTCTGTTTCGACTGTCAAAACTTTCAGGGGAGCATTTGCAACCGGTTGGCACCATTTTTGAGTGAATTGCCAAAAGTCATATTTTTGCTGAAATTCTGACCCTGGGGCTTTCGGATTTTTTCAAGAAAATATTTTCCGCCGGTTAAGTTGTTGAGGGCTGATTTCTTTTCCTGTGATAAAAAGGCTTCTGTTTCAACTGTCAAAACTTTCAGGAGAGCATTTGCAACCGGTTGGCACCATTTTTGAATGAATTGCCAAAAGTCAGATTTTTGCTGAAATTCTGACGTAATTTGCTGAAATTACGGAATTTTTCAAAAAAATATTTTCCGGCGTTTAAGTTGTTGAGGGCTGATTTCTTGTCCTGTGATAAAAAAGCTTCTGTTTCGACTGTCAAAACTTTCAGGGGAGCTTTGGCAACCGGTTGGCACCATTTTTGAGTGAATTGCCAAAAGTCAGATTTTTGCTGAAATTCTGACCCCGGCGCTTACGGATTTTTTCAAACAAAATATTTTCCGCCTGATAAGTTGTTGAGGGCTGATTTCTTGTCCTGTGATAAAAAGCCTTCTGTTTCGACTGACAAAACTTTCAGGGGAGCATTTGAAACCGGTTGGCACCATTTTTGAATGAATTGCCAAAAGTCAGATTTTTGCTGAAATTCTGACCCCGGGGCTTACGGATTTTTTCAAAAAAATATTTTCCGGCGTTTAAGTTGTTGAGGGCTGATTTCTTGTCCTGTGATAAAAAGGCTTCTGTTTCGACTGACAAAACTTTCAGGGGAACATTTGCAACCGGTTGGCACCATTTTTGAATGAATTGCCAAAAGTCAGATTTTTGCTGAAATTCTGACCCCGGGGCTTACGGATTTTTTCAAAAAAATATTTTCCGGCGGTTAAGTTGTTGAGGGCTGATTTCTTGTCCTGTGATAAAAAGGCTTCTGTTTCGACTGTCAAAACTTTCAGGGGAGCATTTGCAACCAGTTGGCACCATTTTTGAGTGAATTGCCAAAAGTCAGATTTTTGCTGAAATTCTGACCCCGGGGCTTACGGATTTTTTCAAAAAAATATTTTCCGCCGTTTAAGTTGTTGAGGGCTGATTTCTTGTCCTGTGATAAAAAGGCCTTTGTTTTGACTGACAAAACTTTCAGGGGAGCATTTGCAACCGGTTGGCACCATTTTTGAGTGAATTGCCAAAAGTCAGATTTTTGCTGAAATTTTGACCCCGGGGCTTACGGATTTTTTCAAAAAAATATTTTCCGGCGGTTAAGTTGTTGAGGGCTGATTTCTTGTCCTGTGATAAAAAGGCTTCTGTTTCGACTGTCAAAACTTTCAGGGGAGCATTTGCAACCGGTTGGCACCATTTTTGAGTGAATTGCCAAAAGTCAGATTTTTGCTGAAATTCTGACCCCGGGGCTTACGGTTTTTTTCAAAAAAATATTTTCCGCCGGTTAAGTTGTTGAGGGCTGATTTCTTGTCCTGTGATAAAAAAGGCTTCTGTTTCGACTGTCAAAACTTTCAGGGGAGCATTTGCAACGGGTTGGCACCATTTTTGATTGAATTGCCAAAAGTCAGATTTTTGCTGAAATTTTGACCCCGGGGCTTACGGATTTTTTCAAAAAAATATTTTCCGCCGGTTAAGTTGTTGAGGGCTGATTTCTTGTCCTGTGATAAAAAGGGTTCTGTTTCGACTGTCAAAACTTTCATGGGAGCATTTGCAACCGGTTGGCACCATTTTTGAGTGAATTGCCAAAAGTCAGATTTTTGCTGAAATTCTGACCCTGGGGCTTACGGATTTTTTCAAAAAAATATTTTCCGCCTGATAAGTTGTTGAGGGCTGATTTCTTGTCCTGTGATAAAAAGGCTTTTGTTTCGACTGTCAAAACTTTCAGGGGAGCATTTGCAACCGGTTGGGACCATTTTTGAGTGAATTGCCAAAAGTCAGATGTTTGCTGAAATTCTGACCCCGGGGCTTACGGATTTTTTCAAACAAAATATTGTCCGCCTGTTAAGTTGTTGAGCGCTGATTTCTTGTCCTGTGATAAAAAAGGCTTCTGTTTCGACTGTCAAAACTTTCAGGGGAGCATTTGCAACCGGTTGGCACCATTTTTGAGTGAATTGCCAAAAGTCAGATTTTTGCTGAAATTCTGACCCCGGGGCTTACGGTTTTTTTCAAAAAAATATTTTCCGCCGGTTAAGTTGTTGAGGGCTGATTTCTTGTCCTGTGATAAAAAAGGCTTCTGTTTCGACTGTCAAAACTTTCAGGGGAGCATTTGCAACGGGTTGGCACCATTTTTGATTGAATTGCCAAAAGTCAGATTTTTGCTGAAATTTTGACCCCGGGGCTTACGGATTTTTTCAAAAAAATATTTTCCGCCGGTTAAGTTGTTGAGGGCTGATTTCTTGTCCTGTGATAAAAAGGGTTCTGTTTCGACTGTCAAAACTTTCATGGGAGCATTTGCAACCGGTTGGCACCATTTTTGAGTGAATTGCCAAAAGTCAGATTTTTGCTGAAATTCTGACCCTGGGGCTTACGGATTTTTTCAAAAAAATATTTTCCGCCTGATAAGTTGTTGAGGGCTGATTTCTTGTCCTGTGATAAAAAGGCTTTTGTTTCGACTGTCAAAACTTTCAGGGGAGCATTTGCAACCGGTTGGGACCATTTTTGAGTGAATTGCCAAAAGTCAGATGTTTGCTGAAATTCTGACCCCGGGGCTTACGGATTTTTTCAAACAAAATATTGTCCGCCTGTTAAGTTGTTGAGCGCTGATTTCTTGTCCTGTGATAAAAAAGGCTTCTGTTTCGACTGTCAAAACTTTCAGGGGAGCATTTGCAACCGGTTGGCACCATTTTTGAGTGAATTGCCAAAAGTCAGATTTTTGCTGAAATTCTGACCCCGGGGCTTACGGATTTTTTCAAAAAAATATTTTCCGCCGCGTACGTTGTTGAGGCTGATTTCTTGTCCTGTGATAAAAAGGCTTCTGTTTCGACTGTCAAAACTTTCAGGGGAGCATTTGCAACCGGTTGGCACCATTTTTGAGTGAATTGCCAAAAGTCATATTTTTGCTGAAATTCTGACCCCGGGGCTTACGGATTTTTTCAAGAAAATATTTTCCGCCGGTTAAGTTGTTGAGGGCTGATTTCTTGTCCTGTGATAAAAAGGCTTCTGTTTCAACTGTCAAAACTTTCAGGAGAGCATTTGCAACCGGTTGGCACCATTTTTGAATGAATTGCCAAAAGTCAGATTTTTGCTGAAATTCTGACGTAATTTGCTGAAATTACGGATTTTTTCAAAAAAATATTTTCCGGCGTTTAAGTTGTTGAGGGCTGATTTCTTGTCCTGTGATAAAAAAGCTTCTGTTTCGACTGTCAAAACTTTCAGGGGAGCTTTGGCAACCGGTTGGCACCATTTTTGAGTGAATTGCCAAAAGTCAGATTTTTGCTGAAATTCTGACCCCGGCGCTTACGGATTTTTTCAAACAAAATATTTTCCGCCGTTTAAGTTGTTGAGGACTGATTTCTTGTCCTGTGATAAAAAGGCCTCTCTTTCGACTGATAAAACTTTCAGGGGAGCATTTGCAACCGGTTGGTACCATTTTTGAGTTAATTGCCAAAAGTCATATTTTTGCTGAAATTCTGACCCCGGGGCTTACGGATATTTTCAAAAAAATATTTTCCGCCGGTTAAGTTGTTGAGGGCTGATTTCTTGTCCTGTGATAAAAAGGCTTCTGTTTCGACTGTCAAAACTTTCAGGAGAGCATTTGCAACCGGTTGGCACCATTTTTGAATGAATTGCCAAAAGTCAGATTTTTGCTGAAATTCTGACCCCGGGGCTTACGGATTTTTTCAAAAAAATATTTTCCGGCGTTTAAGTTGTTGAGGGCTGATTTCTTGTCCTGTGATAAAAAGGCTTCTGTTTCGACTGACAAAACTTTCAGGGGAACATTTGCAACCGGTTGGCACCATTTTTGAATGAATTGCCAAAAGTCAGATTTTTGCTGAAATTCTGACCCCGGGGCTTACGGATTTTTTCAAAAAAATATTTTCCGGCGGTTAAGTTGTTGAGGGCTGATTTCTTGTCCTGTGATAAAAAGGCTTCTGTTTCGACTGTCAAAACTTTCAGGGGAGTATTTGCAACCAGTTGGCACCATTTTTGAGTGAATTGCCAAAAGTCAGATTTTTGCTGAAATTCTGACCCCGGGGCTTACGGATTTTTTCAAAAAAATATTTTCCGCCGTTTAAGTTGTTGAGGGCTGATTTCTTGTCCTGTGATAAAAAGGCCTTTGTTTTGACTGACAAAACTTTCAGGGGAGCATGTGCAACCGGTTGGCACCATTTTTGAGTGAATTGCCAAAAGTCAGATTTTTGCTGAAATTTTGACCCCGGGGCTTACGGATTTTTTCAAAAAAATATTTTCCGCCGGTTAAGTTGTTGAGGGCTGATTTCTTGTCCTGTGATAAAAAGGCTTCTGTTTCGACTGTCAAAACTTTCAGGGGAGCATTTGCAACCGGTTGGCACCATTTTTGAGTGAATTGCCAAAAGTCAGACTTTTGCTGAAATTCTGACCCCGGGGCTTACGGTTTTTTTCAAAAAAATATTTTCCGCCGGTTAAGTTGTTGAGGGCTGATTTCTTGTCCTGTGATAAAAAAGGCTTCTGTTTCGACTGTCAAAACTTTCAGGGGAGCATTTGCAACGGGTTGGCACCATTTTTGAGTGAATTGCCAAAATTCAGATTTTTGCTGAAATTCTGACCCCGGGGCTTACGGATTTTTTCAAACAAAATATTTTCCGCCGTTTAAGTTGTTGAGGGCTGATTTCTTGTCCTGTGATAAAAAGGCCTCTCTTTCGACTGATAAAACTTTCAGGGGAGCATTTGCAACCGGTTGGTACCATTTTTGAGTTAATTGCCAAAAGTCATATTTTTGCTGAAATTCTGACCCCGGGGCTTACGGATATTTTCAAAAAAATATTTTCCGCCGGTTAAGTTGTTGAGGGCTGATTTCTTGTCCTGTGATAAAAAGGCTTCTGTTTCGACTGTCAAAACTTTCAGGAGAGCATTTGCAACCGGTTGGCACCATTTTTGAATGAATTGCCAAAAGTCAGATTTTTGCTGAAATTCTGACCCCGGGGCTTTTGGATTTTTTCAAAAAAATATTTTCCGGCGTTTAAGTTGTTGAGGGCTGATTTCTTGTCCTGTGATAAAAAGCCTTCTGTTTCGACTGACAAAACTTTCAGGGGAACATTTGCAACCGGTTGGCACCATTTTTGAGTGAATTGCCAAAAGTCAGATTTTTGCTGAAATTCTGACCCCTGGGCTTACGGATATTTTCAAAAAAATATTTTCCGCCGGTTAAGTTGTTGAGGGCTGATTTCTTGTCCTGTGATAAAAAGGCTTCTGTTTCGACTGTCAAAACTTTCAGGAGAGCATTTGCAACCGGTTGGCACCATTTTTGAATGAATTGCCAAAAGTCAGATTTTTGCTGAAATTCTGACCCCGGGGCTTACGGATTTTTTCAAAAAAATGTTTTCCGGCGTTTAAGTTGTTGAGGGCTGATTTCTTGTCCTGTGATAAAAAGGCTTCTGTTTCGACTGACAAAACTTTCAGGGGAACACTTGCAACCAGTTGGCACCATTTTTGAATGAATTGCCAAAAGTCAGATTTTTGCTGAAATTCTGACCCCGGGGCTTACGGATTTTTTCAAAAAAATATTTTCCGCCGGTTAAGTTGTTGAGGGCTGATTTCTTGTCCTGTGATAAAAAGGCTTCTGTTTTGACTGTCAAAACTTTCAGGGGAGCATTTGCAACGGGTTGGCACCATTTTTGAGTGAATTGCCAAAAGTCAGATTTTTGCTGAAATTCTGACCCGGGGCTTACGGATTTTTTTAAAAAAATATTTTGCGCCTGATAAGTTGTTGAGGGCTGATTTCTTGTCCTGTAATAAAAAGCCTTCTGTTTCGACTGACAAAACTTTCAGGGGAGCATTTGCAACCGGTTGGCACCATTTTTGAGTGAATTGCCCAAAGTCAGATTTTTGCTGAAATTCTGACCCTGGGGCTTACGGTTTTTTTCAAAAAAATATTTTCCGCCGGTTAAGTTGTTGAGGGCTGATTTCTTGTCCTGTGATCAAAAGGCCTCTGTTTCGACTGACAAAACTTCAGGGGAGCATTTGCAACCGGTTGGCACCATTTTTGAGTGAAGTGCCAAAAGTCAGATTTTTGTTGAAATTCTGACCCCGGGGCTTACGGATTTTTTCAAAAAAATATTTTCCGCCGGTTAAGTTGTTGAGGGCTGATTTCTTGTCCTGTGATAAAAAGGCTTCTTTTTTCACTGTCAAAACTTTCAGGGGAGCATTTGCAACCGGTTGGCACCAGTTTTGAGTGAATTGCCAAAAGTCAGATTTTTGCTGAAATTCTGACCCCGGGGCTTACGGATTTTTTCAAAAAAATATTTTCCGCCGGTTAAGTTGTTGAGGGCTGATTTCTTGTCCTGTGATAAAAAGGCTTCTGTTTTGACTGTCAAAACTTCAGGGGAGCATTTGCAACCGGTTGGCACCATTTTTGAGTGAATTGCCAAAAGTCAGACTTTTGCTGAAATTCTGACCCCGGGGCTTACGGTTTTTTTCAAAAAAATATTTTCCGCCGGTTAAGTTGTTGAGGGCTGATTTCTTGTCCTGTGATAAAAAGGCTTCTTTTTTCACTGTCAAAACTTTCAGGGGAGCATTTGCAACCGGTTGGGACCAGTTTTGAGTGAATTGCCAAAAGTCAGATTTTTGCTGAAATTCTGACCCCGGGGCTTACGGATTTTTTCAAAAAAATATTTTCCGCCGGTTAAGTTGTTGAGGGCTGATTTCTTGTCCTGTGATAAAAAGGCTTCTGTTTTGACTGTCAAAACTTTCAGGGGAGCATTTGCAACCGGTTGGCACCATTTTTGAGTGAATTGCCAAAAGTCAGATTTTTGCTGAAATTCTCACCCCGGGGCTTACGGATTTTTTCAAAAAAATATTTTGCGCCTGATAAGTTGTTGAGGGCTGATTTCTTGTCCTGTGATAAAAAGCCTTCTGTTTCGACTGACAAAACTTTCAGGGGAGCATTTGCAACCGGTTGGCACCATTTTTGAGTGAATTGCCAAAAGTCAGATTTTTGCTGAAATTCTGACCCCGGGGCTTACGGATTTTTTCAAGAAAATATTTTCCGGCGTTTAAGTTGTTGAGGGCTGATTTCTTGTCCTGTGATAAAAAGGCTTCTGTTTCGACTGACAAAACTTTCAGGGGAACATTTGCAACCGGTTGGCACCATTTTTGAGTGAATTGCCAAAAGTCAGATTTTTGCTGAAATTCTGACCCCTGGGCTTACGGATATTTTCAAAAAAATATTTTCCGCCGGTTAAGTTGTTGAGGGCTGATTTCTTGTCCTGTGATAAAAAGGCTTCTGTTTCGACTGTCAAAACTTTCAGGAGAGCATTTGCAACCGGTTGGCACCATTTTTGAATGAATTGCCAAAAGTCAGATTTTTGCTGAAATTCTGACCCCGGGGCTTACGGATTTTTTCAAAAAAATGTTTTCCGGCGTTTAAGTTGTTGAGGGCTGATTTCTTGTCCTGTGATAAAAAGGCTTCTGTTTCGACTGACAAAACTTTCAGGGGAACACTTGCAACCAGTTGGCACCATTTTTGAATGAATTGCCAAAAGTCAGATTTTTGCTGAAATTCTGACCCCGGGGCTTACGGATTTTTTCAAAAAAATATTTTCCGGCGGTTAAGTTGTTGAGGGCTGATTTCTTGTCCTGTGATAAAAAGGCTTCTGTTTCGACTGTCAAAACTTTCAGGGGAGCATTTGCAACGGGTTGGCACCATTTTTGAGTGAATTGCGAAAAGTCAGATTTTTGCTGAAATTCTGACCCGGGGCTTACGGATTTTTTTAAAAAAATATTTTGCGCCTGATAAGTTGTTGAGGGCTGATTTCTTGTCCTGTAATAAAAAGCCTTCTGTTTCGACTGACAAAACTTTCAGGGGAGCATTTGCAACCGGTTGGCACCATTTTTGAGTGAATTGCCAAAAGTCAGATTTTTGCTGAAATTCTGACCCTGGGGCTTACGGTTTTTTTCAAAAAAATATTTTCCGCCGGTTAAGTTGTTGAGGGCTGATTTCTTGTCCTGTGATCAAAAGGCCTCTGTTTCGACTGACAAAACTTCAGGGGAGCATTTGCAACCGGTTGGCACCATTTTTGAGTGAAGTGCCAAAAGTCAGATTTTTGTTGAAATTCTGACCCCGGGGCTTACGGATTTTTTCAAAAAAATATTTTCCGCCGGTTAAGTTGTTGAGGGCTGATTTCTTGTCCTGTGATAAAAAGGCTTCTTTTTTCACTGTCAAAACTTTCAGGGGAGCATTTGCAACCGGTTGGCACCAGTTTTGAGTGAATTGCCAAAAGTCAGATTTTTGCTGAAATTCTGACCCCGGGGCTTACGGATTTTTTCAAAAAAATATTTTCCGCCGGTTAAGTTGTTGAGGGCTGATTTCTTGTCCTGTGATAAAAAGGCTTCTGTTTTGACTGTCAAAACTTCAGGGGAGCATTTGCAACCGGTTGGCACCATTTTTGAGTGAAGTGCCAAAAGTCAGATTTTTGTTGAAATTCTGACCCCGGGGCTTACGGATTTTTTCAAAAAAATATTTTCCGCCGGTTAAGTTGTTGAGGGCTGATTTCTTGTCCTGTGATAAAAAGGCTTCTTTTTTCACTGTCAAAACTTTCAGGGGAGCATTTGCAACCGGTTGGCACCAGTTTTGAGTGAATTGCCAAAAGTCAGATTTTTGCTGAAATTCTGACCCCGGGGCTTACGGATTTTTTCAAGAAAATATTTTCCGCCGGTTAAGTTGTTGAGGGCTGATTTCTTGTCCTGTGATAAAAAGGCTTCTGTTTTGACTGTCAAAACTTTCAGGGGAGCATTTGCAACCGGTTGGCACCATTTTTGAGTGAATTGCCAAAAGTCAGATTTTTGCTGAAATTCTCACCCCGGGGCTTACGGATTTTTTCAAAAAAATATTTTGCGCCTGATAAGTTGTTGAGGGCTGATTTCTTGTCCTGTGATAAAAAGCCTTCTGTTTCGACTGACAAAACTTTCAGGGGAGCATTTGCAACCGGTTGGCACCATTTTTGAGTGAATTGCCAAAAGTCAGATTTTTGCTGAAATTCTGACCCCGGGGCTTACGGATTTTTTCAAGAAAATATTTTCCGCCGGTTAAGTTGTTGAGGGCTGATTTCTTGTCCTGTGATCAAAAGGCTTCTGTTTCGACTGTCAAAACTTTCAGGGGAGCATTTGCAACCAGTTGGCACCATTTTTGAGTGAATTGCCAAAAGTCAGATTTTTGCTGAAATTCTGACCCCGGGGCTTACGGATTTTTTCAAAAAAATATTTTCCGCCGTTTAAGTTGTTGAGGGCTGATTTCTTGTCCTGTGATAAAAAGGCCTTTGTTTTGACTGACAAAACTTTCAGGGGAGCATTTGCAACCGGTTGGCACCATTTTTGAGTGAATTGCCAAAAGTCAGATTTTTGCTGAAATTTTGACCCCGGGGTTACGGATTTTTTCAAAAAAATATTTTCCGCCGGTTAAGTTGTTGAGGGCTGATTTCTTGTCCTGTGATAAAAAGGCTTCTGTTTCGACTGTCAAAACTTTCAGGGGAGCATTTGCAACCGGTTGGCACCATTTTTGAGTGAATTGCCAAAAGTCAGATTTTTGCTGAAATTCTGACCCCGGGGCTTACGGTTTTTTTCAAAAAAATATTTTCCGCCGGTTAAGTTGTTGAGGGCTGATTTCTTGTCCTGTGATAAAAAAGGCTTCTGTTTCGACTGTCAAAGCTTTCAGGGGAGCATTTGCAACGGGTTGGCACCATTTTTGAGTGAATTGCCAAAAGTCAGATTTTTGCTGAAATTTTGACCCCGGGGCTTACGGATTTTTTCAAAAAAATATTTTCCGCCGGTTAAGTTGTTGAGGGCTGATTTCTTGTCCTGTGATAAAAAGGGTTCTGTTTCGACAGTCAAAACTTTCAGGGGAGCATTTGCAACCGGTTGGCACCATTTTTGAGTGAATTGCCAAAAGTCAGATTTTTGCTGAAATTCTGACCCCGGGGCTTGCGGATTTTTTTTAAAAAAAATATTTTCCGCCTGATAAGTTGTTGAGGGCTGATTTCTTGTCCTGTGATAAAAAGCCTTCTGTTTCGACTGACAAAATTTTCAGTGGAGCATTTGAAACCGGTTGGCACCATTTTTGAGTGAATTGCCAAAAGTCAGATTTTTGCTGAAATTCTGACCCCGGGGCTTACGGATTTTTTCAAAAAAATATTTTCCGCCGCGTACGTTGTTGAGGCTGATTTCTTGACCTGTGATAAAAAGGCTTTTGTTTCGACTGTCAAAACTTTCAGGGGAGCATTTGCAACCGGTTGGGACCATTTTTGAGTGAATTGCCAAAAGTCAGATGTTTGCTGAAATTCTGACCCCGGGGCTTACGGATTTTTTCAAACAAAATATTGTCCGCCTGTTAAGTTGTTGAGCGCTGATTTCTTGTCCTGTGATAAAAAAGGCTTCTGTTTCGACTGTCAAAACTTTCAGGGGAGCATTTGCAACCGGTTGGCACCATTTTTGAGTGAATTGCCAAAAGTCAGATTTTTGCTGAAATTCTGACCCCGGGGCTTACGGATTTTTTCAAAAAAATATTTTCCGCCGCGTACGTTGTTGAGGCTGATTTCTTGTCCTGTGATAAAAAGGCTTCTGTTTCGACTGTCAAAACTTTCAGGGGAGCATTTGCAACCGGTTGGCACCATTTTTGAGTGAATTGCCAAAAGTCATATTTTTGCTGAAATTCTGACCCCGGGGCTTACGGATTTTTTCAAGAAAATATTTTCCGCCGGTTAAGTTGTTGAGGGCTGATTTCTTGTCCTGTGATAAAAAGGCTTCTGTTTCAACTGTCAAAACTTTCAGGAGAGCATTTGCAACCGGTTGGCACCATTTTTGAATGAATTGCCAAAAGTCAGATTTTTGCTGAAATTCTGACGTAATTTGCTGAAATTACGGATTTTTTCAAAAAAATATTTTCCGGCGTTTAAGTTGTTGAGGGCTGATTTCTTGTCCTGTGATAAAAAAGCTTCTGTTTCGACTGTCAAAACTTTCAGGGGAGCTTTGGCAACCGGTTGGCACCATTTTTGAGTGAATTGCCAAAAGTCAGATTTTTGCTGAAATTCTGACCCCGGGGCTTACGGATTTTTTCAAAAAAATATTTTCCGCCGTTTAAGTTGTTGAGGGCTGATTTCTTGTCCTGTGATAAAAAGGCCTCTCTTTCGACTGATAAAACTTTCAGGGGAGCATTTGCAACCGGTTGGCACCATTTTTGAGTGAATTGCCAAAAGTCATATTTTTGCTGAAATTTTGACCCCGGGGTTACGGATTTTTTCAAAAAAATATTTTCCGCCGGTTAAGTTGTTGAGGGCTGATTTCTTGTCCTGTGATAAAAAGGCTTCTGTTTCGACTGTCAAAACTTTCAGGGGAGCATTTGCAACCGGTTGGCACCATTTTTGAGTGAATTGCCAAAAGTCAGATTTTTGCTGAAATTCTGACCCCGGGGCTTACGGTTTTTTTCAAAAAAATATTTTCCGCCGGTTAAGTTGTTGAGGGCTGATTTCTTGTCCTGTGATAAAAAAGGCTTCTGTTTCGACTGTCAAAGCTTTCAGGGGAGCATTTGCAACGGGTTGGCACCATTTTTGAGTGAATTGCCAAAAGTCAGATTTTTGCTGAAATTTTGACCCCGGGGCTTACGGATTTTTTCAAAAAAATATTTTCCGCCGGTTAAGTTGTTGAGGGCTGATTTCTTGTCCTGTGATAAAAAGGGTTCTGTTTCGACAGTCAAAACTTTCAGGGGAGCATTTGCAACCGGTTGGCACCATTTTTGAGTGAATTGCCAAAAGTCAGATTTTTGCTGAAATTCTGACCCCGGGGCTTGCGGATTTTTTTTAAAAAAAATATTTTCCGCCTGATAAGTTGTTGAGGGCTGATTTCTTGTCCTGTGATAAAAAGCCTTCTGTTTCGACTGACAAAATTTTCAGTGGAGCATTTGAAACCGGTTGGCACCATTTTTGAGTGAATTGCCAAAAGTCAGATTTTTGCTGAAATTCTGACCCCGGGGCTTACGGATTTTTTCAAAAAAATATTTTCCGCCGCGTACGTTGTTGAGGCTGATTTCTTGTCCTGTGATAAAAAGGCTTTTGTTTCGACTGTCAAAACTTTCAGGGGAGCATTTGCAACCGGTTGGGACCATTTTTGAGTGAATTGCCAAAAGTCAGATGTTTGCTGAAATTCTGACCCCGGGGCTTACGGATTTTTTCAAACAAAATATTGTCCGCCTGTTAAGTTGTTGAGCGCTGATTTCTTGTCCTGTGATAAAAAAGGCTTCTGTTTCGACTGTCAAAACTTTCAGGGGAGCATTTGCAACCGGTTGGCACCATTTTTGAGTGAATTGCCAAAAGTCAGATTTTTGCTGAAATTCTGACCCCGGGGCTTACGGATTTTTTCAAAAAAATATTTTCCGCCGCGTACGTTGTTGAGGCTGATTTCTTGTCCTGTGATAAAAAGGCTTCTGTTTCGACTGTCAAAACTTTCAGGGGAGCATTTGCAACCGGTTGGCACCATTTTTGAGTGAATTGCCAAAAGTCATATTTTTGCTGAAATTCTGACCCCGGGGCTTACGGATTTTTTCAAGAAAATATTTTCCGCCGGTTAAGTTGTTGAGGGCTGATTTCTTGTCCTGTGATAAAAAGGCTTCTGTTTCAACTGTCAAAACTTTCAGGAGAGCATTTGCAACCGGTTGGCACCATTTTTGAATGAATTGCCAAAAGTCAGATTTTTGCTGAAATTCTGACGTAATTTGCTGAAATTACGGATTTTTTCAAAAAAATATTTTCCGGCGTTTAAGTTGTTGAGGGCTGATTTCTTGTCCTGTGATAAAAAAGCTTCTGTTTCGACTGTCAAAACTTTCAGGGGAGCTTTGGCAACCGGTTGGCACCATTTTTGAGTGAATTGCCAAAAGTCAGATTTTTGCTGAAATTCTGACCCCGGCGCTTACGGATTTTTTCAAACAAAATATTTTCCGCCGTTTAAGTTGTTGAGGGCTGATTTCTTGTCCTGTGATAAAAAGGCCTCTCTTTCGACTGATAAAACTTTCAGGGGAGCATTTGCAACCGGTTGGTACCATTTTTGAGTTAATTGCCAAAAGTCATATTTTTGCTGAAATTCTGACCCCGGGGCTTACGGATATTTTCAAAAAAATATTTTCCGCCGGTTAAGTTGTTGAGGGCTGATTTCTTGTCCTGTGATAAAAAGGCTTCTGTTTCGACTGTCAAAACTTTCAGGAGAGCATTTGCAACCGGTTGGCACCATTTTTGAATGAATTGCCAAAAGTCAGATTTTTGCTGAAATTCTGACCCCGGGGCTTACGGATTTTTTCAAAAAAATATTTTCCGGCGTTTAAGTTGTTGAGGGCTGATTTCTTGTCCTGTGATAAAAAGGCTTCTGTTTCGACTGACAAAACTTTCAGGAGAGCATTTTCAACCGGTTGGCACCATTTTTGAATGAATTGCCAAAAGTCAGATTTTTGCTGAAATTCTGACCCCGGGGCTTACGGATATTTTCAAAAAAATATTTTCCGCCGGTTAAGTTGTTGAGGGCTGATTTCTTGTCCTGTGATAAAAAGGCTTCTGTTTCAACTGTCAAAACTTTCAGGAGAGCATTTGCAACCGGTTGGCACCATTTTTGAATGAATTGCCAAAAGTCAGATTTTTGCTGAAATTCTGACGTAATTTGCTGAAATTACGGATTTTTTCAAAAAAATATTTTCCGGCGTTTAAGTTGTTGAGGGCTGATTTCTTGTCCTGTGATAAAAAGGGTTCTGTTTCGACTGTCAAAACTTTCAGGGGAGCATTTGCAACCGGTTGGCACCATTTTTGAGTGAATTGCCAAAAGTCAGATTTTTGCTGAAATTCTGACCCCGGGGCTTGCGGATTTTTTTTAAAAAAAATATTTTCCGCCTGATAAGTTGTTGAGGGCTGATTTCTTGTCCTGTGATAAAAAGCCTTCTGTTTCGACTGACAAAATTTTCAGTGGAGCATTTGAAACTGGTTGGCAACATTTTTGAGTGAATTGCCAAAAGTCAGATTTTTGCTGAAATTCTGACCCCGGGGCTTACGGATTTTTTCAAAAAAATATTTTCCGCCGCGTACGTTGTTGAGGCTGATTTCTTGTCCTGTGATAAAAAGGCTTTTGTTTCGACTGTCAAAACTTTCAGGGGAGCATTTGCAACCGGTTGGGACCATTTTTGAGTGAATTGCCAAAAGTCAGATGTTTGCTGAAATTCTGACCCCGGGGCTTACGGATTTTTTCAAACAAAATATTGTCCGCCTGTTAAGTTGTTGAGCGCTGATTTCTTGTCCTGTGATAAAAAAGGCTTCTGTTTCGACTGTCAAAACTTTCAGGGGAGCATTTGCAACCGGTTGGCACCATTTTTGAGTGAATTGCCAAAAGTCAGATTTTTGCTGAAATTCTGACCCCGGGGCTTACGGATTTTTTCAAAAAAATATTTTCCGCCGCGTACGTTGTTGAGGCTGATTTCTTGTCCTGTGATAAAAAGGCTTCTGTTTCGACTGTCAAAACTTTCAGGGGAGCATTTGCAACCGGTTGGCACCATTTTTGAGTGAATTGCCAAAAGTCATATTTTTGCTGAAATTCTGACCCCGGGGCTTACGGATTTTTTCAAGAAAATATTTTCCGCCGGTTAAGTTGTTGAGGGCTGATTTCTTGTCCTGTGATAAAAAGGCTTCTGTTTCAACTGTCAAAACTTTCAGGAGAGCATTTGCAACCGGTTGGCACCATTATTGAATGAATTGCCAAAAGTCAGATTTTTGCTGAAATTCTGACGTAATTTGCTGAAATTACGGATTTTTTCAAAAAAAATATTTTCCGGCGTTTAAGTTGTTGAGGGCTGATTTCTTGTCCTGTGATAAAAAAGCTTCTGTTTCGACTGTCAAAACTTTCAGGGGAGCTTTGGCAACCGGTTGGCACCATTTTTGAGTGAATTGCCAAAAGTCAGATTTTTGCTGAAATTCTGACCCCGGGGCTTACGGATTTTTTCAAAAAAATATTTTCCGCCGCGTACGTTGTTGAGGCTGATTTCTTGTCCTGTGATAAAAAGGCTTCTGTTTCGACTGTCAAAACTTTCAGGGGAGCATTTGCAACCGGTTGGCACCATTTTTGAGTGAATTGCCAAAAGTCATATTTTTGCTGAAATTCTGACCCCGGGGCTTACGGATTTTTTCAAGAAAATATTTTCCGCCGGTTAAGTTGTTGAGGGCTGATTTCTTGTCCTGTGATAAAAAGGCTTCTGTTTCAACTGTCAAAACTTTCAGGAGAGCATTTGCAACCGGTTGGCACCATTATTGAATGAATTGCCAAAAGTCAGATTTTTGCTGAAATTCTGACGTAATTTGCTGAAATTACGGATTTTTTCAAAAAAAATATTTTCCGGCGTTTAAGTTGTTGAGGGCTGATTTCTTGTCCTGTGATAAAAAAGCTTCTGTTTCGACTGTCAAAACTTTCAGGGGAGCTTTGGCAACCGGTTGGCACCATTTTTGAGTGAATTGCCAAAAGTCAGATTTTTGCTGAAATTCTGACCCCGGCGCTTACGGATTTTTTCAAACAAAATATTTTCCGCCGTTTAAGTTGTTGAGGGCTGATTTCTTGTCCTGTGATAAAAAGGCCTCTCTTTCGACTGATAAAACTTTCAGGGGAGCATTTGCAACCGGTTGGTACCATTTTTGAGTTAATTGCCAAAAGTCATATTTTTGCTGAAATTCTGACCCCGGGGCTTACGGATTTTTTCAAGAAAATATTTTCCGCCGGTTAAGTTGTTGAGGGCTGATTTCTTGTCCTGTGATAAAAAGGCTTCTGTTTCAACTGTCAAAACTTTCAGGAGAGCATTTGCAACCGGTTGGCACCATTATTGAATGAATTGCCAAAAGTCAGATTTTTGCTGAAATTCTGACGTAATTTGCTGAAATTACGGATTTTTTCAAAAAAAATATTTTCCGGCGTTTAAGTTGTTGAGGGCTGATTTCTTGTCCTGTGATAAAAAAGCTTCTGTTTCGACTGTCAAAACTTTCAGGGGAGCTTTGGCAACCGGTTGGCACCATTTTTGAGTGAATTGCCAAAAGTCAGATTTTTGCTGAAATTCTGACCCCGGCGCTTACGGATTTTTTCAAACAAAATATTTTCCGCCGTTTAAGTTGTTGAGGGCTGATTTCTTGTCCTGTGATAAAAAGGCCTCTCTTTCGACTGATAAAACTTTCAGGGGAGCATTTGCAACCGGTTGGTACCATTTTTGAGTTAATTGCCAAAAGTCATATTTTTGCTGAAATTCTGACCCCGGGGCTTACGGATATTTTCAAAAAAATATTTTCCGCCGGTTAAGTTGTTGAGGGCTGATTTCTTGTCCTGTGATAAAAAGGCTTCTGTTTCGACAGTCAAAACTTTCAGGAGAGCATTTGCAACCGGTTGGCACCATTTTTGAATGAATTGCCAAAAGTCAGATTTTTGCTGAAATTCTGACCCCGGGGCTTACGGATTTTTTCAAAAAAATATTTTCCGCCGGTTAAGTTGTTGAGGGCTGATTTCTTGTCCTGTGATAAAAAGGCTTCTGTTTTGACTGTCAAAACTTTCAGGGGAGCATTTGCAACGGGTTGGCACCATTTTTGAGTGAATTGCCAAAAGTCAGATTTTTGCTGAAATTCTGACCCGGGGCTTACGGATTTTTTTAAAAAAATATTTTGCGCCTGATAAGTTGTTGAGGGCTGATTTCTTGTCCTGTAATAAAAAGCCTTCTGTTTCGACTGACAAAACTTTCAGGGGAGCATTTGCAACCGGTTGGCACCATTTTTGAGTGAATTGCCAAAAGTCAGATTTTTGCTGAAATTCTGACCCTGGGGCTTACGGTTTTTTTCAAAAAAATATTTTCCGCCGGTTAAGTTGTTGAGGGCTGATTTCTTGTCCTGTGATCAAAAGGCCTCTGTTTCGACTGACAAAACTTCAGGGGAGCATTTGCAACCGGTTGGCACCATTTTTGAGTGAAGTGCCAAAAGTCAGATTTTTGTTGAAATTCTGACCCCGGGGCTTACGGATTTTTTCAAAAAAATATTTTCCGCCGGTTAAGTTGTTGAGGGCTGATTTCTTGTCCTGTGATAAAAAGGCTTCTTTTTTCACTGTCAAAACTTTCAGGGGAGCATTTGCAACCGGTTGGCACCAGTTTTGAGTGAATTGCCAAAAGTCAGATTTTTGCTGAAATTCTGACCCCGGGGCTTACGGATTTTTTCAAAAAAATATTTTCCGCCGGTTAAGTTGTTGAGGGCTGATTTCTTGTCCTGTGATAAAAAGGCTTCTGTTTTGACTGTCAAAACTTCAGGGGAGCATTTGCAACCGGTTGGCACCATTTTTGAGTGAATTGCCAAAAGTCAGACTTTTGCTGAAATTCTGACCCCGGGGCTTACGGTTTTTTTCAAAAAAATATTTTCCGCCGGTTAAGTTGTTGAGGGCTGATTTCTTGTCCTGTGATAAAAAGGCTTCTTTTTTCACTGTCAAAACTTTCAGGGGAGCATTTGCAACCGGTTGGGACCAGTTTTGAGTGAATTGCCAAAAGTCAGATTTTTGCTGAAATTCTGACCCCGGGGCTTACGGATTTTTTCAAAAAAATATTTTCCGCCGGTTAAGTTGTTGAGGGCTGATTTCTTGTCCTGTGATAAAAAGGCTTCTGTTTTGACTGTCAAAACTTTCAGGGGAGCATTTGCAACCGGTTGGCACCATTTTTGAGTGAATTGCCAAAAGTCAGATTTTTGCTGAAATTCTCACCCCGGGGCTTACGGATTTTTTCAAAAAAATATTTTGCGCCTGATAAGTTGTTGAGGGCTGATTTCTTGTCCTGTGATAAAAAGCCTTCTGTTTCGACTGACAAAACTTTCAGGGGAGCATTTGCAACCGGTTGGAACCATTTTTGAGTGAATTGCCAAAAGTCAGATTTTTGCTGAAATTCTGACCCCGGGGCTTACGGATTTTTTCAAGAAAATATTTTCCGGCGTTTAAGTTGTTGAGGGCTGATTTCTTGTCCTGTGATAAAAAGGCTTCTGTTTCGACTGACAAAACTTTCAGGGGAACATTTGCAACCGGTTGGCACCATTTTTGAGTGAATTGCCAAAAGTCAGATTTTTGCTGAAATTCTGACCCCTGGGCTTACGGATATTTTCAAAAAAATATTTTCCGCCGGTTAAGTTGTTGAGGGCTGATTTCTTGTCCTGTGATAAAAAGGCTTCTGTTTCGACTGTCAAAACTTTCAGGAGAGCATTTGCAACCGGTTGGCACCATTTTTGAATGAATTGCCAAAAGTCAGATTTTTGCTGAAATTCTGACCCCGGGGCTTACGGATTTTTTCAAAAAAATGTTTTCCGGCGTTTAAGTTGTTGAGGGCTGATTTCTTGTCCTGTGATAAAAAGGCTTCTGTTTCGACTGACAAAACTTTCAGGGGAACACTTGCAACCAGTTGGCACCATTTTTGAATGAATTGCCAAAAGTCAGATTTTTGCTGAAATTCTGACCCCGGGGCTTACGGATTTTTTCAAAAAAATATTTTCCGGCGGTTAAGTTGTTGAGGGCTGATTTCTTGTCCTGTGATAAAAAGGCTTCTGTTTCGACTGTCAAAACTTTCAGGGGAGCATTTGCAACGGGTTGGCACCATTTTTGAGTGAATTGCGAAAAGTCAGATTTTTGCTGAAATTCTGACCCGGGGCTTACGGATTTTTTTAAAAAAATATTTTGCGCCTGATAAGTTGTTGAGGGCTGATTTCTTGTCCTGTAATAAAAAGCCTTCTGTTTCGACTGACAAAACTTTCAGGGGAGCATTTGCAACCGGTTGGCACCATTTTTGAGTGAATTGCCAAAAGTCAGATTTTTGCTGAAATTCTGACCCTGGGGCTTACGGTTTTTTTCAAAAAAATATTTTCCGCCGGTTAAGTTGTTGAGGGCTGATTTCTTGTCCTGTGATCAAAAGGCCTCTGTTTCGACTGACAAAACTTCAGGGGAGCATTTGCAACCGGTTGGCACCATTTTTGAGTGAAGTGCCAAAAGTCAGATTTTTGTTGAAATTCTGACCCCGGGGCTTACGGATTTTTTCAAAAAAATATTTTCCGCCGGTTAAGTTGTTGAGGGCTGATTTCTTGTCCTGTGATAAAAAGGCTTCTTTTTTCACTGTCAAAACTTTCAGGGGAGCATTTGCAACCGGTTGGCACCAGTTTTGAGTGAATTGCCAAAAGTCAGATTTTTGCTGAAATTCTGACCCCGGGGCTTACGGATTTTTTCAAAAAAATATTTTCCGCCGGTTAAGTTGTTGAGGGCTGATTTCTTGTCCTGTGATAAAAAGGCTTCTGTTTTGACTGTCAAAACTTTCAGGGGAGCATTTGCAACCGGTTGGCACCATTTTTGAGTGAATTGCCAAAAGTCAGATTTTTGCTGAAATTCTCACCCCGGGGCTTACGGATTTTTTCAAAAAAATATTTTGCGCCTGATAAGTTGTTGAGGGCTGATTTCTTGTCCTGTGATAAAAAGCCTTCTGTTTCGACTGACAAAACTTTCAGGGGAGCATTTGCAACCGGTTGGCACCATTTTTGAGTGAATTGCCAAAAGTCAGATTTTTGCTGAAATTCTGACCCCGGGGCTTACGGATTTTTTCAAGAAAATATTTTCCGCCGGTTAAGTTGTTGAGGGCTGATTTCTTGTCCTGTGATAAAAAGGCTTCTGTTTCGACTGTCAAAACTTTCAGGGGAGCATTTGCAACCAGTTGGCACCATTTTTGAGTGAATTGCCAAAAGTCAGATTTTTGCTGAAATTCTGACCCCGGGGCTTACGGATTTTTTCAAAAAAATATTTTCCGCCGTTTAAGTTGTTGAGGGCTGATTTCTTGTCCTGTGATAAAAAGGCCTTTGTTTTGACTGACAAAACTTTCAGGGGAGCATTTGCAACCGGTTGGCACCATTTTTGAGTGAATTGCCAAAAGTCAGATTTTTGCTGAAATTTTGACCCCGGGGTTACGGATTTTTTCAAAAAAATATTTTCCGCCGGTTAAGTTGTTGAGGGCTGATTTCTTGTCCTGTGATAAAAAGGCTTCTGTTTCGACTGTCAAAACTTTCAGGGGAGCATTTGCAACCGGTTGGCACCATTTTTGAGTGAATTGCCAAAAGTCAGATTTTTGCTGAAATTCTGACCCCGGGGCTTACGGTTTTTTTCAAAAAAATATTTTCCGCCGGTTAAGTTGTTGAGGGCTGATTTCTTGTCCTGTGATAAAAAAGGCTTCTGTTTCGACTGTCAAAGCTTTCAGGGGAGCATTTGCAACGGGTTGGCACCATTTTTGAGTGAATTGCCAAAAGTCAGATTTTTGCTGAAATTTTGACCCCGGGGCTTACGGATTTTTTCAAAAAAATATTTTCCGCCGGTTAAGTTGTTGAGGGCTGATTTCTTGTCCTGTGATAAAAAGGGTTCTGTTTCGACAGTCAAAACTTTCAGGGGAGCATTTGCAACCGGTTGGCACCATTTTTGAGTGAATTGCCAAAAGTCAGATTTTTGCTGAAATTCTGACCCCGGGGCTTGCGGATTTTTTTTAAAAAAAATATTTTCCGCCTGATAAGTTGTTGAGGGCTGATTTCTTGTCCTGTGATAAAAAGCCTTCTGTTTCGACTGACAAAATTTTCAGTGGAGCATTTGAAACCGGTTGGCAACATTTTTGAGTGAATTGCCAAAAGTCAGATTTTTGCTGAAATTCTGACCCCGGGGCTTACGGATTTTTTCAAAAAAATATTTTCCGCCGCGTACGTTGTTGAGGCTGATTTCTTGTCCTGTGATAAAAAGGCTTTTGTTTCGACTGTCAAAACTTTCAGGGGAGCATTTGCAACCGGTTGGGACCATTTTTGAGTGAATTGCCAAAAGTCAGATGTTTGCTGAAATTCTGACCCCGGGGCTTACGGATTTTTTCAAACAAAATATTGTCCGCCTGTTAAGTTGTTGAGCGCTGATTTCTTGTCCTGTGATAAAAAAGGCTTCTGTTTCGACTGTCAAAACTTTCAGGGGAGCATTTGCAACCGGTTGGCACCATTTTTGAGTGAATTGCCAAAAGTCAGATTTTTGCTGAAATTCTGACCCCGGGGCTTACGGATTTTTTCAAAAAAATATTTTCCGCCGCGTACGTTGTTGAGGCTGATTTCTTGTCCTGTGATAAAAAGGCTTCTGTTTCGACTGTCAAAACTTTCAGGGGAGCATTTGCAACCGGTTGGCACCATTTTTGAGTGAATTGCCAAAAGTCATATTTTTGCTGAAATTCTGACCCCGGGGCTTACGGATTTTTTCAAGAAAATATTTTCCGCCGGTTAAGTTGTTGAGGGCTGATTTCTTGTCCTGTGATAAAAAGGCTTCTGTTTCAACTGTCAAAACTTTCAGGAGAGCATTTGCAACCGGTTGGCACCATTTTTGAATGAATTGCCAAAAGTCAGATTTTTGCTGAAATTCTGACGTAATTTGCTGAAATTACGGATTTTTTCAAAAAAATATTTTCCGGCGTTTAAGTTGTTGAGGGCTGATTTCTTGTCCTGTGATAAAAAAGCTTCTGTTTCGACTGTCAAAACTTTCAGGGGAGCTTTGGCAACCGGTTGGCACCATTTTTGAGTGAATTGCCAAAAGTCAGATTTTTGCTGAAATTCTGACCCCGGCGCTTACGGATTTTTTCAAACAAAATATTTTCCGCCGTTTAAGTTGTTGAGGGCTGATTTCTTGTCCTGTGATAAAAAGGCCTCTCTTTCGACTGATAAAACTTTCAGGGGAGCATTTGCAACCGGTTGGTACCATTTTTGAGTTAATTGCCAAAAGTCATATTTTTGCTGAAATTCTGACCCCGGGGCTTACGGATATTTTCAAAAAAATATTTTCCGCCGGTTAAGTTGTTGAGGGCTGATTTCTTGTCCTGTGATAAAAAGGCTTCTGTTTCGACTGTCAAAACTTTCAGGAGAGCATTTGCAACCGGTTGGCACCATTTTTGAATGAATTGCCAAAAGTCAGATTTTTGCTGAAATTCTGACCCCGGGGCTTACGGATTTTTTCAAAAAAATATTTTCCGGCGTTTAAGTTGTTGAGGGCTGATTTCTTGTCCTGTGATAAAAAGGCTTCTGTTTCGACTGACAAAACTTTCAGGAGAGCATTTTCAACCGGTTGGCACCATTTTTGAATGAATTGCCAAAAGTCAGATTTTTGCTGAAATTCTGACCCCGGGGCTTACGGATATTTTCAAAAAAATATTTTCCGCCGGTTAAGTTGTTGAGGGCTGATTTCTTGTCCTGTGATAAAAAGGCTTCTGTTTCAACTGTCAAAACTTTCAGGAGAGCATTTGCAACCGGTTGGCACCATTTTTGAATGAATTGCCAAAAGTCAGATTTTTGCTGAAATTCTGACGTAATTTGCTGAAATTACGGATTTTTTCAAAAAAATATTTTCCGGCGTTTAAGTTGTTGAGGGCTGATTTCTTGTCCTGTGATAAAAAGGGTTCTGTTTCGACTGTCAAAACTTTCAGGGGAGCATTTGCAACCGGTTGGCACCATTTTTGAGTGAATTGCCAAAAGTCAGATTTTTGCTGAAATTCTGACCCCGGGGCTTGCGGATTTTTTTTTAAAAAAATATTTTCCGCCTGATAAGTTGTTGAGGGCTGATTTCTTGTCCTGTGATAAAAAGCCTTCTGTTTCGACTGACAAAATTTTCAGTGGAGCATTTGAAACTGGTTGGCAACATTTTTGAGTGAATTGCCAAAAGTCAGATTTTTGCTGAAATTCTGACCCCGGGGCTTACGGATTTTTTCAAAAAAATATTTTCCGCCGCGTACGTTGTTGAGGCTGATTTCTTGTCCTGTGATAAAAAGGCTTTTGTTTCGACTGTCAAAACTTTCAGGGGAGCATTTGCAACCGGTTGGGACCATTTTTGAGTGAATTGCCAAAAGTCAGATGTTTGCTGAAATTCTGACCCCGGGGCTTACGGATTTTTTCAAACAAAATATTGTCCGCCTGTTAAGTTGTTGAGCGCTGATTTCTTGTCCTGTGATAAAAAAGGCTTCTGTTTCGACTGTCAAAACTTTCAGGGGAGCATTTGCAACCGGTTGGCACCATTTTTGAGTGAATTGCCAAAAGTCAGATTTTTGCTGAAATTCTGACCCCGGGGCTTACGGATTTTTTCAAAAAAATATTTTCCGCCGCGTACGTTGTTGAGGCTGATTTCTTGTCCTGTGATAAAAAGGCTTCTGTTTCGACTGTCAAAACTTTCAGGGGAGCATTTGCAACCGGTTGGGACCATTTTTGAGTGAATTGCCAAAAGTCAGATGTTTGCTGAAATTCTGACCCCGGGGCTTACGGATTTTTTCAAACAAAATATTGTCCGCCTGTTAAGTTGTTGAGCGCTGATTTCTTGTCCTGTGATAAAAAGGCTTCTGTTTCGACTGTCAAAACTTTCAGGAGAGCATTTGCAACCGGTTGGCACCATTTTTGAATGAATTGCCAAAAGTCAGATTTTTGCTGAAATTCTGACCCCGGGGCTTACGGATTTTTTCAAAAAAATGTTTTCCGGCGTTTAAGTTGTTGAGGGCTGATTTCTTGTCCTGTGATAAAAAGGCTTCTGTTTCGACTGACAAAACTTTCAGGGGAACACTTGCAACCAGTTGGCACCATTTTTGAATGAATTGCCAAAAGTCAGATTTTTGCTGAAATTCTGACCCCGGGGCTTACGGATTTTTTCAAAAAAATATTTTCCGGCGGTTAAGTTGTTGAGGGCTGATTTCTTGTCCTGTGATAAAAAGGCTTCTGTTTCGACTGTCAAAACTTTCAGGGGAGCATTTGCAACGGGTTGGCACCATTTTTGAGTGAATTGCGAAAAGTCAGATTTTTGCTGAAATTCTGACCCGGGGCTTACGGATTTTTTTAAAAAAATATTTTGCGCCTGATAAGTTGTTGAGGGCTGATTTCTTGTCCTGTAATAAAAAGCCTTCTGTTTCGACTGACAAAACTTTCAGGGGAGCATTTGCAACCGGTTGGCACCATTTTTGAGTGAATTGCCAAAAGTCAGATTTTTGCTGAAATTCTGACCCTGGGGCTTACGGTTTTTTTCAAAAAAATATTTTCCGCCGGTTAAGTTGTTGAGGGCTGATTTCTTGTCCTGTGATCAAAAGGCCTCTGTTTCGACTGACAAAACTTCAGGGGAGCATTTGCAACCGGTTGGCACCATTTTTGAGTGAAGTGCCAAAAGTCAGATTTTTGTTGAAATTCTGACCCCGGGGCTTACGGATTTTTTCAAAAAAATATTTTCCGCCGGTTAAGTTGTTGAGGGCTGATTTCTTGTCCTGTGATAAAAAGGCTTCTTTTTTCACTGTCAAAACTTTCAGGGGAGCATTTGCAACCGGTTGGCACCAGTTTTGAGTGAATTGCCAAAAGTCAGATTTTTGCTGAAATTCTGACCCCGGGGCTTACGGATTTTTTCAAAAAAATATTTTCCGCCGGTTAAGTTGTTGAGGGCTGATTTCTTGTCCTGTGATAAAAAGGCTTCTGTTTTGACTGTCAAAACTTTCAGGGGAGCATTTGCAACCGGTTGGCACCATTTTTGAGTGAATTGCCAAAAGTCAGATTTTTGCTGAAATTCTCACCCCGGGGCTTACGGATTTTTTCAAAAAAATATTTTGCGCCTGATAAGTTGTTGAGGGCTGATTTCTTGTCCTGTGATAAAAAGCCTTCTGTTTCGACTGACAAAACTTTCAGGGGAGCATTTGCAACCGGTTGGCACCATTTTTGAGTGAATTGCCAAAAGTCAGATTTTTGCTGAAATTCTGACCCCGGGGCTTACGGATTTTTTCAAGAAAATATTTTCCGCCGGTTAAGTTGTTGAGGGCTGATTTCTTGTCCTGTGATAAAAAGGCTTCTGTTTCGACTGTCAAAACTTTCAGGGGAGCATTTGCAACCAGTTGGCACCATTTTTGAGTGAATTGCCAAAAGTCAGATTTTTGCTGAAATTCTGACCCCGGGGCTTACGGATTTTTTCAAAAAAATATTTTCCGCCGTTTAAGTTGTTGAGGGCTGATTTCTTGTCCTGTGATAAAAAGGCCTTTGTTTTGACTGACAAAACTTTCAGGGGAGCATTTGCAACCGGTTGGCACCATTTTTGAGTGAATTGCCAAAAGTCAGATTTTTGCTGAAATTTTGACCCCGGGGTTACGGATTTTTTCAAAAAAATATTTTCCGCCGGTTAAGTTGTTGAGGGCTGATTTCTTGTCCTGTGATAAAAAGGCTTCTGTTTCGACTGTCAAAACTTTCAGGGGAGCATTTGCAACCGGTTGGCACCATTTTTGAGTGAATTGCCAAAAGTCAGATTTTTGCTGAAATTCTGACCCCGGGGCTTACGGTTTTTTTCAAAAAAATATTTTCCGCCGGTTAAGTTGTTGAGGGCTGATTTCTTGTCCTGTGATAAAAAAGGCTTCTGTTTCGACTGTCAAAGCTTTCAGGGGAGCATTTGCAACGGGTTGGCACCATTTTTGAGTGAATTGCCAAAAGTCAGATTTTTGCTGAAATTTTGACCCCGGGGCTTACGGATTTTTTCAAAAAAATATTTTCCGCCGGTTAAGTTGTTGAGGGCTGATTTCTTGTCCTGTGATAAAAAGGGTTCTGTTTCGACAGTCAAAACTTTCAGGGGAGCATTTGCAACCGGTTGGCACCATTTTTGAGTGAATTGCCAAAAGTCAGATTTTTGCTGAAATTCTGACCCCGGGGCTTGCGGATTTTTTTTAAAAAAAATATTTTCCGCCTGATAAGTTGTTGAGGGCTGATTTCTTGTCCTGTGATAAAAAGCCTTCTGTTTCGACTGACAAAATTTTCAGTGGAGCATTTGAAACCGGTTGGCAACATTTTTGAGTGAATTGCCAAAAGTCAGATTTTTGCTGAAATTCTGACCCCGGGGCTTACGGATTTTTTCAAAAAAATATTTTCCGCCGCGTACGTTGTTGAGGCTGATTTCTTGTCCTGTGATAAAAAGGCTTTTGTTTCGACTGTCAAAACTTTCAGGGGAGCATTTGCAACCGGTTGGGACCATTTTTGAGTGAATTGCCAAAAGTCAGATGTTTGCTGAAATTCTGACCCCGGGGCTTACGGATTTTTTCAAACAAAATATTGTCCGCCTGTTAAGTTGTTGAGCGCTGATTTCTTGTCCTGTGATAAAAAAGGCTTCTGTTTCGACTGTCAAAACTTTCAGGGGAGCATTTGCAACCGGTTGGCACCATTTTTGAGTGAATTGCCAAAAGTCAGATTTTTGCTGAAATTCTGACCCCGGGGCTTACGGATTTTTTCAAAAAAATATTTTCCGCCGCGTACGTTGTTGAGGCTGATTTCTTGTCCTGTGATAAAAAGGCTTCTGTTTCGACTGTCAAAACTTTCAGGGGAGCATTTGCAACCGGTTGGCACCATTTTTGAGTGAATTGCCAAAAGTCATATTTTTGCTGAAATTCTGACCCCGGGGCTTACGGATTTTTTCAAGAAAATATTTTCCGCCGGTTAAGTTGTTGAGGGCTGATTTCTTGTCCTGTGATAAAAAGGCTTCTGTTTCAACTGTCAAAACTTTCAGGAGAGCATTTGCAACCGGTTGGCACCATTTTTGAATGAATTGCCAAAAGTCAGATTTTTGCTGAAATTCTGACGTAATTTGCTGAAATTACGGATTTTTTCAAAAAAATATTTTCCGGCGTTTAAGTTGTTGAGGGCTGATTTCTTGTCCTGTGATAAAAAAGCTTCTGTTTCGACTGTCAAAACTTTCAGGGGAGCTTTGGCAACCGGTTGGCACCATTTTTGAGTGAATTGCCAAAAGTCAGATTTTTGCTGAAATTCTGACCCCGGCGCTTACGGATTTTTTCAAACAAAATATTTTCCGCCGTTTAAGTTGTTGAGGGCTGATTTCTTGTCCTGTGATAAAAAGGCCTCTCTTTCGACTGATAAAACTTTCAGGGGAGCATTTGCAACCGGTTGGTACCATTTTTGAGTTAATTGCCAAAAGTCATATTTTTGCTGAAATTCTGACCCCGGGGCTTACGGATATTTTCAAAAAAATATTTTCCGCCGGTTAAGTTGTTGAGGGCTGATTTCTTGTCCTGTGATAAAAAGGCTTCTGTTTCGACTGTCAAAACTTTCAGGAGAGCATTTGCAACCGGTTGGCACCATTTTTGAATGAATTGCCAAAAGTCAGATTTTTGCTGAAATTCTGACCCCGGGGCTTACGGATTTTTTCAAAAAAATATTTTCCGGCGTTTAAGTTGTTGAGGGCTGATTTCTTGTCCTGTGATAAAAAGGCTTCTGTTTCGACTGACAAAACTTTCAGGAGAGCATTTTCAACCGGTTGGCACCATTTTTGAATGAATTGCCAAAAGTCAGATTTTTGCTGAAATTCTGACCCCGGGGCTTACGGATATTTTCAAAAAAATATTTTCCGCCGGTTAAGTTGTTGAGGGCTGATTTCTTGTCCTGTGATAAAAAGGCTTCTGTTTCAACTGTCAAAACTTTCAGGAGAGCATTTGCAACCGGTTGGCACCATTTTTGAATGAATTGCCAAAAGTCAGATTTTTGCTGAAATTCTGACGTAATTTGCTGAAATTACGGATTTTTTCAAAAAAATATTTTCCGGCGTTTAAGTTGTTGAGGGCTGATTTCTTGTCCTGTGATAAAAAGGGTTCTGTTTCGACTGTCAAAACTTTCAGGGGAGCATTTGCAACCGGTTGGCACCATTTTTGAGTGAATTGCCAAAAGTCAGATTTTTGCTGAAATTCTGACCCCGGGGCTTGCGGATTTTTTTTTAAAAAAATATTTTCCGCCTGATAAGTTGTTGAGGGCTGATTTCTTGTCCTGTGATAAAAAGCCTTCTGTTTCGACTGACAAAATTTTCAGTGGAGCATTTGAAACTGGTTGGCAACATTTTTGAGTGAATTGCCAAAAGTCAGATTTTTGCTGAAATTCTGACCCCGGGGCTTACGGATTTTTTCAAAAAAATATTTTCCGCCGCGTACGTTGTTGAGGCTGATTTCTTGTCCTGTGATAAAAAGGCTTTTGTTTCGACTGTCAAAACTTTCAGGGGAGCATTTGCAACCGGTTGGGACCATTTTTGAGTGAATTGCCAAAAGTCAGATGTTTGCTGAAATTCTGACCCCGGGGCTTACGGATTTTTTCAAACAAAATATTGTCCGCCTGTTAAGTTGTTGAGCGCTGATTTCTTGTCCTGTGATAAAAAAGGCTTCTGTTTCGACTGTCAAAACTTTCAGGGGAGCATTTGCAACCGGTTGGCACCATTTTTGAGTGAATTGCCAAAAGTCAGATTTTTGCTGAAATTCTGACCCCGGGGCTTACGGATTTTTTCAAAAAAATATTTTCCGCCGCGTACGTTGTTGAGGCTGATTTCTTGTCCTGTGATAAAAAGGCTTCTGTTTCGACTGTCAAAACTTTCAGGGGAGCATTTGCAACCGGTTGGCACCATTTTTGAGTGAATTGCCAAAAGTCATATTTTTGCTGAAATTCTGACCCCGGGGCTTACGGATTTTTTCAAGAAAATATTTTCCGCCGGTTAAGTTGTTGAGGGCTGATTTCTTGTCCTGTGATAAAAAGGCTTCTGTTTCAACTGTCAAAACTTTCAGGAGAGCATTTGCAACCGGTTGGCACCATTATTGAATGAATTGCCAAAAGTCAGATTTTTGCTGAAATTCTGACGTAATTTGCTGAAATTACGGATTTTTTCAAAAAAAATATTTTCCGCCGTTTAAGTTGTTGAGGGCTGATTTCTTGTCCTGTGATAAAAAGGCCTCTCTTTCGACTGATAAAACTTTCAGGGGAGCATTTGCAACCGGTTGGTACCATTTTTGAGTTAATTGCCAAAAGTCATATTTTTGCTGAAATTCTGACCCCGGGGCTTACGGATATTTTCAAAAAAATATTTTCCGCCGGTTAAGTTGTTGAGGGCTGATTTCTTGTCCTGTGATAAAAAGGCTTCTGTTTCGACAGTCAAAACTTTCAGGAGAGCATTTGCAACCGGTTGGCACCATTTTTGAATGAATTGCCAAAAGTCAGATTTTTGCTGAAATTCTGACCCCGGGGCTTACGGATTTTTTCAAAAAAATATTTTCCGGCGTTTAAGTTGTTGAGGGCTGATTTCTTGTCCTGTGATAAAAAGGCTTCTGTTTCGACTGACAAAACTTTCAGGAGAGCATTTTCAACCGGTTGGCACCATTTTTGAATGAATTGCCAAAAGTCAGATTTTTGCTGAAATTCTGACCCCGGGGCTTACGGATTTTTTCAAGAAAATATTTTCCGCCGGTTAAGTTGTTGAGGGCTGATTTCTTGTCCTGTGATAAAAAGGCTTCTGTTTCAACTGTCAAAACTTTCAGGAGAGCATTTGCAACCGGTTGGCACCATTTTTGAATGAATTGCCAAAAGTCAGATTTTTGCTGAAATTCTGACGTAATTTGCTGAAATTACGGATTTTTTCAAAAAAATATTTTCCGCCGGTTAAGTTGTTGAGGGCTGATTTCTTGTCCTGTGATAAAAAGGCTTCTGTTTCGACTGTCAAAACTTTCAGGAGAGCATTTGCAACCGGTTGGCACCATTTTTGAATGAATTGCCAAAAGTCAGATTTTTGCTGAAATTCTGACCCCGGGGCTTACGGATTTTTTCAAAAAAATATTTTCCGGCGGTTAAGTTGTTGAGGGCTGATTTCTTGTCCTGTGATAAAAAGGCTTCTGTTTCGACTGTCAAAACTTTCAGGGGAGCATTTGCAACCAGTTGGCACCATTTTTGAGTGAATTGCCAAAAGTCAGATTTTTGCTGAAATTCTGACCCCGGGGCTTACGGATTTTTTTAAAAAAAAAATTTCCGCCGTTTAAGTTGTTGAGGGCTGATTTCTTGTCCTGTGATAAAAAGGCCTTTGTTTTGACTGACAAAACTTTCAGGGGAGCATTTGCAACCGGTTGGCACCATTTTTGAGTGAATTGCCAAAAGTCAGATTTTTGCTGAAATTTTGATACCGGGGCTTACGGATTTTTTCAAAAAAATATTTTCCGCCGGTTAAGTTGTTGAGGGCTGATTTCTTGTCCTGTGATAAAAAGGCTTCTGTTTCGACTGTCAAAACTTTCAGGGGAGCATTTGCAACCGGTTGGCACCATTTTTGAGTGAATTGCCAAAAGTCAGATTTTTGCTGAAATTCTGACCCCGGGGCTTACGGTTTTTTTCAAAAAAATATTTTCCGCCGGTTAAGTTGTTGAGGGCTGATTTCTTGTCCTGTGATAAAAAGGGTTCTGTTTCGACTGTCAAAACTTTCAGGGGAGCATTTGCAACCGGTTGGCACCATTTTTGAGTGAATTGCCAAAAGTCAGATTTTTGCTAAAATTCTGACCCTGGGGCTTACGGATTTTTTCAAAAAAATATTTTCCGCCAGTTAAGTTGTTGAGGGCTGATTTCTTGTCCTGTGGTAAAAAGGCTTCTGTTTCGACTGACAAAACTTTCAGGGGAAAATTTGCAACCGGTTGGCACCATTTTTGAGTGAATTGTCAAAATTCAGATTTTTGCTGAAATTCTGACCCCGGGGCTTACGGATTTTTTTAAAAAAATATTTTCCGCCGGTTAAGTTGTTGAGGGCTTTTTTTCTTGTCCTGTGATAAAAAGGCCTCTGTTTCGACCGTCAAAACTTTCAGGGGAGCATTTGCAACCGGTTGGCACCATTTTTGAGTGAATTGCCAAAAGTCAGATTTTTGCTGAAATTTTGACCCCGGGGCTTACGGATTTTTTCAAAAAAATATTTTCCGCCGGTTATGTTGTTGAGGGCTGATTTCTTGTCCTGTGATAAAAAGGCTTCTGTTTCGACTGTCAAAACTTTCAGGGGAGCATTTGCAACCGGTTGGCACCATTTTTGAGTGAATTGCCAAAAGTCAGACTTTTGCTAAAATTCTGACCCTGGGGCTTACGGATTTTTTGAAAAAAATATTTTCCGCCAGTTAAGTTGTTGAGGGCTGATTTCTTGTCCTGTGGTAAAAAGGCTTCTGTTTCGACTGACAAAACTTTCAGGGGAAAATTTGCAACCGGTTGGCACCATTTTTGAGTGAATTGTCAAAATTCAGATTTTTGCTGAAATTCTGACCCCGGGGCTTACGGATTTTTTTAAAAAAATATTTTCCGCCGGTTAAGTTGTTGAGGGCTTTTTTTCTTGTCCTGTGATAAAAAGGCCTCTGTTTCGACCGTCAAAACTTTCAGGGGAGCATTTGCAACCGGTTGGCACCATTTTTGAGTGAATTGCCAAAAGTCAGATTTTTGCTGAAATTTTGACCCCGGGGCTTACGGATTTTTTCAAAAAAATATTTTCCGCCGGTTATGTTGTTGAGGGCTGATTTATTGTCCTGTGATAAAAAGGCTTCTGTTTCGACTGTCAAAACTTTCAGGGGAGCATTTGCAACCGGTTGGCACCATTTTTGAGTGAATTGCCAAAAGTCAGACTTTTGCTGAAATTCTGACCCCGGGGCTTACGGTTTTTTTCAAAAAAATATTTTCCGCCGGTTAAGTTGTTGAGGGCTGATTTCTTGTCCTGTGATAAAAAAGGCTTCTGTTTCGACTGTCAAAACTTTCAGGGGAGCATTTGCAACGGGTTGGCACCATTTTTGAGTGAATTGCCAAAAGTCAGATTTTTGCTGAAATTTTGACCCCGGGGCTTACAGATTTTTTCAAAAAAATATTTTCCGCCGGTTAAGTTGTTGAGGGCTGATTTCTTGTCCTGTGATAAAAAAGGTTCTGTTTCGACTGTCAAAACTTTCAGGGGAGCATTTGCAACCGGTTGGCACCATTTTTGAGTGAATTGCCAAAAGTCAGATTTTTGCTGAAATTCTGACCCCGGGGCTTACGGATTTTTTCAAACAAAATATTTTCCGCCGTTTAAGTTGTTGAGGGCTGATTTCTTGTCCTGTGATAAAAAGGCCTCTCTTTCGACTGATAAAACTTTCAGGGGAGCATTTGCAACCGGTTGGTACCATTTTTGAGTTAATTGCCAAAAGTCATATTTTTGCTGAAATTCTGACCCCGGGGCTTACGGATATTTTCAAAAAAATATTTTCCGCCAGTTAAGTTGTTGAGGGCTGATTTCTTGTCCTGTGATAAAAAGGCTTCTGTTTCGACTGACAAAACTTTCAGGGGAACATTTGCAACCGGTTGGCACCATTTTTGAGTGAATTGCCAAAAGTCAGATTTTTGCTGAAATTCTGACCCCTGGGCTTACGGATATTTTCAAAAAAATATTTTCCACCGGTTAAGTTGTTGAGGGCTGATTTCTTGTCCTGTGATAAAAAGGCTTCTGTTTCGACTGTCAAAACTTTCAGGAGAGCATTTGCAACCGGTTGGCACCATTTTTGAATGAATTGCCAAAAGTCAGATTTTTGCTGAAATTCGGACCCCGGGGCTTACGGATTTTTTCAAAAAAATATTTTCCGGCGTTTAAGTTGTTGAGGACTGATTTCTTGTCCTGTAATAAAAAGCCTTCTGTTTCGACTGACAAAACTTTCAGGGGAGCATTTGCAACCGGTTGGCACCATTTTTGAGTGAATTGCCAAAAGTCAGATTTTTGTTGAAATTCTGACCCTGGGGCTTACGGTTTTTTTCAAAAAAATATTTTCCGCCGGTTAAGTTGTTGAGGGCTGATTTCTTGTCCTGTGATCAAAAGGCCTCTGTTTCGACTGACAAAACTTCAGGGGAGCATTTGCAACCGGTTGGCACCATTTTTGAGTGAAGTGCCAAAAGTCAGATTTTTGCTGAAATTCGGACCCCGGGGCTTACGGATTTTTTCAAAAAAATATTTTGCACCTGATAAGTTGTTGAGGGCTGATTTCTTGTCCTGTGATAAAAAGCCTTCTGTTTCGACTGACAAAACTTTCAGGTGAGCATTTGCAACCGGTTGGCACCATTTTTGAGTGAATTGCCAAAAGTCAGATTTTTGCTTAAATTCTGACCCCGGGGCTTACAGATTTTTTCAAAAAAATATTTTCCGCCAGTTAAGTTGTTGAGGGCTGATTTCTTGTCCTCTGATACAAAGGCTTCTGTTTCGACTGTCAAAATTTCAGGGGAGCATTTGCATTCGGTTGGCACCATTTTTGAGTGAATTGCCAAAAGTCATATTTTTGCTGAAATTCTGACCCTGGGGCTTACGGTTTTTTTCAAAAAAATATTTTCCGCCGGTTAAGTTGTTGAGGGCTGATTTCTTGTCCTGTGATCAAAAGGCCTCTGTTTCGACTGACAAAACTTCAGGGGAGCATTTGCAACCGGTTGGCACCATTTTTGAGTGAATTGCCAAAAGTCATATTTTTGCTGAAATTCTGACCCCGGGGCTTACGGATTTTTTCAAGAAAATATTTTCCGCCTGATAAGTTGTTGAGGGCTGATTTCTTGTCCTGTGATAAAAAGGCCTTTGTTTTGACTGACAAATCTTTCAGGGGAGCATTTGCAACCGGTTGGCACCATTTTTGAATGAATTGCCAAAAGTCAGATTTTTGCTGAAATTCTGACGTAATTTGCTGAAATTACGGATTTTTTCAAAAAAATATTTTCCGGCGTTTAAGTTGTTGAGGGCTGATTTCTTGTCCTGTGATAAAAAAGCTTCTGTTTCGACTGTCAAAACTTTCAGGGGAGCTTTGGCAACCGGTTGGCACCATTTTTGAGTGAATTGCCAAAAGTCAGATTTTTGCTGAAATTCTGACCCCGGCGCTTACGGATTTTTTCAAACAAAATATTTTCCGCCGTTTAAGTTGTTGAGGGCTGATTTCTTGTCCTGTGATAAAAAGGCCTCTCTTTCGACTGATAAAACTTTCAGGGGAGCATTTGCAACCGGTTGGTACCATTTTTGAGTGAATTGCCAAAAGTCATATTTTTGCTGAAATTCTGACCCCGGGGCTTACGGATTTTTTCAAGAAAATATTTTCCGCCTGATAAGTTGTTGAGGGCTGATTTCTTGTCCTGTGATAAAAAGGCCTTTGTTTTGACTGACAAATCTTTCAGGGGAGCATTTGCAACCGGTTGGCACCATTTTTGAATGAATTGCCAAAAGTCAGATTTTTGCTGAAATTCTGACGTAATTTGCTGAAATTACGGATTTTTTCAAAAAAATATTTTCCGGCGTTTAAGTTGTTGAGGGCTGATTTCTTGTCCTGTGATAAAAAAGCTTCTGTTTCGACTGTCAAAACTTTCAGGGGAGCTTTGGCAACCGGTTGGCACCATTTTTGAGTGAATTGCCAAAAGTCAGATTTTTGCTGAAATTCTGACCCCGGCGCTTACGGATTTTTTCAAACAAAATATTTTCCGCCGTTTAAGTTGTTGAGGGGTGATTTCTTGTCCTGTGATAAAAAGGCCTCTCTTTCGACTGATAAAACTTTCAGGGGAGCATTTGCAACCGGTTGGTACCATTTTTGAGTGAATTGCCAAAAGTCAGATTTTTGCTGAAATTCTGACCCCGGGGCTTACGGATTTTTTCAAAAAAATATTTTCCGGCGGTTAAGTTGTTGAGGGCTGATTTCTTGTCCTGTGATAAAAAGGCCTTTGTTTTGACTGACAAATCTTTTAGGGGAGCATTTGCAACCGGTTGGCACCATTTTTGAGTGAATTGCCAAAAGTCAGATTTTTGCTGAAATTCTGACCCCGGGGCTTACGGATTTTTTCAAAAAAATATTTTCCGCCGGTTAAGTTGTTGAGGGTTGATTTCTTGTCCTGTGATAAAAAGGCTTCTGTTTCGACTGTCAAAACTTTCAGGGGAGCATTTGCAACCGGTTGGCACCATTTTTGAGTGAATTGCCAAAAGTCAGATTTTTGCTGAAATTCTGACCCCGGGGCTTACGGTTTTTTTCAAAAAAATATTTTCCGCCGGTTAAGTTGTTGAGGGCTGATTTCTTGTCATGTGATAAAAAAGGCTTCTGTTTCGACTGTCAAAACTTTCAGGGGAGCATTTGCAACCGGTTGGCACCATTTTTGAGTGAATTGCCAAAAGTCAGATTTTTGCTGAAATTCTGACCCCGGGGCTTACGGATTTTTTCAAAAAAATATTTTCCGCCGGTTAAGTTGTTGAGGGCTGATTTCTTGTCCTGTGATAAAAAGGCTTCTGTTTTGACTGTCAAAACTTTCAGGGGAGCATTTGCAACGGGTTGGCACCATTTTTGAGTGAATTGCCAAAAGTCAGATTTTTGCTGAAATTCTGACCCGGGGCTTACGGATTTTTTCAAAAAAATATTTTGCGTCGGTTAAGTTGTTGAGGGCTGATTTCTTGTCCTGTAATAAAAAGCCTTCTGTTTTGACTGACAAATCTTTCAGGGGAGCATTTGCAACCGGTTGGCACCATTTTTGAATGAATTGCCAAAAGTCAGATTTTTGCTGAAATTCTGACGTAATTTGCTGAAATTACGGATTTTTTCAAAAAAATGTTTTCCGGCGTTTAAGTTGTTGAGGGCTGATTTCTTGTCCTGTGATAAAAAAGCTTCTGTTTCGACTGTCAAAACTTTCAGGGGAGCTTTGGCAACCGGTTGGCACCATTTTTGAGTGAATTGCCAAAAGTCAGATTTTTGCTGAAATTCTGACCCCGGCGCTTACGGATTTTTTCAAACAAAATATTTTCCGCCGTTTAAGTTGTTGAGGGGTGATTTCTTGTCCTGTGATAAAAAGGCCTCTCTTTCGACTGATAAAACTTTCAGGGGAGCATTTGCAACCGGTTGGTACCATTTTTGAGTGAATTGCCAAAAGTCAGATTTTTGCTGAAATTCTGACCCCGGGGCTTACGGATTTTTTCAAAAAAATATTTTCCGGCGGTTAAGTTGTTGAGGGCTGATTTCTTGTCCTGTGATAAAAAGGCCTTTGTTTTGACTGACAAATCTTTTAGGGGAGCATTTGCAACCGGTTGGCACCATTTTTGAGTGAATTGCCAAAAGTCAGATTTTTGCTGAAATTCTGACCCCGGGGCTTACGGATTTTTTCCAAAAAATATTTTCCGCCGGTTAAGTTGTTGAGGGCTGATTTCTTGTCCTGTGATAAAAAGGCTTCTGTTTCGACTGTCAAAACTTTCAGGGGAGCATTTGCAACCGGTTGGCACCATTTTTGAGTGAATTGCCAAAAGTCAGATTTTTGCTGAAATTCTGACCCCGGGGCTTACGGTTTTTTTCAAAAAAATATTTTCCGCCGGTTAAGTTGTTGAGGGCTGATTTCTTGTCATGTGATAAAAAAGGCTTCTGTTTCGACTGTCAAAACTTTCAGGGGAGCATTTGCAACCGGTTGGCACCATTTTTGAGTGAATTGCCAAAAGTCAGATTTTTGCTGAAATTCTGACCCCGGGGCTTACGGATTTTTTCAAAAAAATATTTTCCGCCGGTTAAGTTGTTGAGGGCTGATTTCTTGTCCTGTGATAAAAAGGCTTCTGTTTTGACTGTCAAAACTTTCAGGGGAGCATTTGCAACGGGTTGGCACCATTTTTGAGTGAATTGCCAAAAGTCAGATTTTTGCTGAAATTCTGACCCGGGGCTTACGGATTTTTTCAAAAAAATATTTTGCGTCGGTTAAGTTGTTGAGGGCTGATTTCTTGTCCTGTAATAAAAAGCCTTCTGTTTCGACTGACAAAACTTTCAGGGGAGCATTTGCAACCGGTTGGCACCATTTTTGAGTGAATTGCCAAAAGTCAGATTTTTGCTGAAATTCTGACCCCGGGGCTTACGGTTTTTTTCAAAAAAATATTTTCCGCCGGTTAAGTTGTTGAGGGCTGATTTCTTGTCCTGTGATCAAAAGGCCTCTGTTTCGACTGACAAAACTTCAGGGGAGCATTTGCAACCGGTTGGCACCATTTTTGAGTGAAGTGCCAAAAGTCAGATTTTTGCTGAAATTCTGACCCTGGGGCTTACGGTTTTTTTCAAAAAAATATTTTCCGCCGGTTAAGTTGTTGAGGGCTGATTTCTTGTCTTGTGATAAAAATGCTTCTTTTTTCACTGTCAAAACTTTCAGGGGAGCATTTGCAACCGGTTGGCACCAGTTTTGAGTGAATTGCCAAAAGTCAGATTTTTGCTGAAATTCTGACCCGGGGCTTACGGATTTTTTCAAAAAAATATTTTGCGCCTGATAAGTTGTTGAGGGCTGATTTCTTGTCCTGTAATAAAAAGCCTTCTGTTTCGACTGACAAAACTTTCAGGGGAGCATTTGCAACCGGTTGGCACCATTTTTGAGTGAATTGCCAAAAGTCAGATTTTTGCTGAAATTCTGACCCTGGGGCTTACGGTTTTTTTCAAAAAAATATTTTCCGCCGGTTAAGTTGTTGAGGGCTGATTTCTTGTCCTGTGATAAAAAGGCCTCCCTTTCGACTGATAAAACTTCAGGGGAGCATTTCCAACCGGTTGGCACCATTTTTGAGTGAAGTGCCAAAAGTCATATTTTTGCTGAAATTCTGACCCCGGGGCTTACGGATTTTTTCAAAAAAATATTTTCCGCCGGTTAAGTTGTTGAGGGCTGATTTCTTGTCCTGTGATAAAAATGCTTCTTTTTTCACTGTCAAAACTTTCAGGGGAGCATTTGCAACCGGTTGGCACCAGTTTTGAGTCAATTGCCAAAAGTCAGATTTTTGCTGAAATTCTGACCCCGGGGCTTACGGATTTTTTCAAAAAAATATTTTCCGCCGTTTAAGTTGTTGAGGGCTGATTTCTTGTCCTGTGATAAAAAGGCCTCTCTTTCGACTGACAAAACTTTCAGGGGAGCATTTGCAACCGGTTGGCACCATTTTTGAGTGAATTGCCAAAAGTCAGATTTTTGCTGAAATTCTGACCCCGGGGCTTACGGATTTTTTCAAAAGAATATTTTCCGCCGGTTAAGTTGTTGAGGGCTGATTTCTTGTCCTGTGATAAAAAGGCTTCTGTTTCGACTGACAAAAATTTCAGGGGAGCATTTCCAACCGGTTGGCACCAGTTTTGAGTGAATTGCCAAAAGTCAGATTTTTGCTGAAATTCTGACCCCGAGGCTTACGGTTTTTTTCAAAAAAATATTTTCCGCCGGTTAAGTTGTTGAGGGCTGATTTCTTGTCCTGTGATAAAAAAGGCTTCTGTTTCGACTGTCAAAACTTTCAGGGGAGCATTTGCAACCGGTTGGCACCATTTTTGAGTGAATTGCCAAAAGTCAGATTTTTGCTGAAATTCTGACCCCGGGGCTTACGGATTTTTTCAAAAAAATATTTTCCGCCGGTTAAGTTGTTGAGGGCTGATTTCTTGTCCTGTGATAAAAAGGCTTCTGTTTCGACTGTCAAAACTTTCAGGGGAGCATTTGCAACCGGTTGGCACCATTTTTGAGTGAATTGCCAAAAGTCAGATTTTTGCTGAAATTCTGACCCCGGGGCTTACGGATTTTTTCAAAAAAATATTTTCCGCCGGTTAAGTTGTTGAGGGCTGATTTCTTGTCCTGTGATAAAAAGGCTTCTGTTTCGACTGTCAAAACTTTCAGGGGAGCATTTGCAACCGGTTGGCACCATTTTTGAGTGAATTGCCAAAAGTCAGATTTTTGCTGAAATTCTGACCCCGGGGCTTACGGTTTTTTTCAAAAAAATATTTTCCGCCGGTTAAGTTGTTGAGGGCTGATTTCTTGTCCTGTGATAAAAAAGGCTTCTGTTTCGACTGTCAAAACTTTCAGGGGAGCATTTGCAACCGGTTGGCACCATTTTTGAGTGAATTGCCAAAAGTCAGATTTTTGCTGAAATTCTGACCCCGGGGCTTACGGATTTTTTCAAAAAAATATTTTCCGCCGGTTAAGTTGTTGAGGGCTGATTTCTTGTCCTGTGATAAAAAGGCTTCTGTTTCGACTGTCAAAACTTTCAGGGGAGCATTTGCAACCGGTTGGCACCATTTTTGAGTGAATTGCCAAAAGTCAGATTTTTGCTGAAATTCTGACCCCGGGGCTTACGGATTTTTTCAAAAAAATATTTTGCGGCGGTTAAGTTGTTGAGGGCTGATTTCTTGTCCTGTAATAAAAAGCCTTCTGTTTCGACTGACAAAACTTTCAGGGGAGCATTTGCAACCGGTTGGCACCATTTTTGAGTGAATTGCCAAAAGTCAGATTTTTGCTGAAATTCTGACCCCGGGGCTTACGGTTTTTTTCAAAAAAATATTTTCCGCCGGTTAAGTTGTTGAGGGCTGATTTCTTGTCCTGTGATCAAAAGGCCTCTGTTTCGACTGACAAAACTTCAGGGGAGCATTTGCAACCGGTTGGCACCATTTTTGAGTGAAGTGCCAAAAGTCAGATTTTTGCTGAAATTCTGACCCTGGGGCTTACGGTTTTTTTCAAAAAAATATTTTCCGCCGGTTAAGTTGTTGAGGGCTGATTTCTTGTCCTGTGATAAAAATGCTTCTTTTTTCACTGTCAAAACTTTCAGGGGAGCATTTGCAACCGGTTGGCACCAGTTTTGAGTGAATTGCCAAAAGTCAGATTTTTGCTGAAATTCTGACCTGGGGCTTACGGATTTTTTCAAAAAAATATTTTGCGCCTGATAAGTTGTTGAGGGCTGATTTCTTGTCCTGTAATAAAAAGCCTTCTGTTTCGACTGACAAAACTTTCAGGGGAGCATTTGCAACCGGTTGGCACCATTTTTGAGTGAATTGCCAAAAGTCAGATTTTTGCTGAAATTCTGACCCTGGGGCTTACGGTTTTTTTCAAAAAAATATTTTCCGCCGGTTAAGTTGTTGAGGGCTGATTTCTTGTCCTGTGATAAAAAGGCCTCTGTTTCGACTGACAAAACTTCAGGGGAGCATTTCCAACCGGTTGGCACCATTTTTGAGTGAAGTGCCAAAAGTCAGATTTTTGCTGAAATTCTGACCCCGGGGCTTACGGATTTTTTCAAAAAAATATTTTCCGCCGGTTAAGTTGTTGAGGGCTGATTTCTTGTCCTGTGATAAAAATGCTTCTTTTTTCACTGTCAAAACTTTCAGGGGAGCATTTGCAACCGGTTGGCACCAGTTTTGAGTGAATTGCCAAAAGTCAGATTTTTGCTGAAATTCTCACCCTGGGGCTTACGGATTTTTTCAAAAAAATATTTTGCGCCTGATAAGTTGTTGAGGGCTGATTTCTTGTCCTGTGATGAAAAGCCTTCTGTTTCGACTGACAAAACTTTCAGGGGAGCATTTGCAACCGGTTGGCACCATTTTTGAGTGAATTGCCAAAAGTCAGATTTTTGCTGAAATTCTGACCCCGGGGCTTACGGATTTTTTCAAAAAAATATTTTCCGCCAGTTAAGTTGTTGAGGGCTGATTTCTTGTCCTGTGATAAAAAGGCTTCTGTTTCGACTGTCAAAACTTTCAGGGGAGCATTTGCAACCGGTTGGCACCATTTTTGAGTGAATTGCCAAAAGTCAGATTTTTGCTGAAATTCTCACCCCGGGGCTTACGGATTTTTTCAAAAAAATATTTTGCGCCTGATAAGTTGTTGAGGGCTGATTTCTTGTCCTGTGATAAAAAGCCTTCTGTTTCGACTGACAAAACTTTCAGGGGAGCATTTGCAACCGGTTGGCACCATTTTTGAGTGAATTGCCAAAAGTCAGATTTTTGCTTAAATTTTGACCCGGGGCTTACAGATTTTTTCAAAAAAATATTTTGCGCCTGATAAGTTGTTGAGGGCTGATTTCTTGTCCTGTAATAAAAAGCCTTCTGTTTCGACTGACAAAACTTTCAGGGGAGCATTTGCAACCGGTTGGCACCATTTTTGAGTGAATTGCCAAAAGTCAGATTTTTGCTGAAATTCTGACCCCGGGGCTTACGGATTTTTTCAAAAAAATATTTTCCGCCGGTTAAGTTGTTGAGGGCTGATTTCTTGTCCTATGATAAAAAGGCTTCTGTTTTGACTGTCAAAACTTTCAGGGGAGCATTTGCAACCGGTTGGCACCATTTTTGAGTGAATTGCCAAAAGTCAGATTTTTGCTGAAATTCTGACCCCGGGGCTTACGGATTTTTTCAAAAAAATATTTTCCGCCAGTTAAGTTGTTGAGGGCTGATTTCTTGTCCTGTGATAAAAAGGCTTCTGTTTCGACTGTCAAAACTTTCAGGGGAGCATTTGCAACCGGTTGGCACCATTTTTGAGTGAATTGCCAAAAGTCAGATTTTTGCTGAAATTCTCACCCCGGGGCTTACGGATTTTTTCAAAAAAATATTTTGCGCCTGATAAGTTGTTGAGGGCTGATTTCTTGTCCTGTGATAAAAATCCTTCTGTTTCGACTGACAAAACTTTCAGGGGAGCATTTGCACCCGGTTGGCACCATTTTTGAGTGAATTGCCAAAAGTCAGATTTTTGCTTAAATTTTGACCCGGGGCTTACAGATTTTTTCAAAAAAATATTTTCCGCCAGTTAAGTTGTTGAGGGCTGATTTCTTGTCCTCTGATACAAAGGCTTCTGTTTCGACTGTCAAAATTTCAGGGGAGCATTTGCAACCGGTTGGCACCATTTTTGAGTGAATTGCCAAAAGTCAGATTTTTGCTGAAATTCTGACCCCGGGGCTTACGGATTTTTTCAAAAAATTATTTTCCGCCGGTTAAGTTGTTGAGGGCTGATTTCTTGTCCTGTGATAAAAAGGCTTCTGTTTCGACTGTCAAAACTTTCAGGGGAGCATTTGCAACCGGTTGGCACCATTTTTGACTGAATTGCCAAAAGTCAGATTTTTGCTGAAATTCTGACCCCGGGGTTTACGGATTTTTTCAAAAAAATATTTTCCGCCGGTTAAGTTGTTGAGGGCTGATTTCTTGTCCTGTGATAAAAAGGCTTCTGTTTCGACTGTCAAAACTTTCAGGGGAGCATTTGCAACCGGTTGGCACCATTTTTGAGTGAATTGCCAAATGTCAGATTTTTGCTGAAATTCTGACCCCGGGGCTTACGGATTTTTTCAAAAAAATATTTTCCGCCGGTTAAGTTGTTGAGGGCTGATTTCTTGTCCTGTGATAAAAAGCCTTCTGTTTTGACTGTCAAAACTTTCAGGGGAGCATTTGCAACGGGTTGGCACCATTTTTGAGTGAATTGCCAAAAGTCAGATTTTTGCTGAAATTCTGACCCGGGGCTTACGGATTTTTTCAAAAAAATATTTTGCGGCGGTTAAGTTGTTGAGGGCTGATTTCTTGTCCTGTAATAAAAAGCCTTCTGTTTCGACTGACAAAACTTTCAGGGGAGCATTTGCAACCGGTTGGCACCATTTTTGAGTGAATTGCCAAAAGTCAGATTTTTGCTGAAATTCTGACCCCGGGGCTTACGGTTTCTTTCAAAAAAATATTTTCCGCCGGTTAAGTTGTTGAGGGCTGATTTCTTGTCCTGTGATCAAAAGGCCTCTGTTTCGACTGACAAAACTTCAGGGGAGCATTTGCAACCGGTTGGCACCATTTTTGAGTGAAGTGCCAAAAGTCAGATTTTTGCTGAAATTCTGACCCTGGGGCTTAGGGTTTTTTTCAAAAAAATATTTTCCGCCGGTTAAGTTGTTGAGGGCTGATTTCTTGTCCTGTGATAAAAAGCCTTCTGTTTTGACTGTCAAAACTTTCAGGGGAGCATTTGCAACGGGTTGGCACCAGTTTTGAGTGAATTGCCAAAAGTCAGATTTTTGCTGAAATTCTGACCCGGGGCTTACGGATTTTTTCAAAAAAATATTTTGCGGCGGTTAAGTTGTTGAGGGCTGATTTCTTGTCCTGTAATAAAAAGCCTTCTGTTTCGACTGACAAAACTTTCAGGGGAGCATTTGCAACCGGTTGGCACCATTTTTGAGTGAATTGCCAAAAGTCAGATTTTTGCTGAAATTCTGACCCCGGGGCTTACGGTTTCTTTCAAAAAAATATTTTCCGCCGGTTAAGTTGTTGAGGGCTGATTTCTTGTCCTGTGATCAAAAGGCCTCTGTTTCGACTGACAAAACTTCAGCGGAGCATTTGCAACCGGTTGGCACCATTTTTGAGTGAAGTGCCAAAAGTCAGATTTTTGCTGAAATTCTGACCCTGGGGCTTAGGGTTTTTTTCAAAAAAATATTTTCCGCCGGTTAAGTTGTTGAGGGCTGATTTCTTGTCCTGTGATAAAAATGCTTCTTTTTTCACTGTCAAAACTTTCAGGGGAGCATTTGCAACCGGTTGGCACCAGTTTTGAGTGAATTGCCAAAAGTCAGATTTTTGCTGAAATTCTGACCCGGGGCATACGGATTTTTTCAAAAAAATATTTTGCGCCTGATAAGTTGTTGAGGGCTGATTTCTTGTCCTGTAATAAAAAGCCTTCTGTTTCGACTGACAAAACTTTCAGGGGAGCATTTGCAACCGGTTGGCACCATTTTTGAGGGGAATGCCAAAAGTCAGATTTTTGCTGAAATTCTGACCCCGGGGCTTACGGATTTTTTCAAAAAAATATTTTCCGCCGGTTAAGTTGTTGAGGGCTGATTTCTTGTCCTATGATAAAAAGGCTTCTGTTTTGACTGTCAAAACTTTCAGGGGAGCATTTGCAACCGGTTGGCACCATTTTTGAGTGAATTGCCAAAAGTCAGATTTTTGCTGAAATTCTCACCCCGGGGCTTACGGATTTTTTCAAAAAAATATTTTGCGCCTGATAAGTTGTTGAGGGCTGATTTCTTGTCCTGTGATGAAAAGCCTTCTGTTTCGACTGACAAAACTTTCAGGGGAGCATTTGCAACCGGTTGGCACCATTTTTGAGTGAATTGCCAAAAGTCAGATTTTTGCTGAAATTCTGACCCCGGGGCTTACGGATTTTTTCAAAAAAATATTTTCCGCCAGTTAAGTTGTTGAGGGCTGATTTCTTGTCCTGTGATAAAAAGGCTTCTGTTTCGACTGTCAAAACTTTCAGGGGAGCATTTGCAACCGGTTGGCACCATTTTTGAGTGAATTGCCAAAAGTCAGATTTTTGCTGAAATTCTCACCCCGGGGCTTACGGATTTTTTCAAAAAAATATTTTGCGCCTGATAAGTTGTTGAGGGCTGATTTCTTGTCCTGTGATAAAAAGCCTTCTGTTTCGACTGACAAAACTTTCAGGGGAGCATTTGCAACCGGTTGGCACCATTTTTGAGTGAATTGCCAAAAGTCAGATTTTTGCTGAAATTCTGACCCCGGGGCTTACGGATTTTTTCAAAAAAATATTTTGCGGCGGTTAAGTTGTTGAGGGCTGATTTCTTGTCCTGTAATAAAAAGCCTTCTGTTTCGACTGACAAAACTTTCAGGGGAGCATTTGCAACCGGTTGGCACCATTTTTGAGTGAATTGCCAAAAGTCAGATTTTTGCTGAAATTCTGACCCCGGGGCTTACGGATTTTTTCAAAAAAATATTTTCCGCCGGTTAAGTTGTTGAGGGCTGATTTCTTGTCCTATGATAAAAAGGCTTCTGTTTTGACTGTCAAAACTTTCAGGGGAGCATTTGCAACCGGTTGGCACCATTTTTGAGTGAATTGCCAAAAGTCAGATTTTTGCTGAAATTCTCACCCCGGGGCTTACGGATTTTTTCAAAAAAATATTTTGCGCCTGATAAGTTGTTGAGGGCTGATTTCTTGTCCTGTGATGAAAAGCCTTCTGTTTCGACTGACAAAACTTTCAGGGGAGCATTTGCAACCGGTTGGCACCATTTTTGAGTGAATTGCCAAAAGTCAGATTTTTGCTGAAATTCTGACCCCGGGGCTTACGGATTTTTTCAAAAAAATATTTTCCGCCAGTTAAGTTGTTGAGGGCTGATTTCTTGTCCTGTGATAAAAAGGCTTCTGTTTCGACTGTCAAAACTTTCAGGGGAGCATTTGCAACCGGTTGGCACCATTTTTGAGTGAATTGCCAAAAGTCAGATTTTTGCTGAAATTCTCACCCCGGGGCTTACGGATTTTTTCAAAAAAATATTTTGCGCCTGATAAGTTGTTGAGGGCTGATTTCTTGTCCTGTGATAAAAAGCCTTCTGTTTCGACTGACAAAACTTTCAGGGGAGCATTTGCAACCGGTTGGCACCATTTTTGAGTGAATTGCCAAAAGTCAGATTTTTGCTTAAATTTTGACCCGGGGCTTACAGATTTTTTCAAAAAAATATTTTCCGCCAGTTAAGTTGTTGAGGGCTGATTTCTTGTCCTCTGATACAAAGGCTTCTGTTTCGACTGTCAAAACTTTCAGGGGAGCATTTGCAACCGGTTGGCACCATTTTTGAGTGAATTGCCAAAAGTCAGATTTTTGCTGAAATTCTGACCCCGGGGCTTACGGATTTTTTCAAAAAATTATTTTCCGCCGGTTAAGTTGTTGAGGGCTGATTTCTTGTCCTGTGATAAAAAGGCTTCTGTTTCGACTGTCAAAACTTTCAGGGGAGCATTTGCAACCGGTTGGCACCATTTTTGACTGAATTGCCAAATGTCAGATTTTTGCTGAAATTCTGACCCCGGGGCTTACGGACTTTTTCAAAAAAATATTTTCCGCCGGTTAAGTTGTTGAGGGCTGATTTCTTGTCCTGTGATAAAAAGGCTTCTGTTTTGACTGTCAAAACTTTCAGGGGAGCATTTGCAACGGGTTGGCACCATTTTTGAGTGAATTGCCAAAAGTCAGATTTTTGCTGAAATTCTGACCCGGGGCTTACGGATTTTTTCAAAAAAATATTTTGCGGCGGTTAAGTTGTTGAGGGCTGATTTCTTGTCCTGTAATAAAAAGCCTTCTGTTTCGACTGACAAAACTTTCAGGGGAGCATTTGCAACCGGTTGGCACCATTTTTGAGTGAATTGCCAAAAGTCAGATTTTTGCTGAAATTCTGACCCGGGGCTTACGGATTTTTTCAAAAAAATATTTTGCTCCTGATAAGTTGTTGAGGGCTGATTTCTTGTCCTGTAATAAAAAGCCTTCTGTTTCGACTGACAAAACTTTCAGGGGAGCATTTGCAACCGGTTGGCACCATTTTTGAGTGAATTGCCAAAAGTCAGATTTTTGCTGAAATTCTGACCCTGGGGCTTACGGTTTTTTTCAAAAAAATATTTTCCGCCGGTTAAGTTGTTGAGGGCTGATTTCTTGTCCTGTGATAAAAAGGCCTCTCTTTCGACTGATAAAACTTCAGGGGAGCATTTCCAACCGGTTGGCACCATTTTTGAGTGAAGTGCCAAAAGTCAGATTTTTGCTGAAATTCTGACCCCGGGGCTTACGGATTTTTTCAAAAAAATATTTTCCGCCGGTTAAGTTGTTGAGGGCTGATTTCTTGTCCTGTGATAAAAATGCTTCTTTTTTCACTGTCAAAACTTTCAGGGGAGCATTTGCAACCGGTTGGCACCAGTTTTGAGTCAATTGCCAAAAGTCAGATTTTTGCTGAAATTCTGACCCCGGGGCTTACGGATTTTTTCAAAAAAATATTTTCCGCCGTTTAAGTTTTTGAGGGCTGATTTCTTGTCCTGTGATAAAAAGGCCTCTCTTTCGACTGACAAAACTTTCAGGGGAGCATTTGCAACCGGTTGGCACCATTTTTGAGTGAATTGCCAAAAGTCAGATTTTTGCTGAAATTCTGACCCCGGGGCTTACGGATTTTTTCAAAAAAATATTTTCCGCCGGTTAAGTTGTTGAGGGCTGATTTCTTGTCCTGTGATAAAAAGGCTTCTGTTTCGACTGTCAAAACTTTCAGGGGAGCATTTGCAACCGGTTGGCACCATTTTTGAGTGAATTGCCAAAAGTCAGATTTTTGCTGAAATTCTGACCCCGGGGCTTACGGTTTTTTTCAAAAAAATATTTTCCGCCAGTTAAGTTGTTGAGGGCTGATTTCTTGTCCTGTGATAAAAAAGGCTTCTGTTTCGACTGTCAAAACTTTCAGGGGAGCATTTGCAACCGGTTGGCACCATTTTTGAGTGAATTGCCAAAAGTCAGATTTTTGCTGAAATTCTGACCCCGGGGCTTACGGATTTTTTCAAAAAAATATTTTCCGCCGGTTAAGTTGTTGAGGGCTGATTTCTTGTCCTGTGATAAAAAGGCTTCTGTTTCGACTGTCAAAACTTTCAGGGGAGCATTTGCAACCGGTTGGCACCATTTTTGAGTGAATTGCCAAAAGTCAGATTTTTGCTGAAATTCTGACCCCGGGGCTTACGGATTTTTTCAAAAAAATATTTTCCGCCGGTTAAGTTGTTGAGGGCTGATTTCTTGTCCTGTGATAAAAAGGCTTCTGTTTTGACTGTCAAAACTTTCAGGGGAGCATTTGCAACGGGTTGGCACCATTTTTGAGTGAATTGCCAAAAGTCAGATTTTTGCTGAAATTCTGACCCGGGGCTTACGGATTTTTTCAAAAAAATATTTTGCGGCGGTTAAGTTGTTGAGGGCTGATTTCTTGTCCTGTAATAAAAAGCCTTCTGTTTCGACTGACAAAACTTTCAGGGGAGCATTTGCAACCGGTTGGCACCATTTTTGAGTGAATTGCCAAAAGTCAGATTTTTGCTGAAATTCTGACCCCGGGGCTTACGGTTTTTTTCAAAAAAATATTTTCCGCCGGCTAAGTTGTTGAGGGCTGATTTCTTGTCCTGTGATCAAAAGGCCTCTGTTTCGACTGACAAAACTTCAGGGGAGCATTTGCAACCGGTTGGCACCATTTTTGAGTGAAGTGCCAAAAGTCAGATTTTTGCTGAAATTCTGACCCTGGGGCTTACGGTTTTTTTCAAAAAAATATTTTCCGCCGGTTAAGTTGTTGAGGGCTGATTTCTTGTCCTGTGATAAAAATGCTTCTTTTTTCACTGTCAAAACTTTCAGGGGAGCATTTGCAACCGGTTGGCACCAGTTTTGAGTGAATTGCCAAAAGTCAGATTTTTGCTGAAATTCTGACCCGGGGCTTACGGATTTTTTCAAAAAAATATTTTGCGCCTGATAAGTTGTTGAGGGCTGATTTCTTGTCCTGTAATAAAAAGCCTTCTGTTTCGACTGACAAAACTTTCAGGGGAGCATTTGCAACCGGTTGGCACCATTTTTGAGTGAATTGCCAAAAGTCAGATTTTTGCTGAAATTCTGACCCTGGGGCTTACGGTTTTTTTCAAAAAAATATTTTCCGCCGGTTAAGTTGTTGAGGGCTGATTTCTTGTCCTGTGATAAAAAGGCCTCTGTTTCGACTGACAAAACTTCAGGGGAGCATTTCCAACCGGTTGGCACCATTTTTGAGTGAAGTGCCAAAAGTCAGATTTTTGCTGAAATTCTGACCCCGGGGCTTACGGATTTTTTCAAAAAAATATTTTCCGCCAGTTAAGTTGTTGAGGGCTGATTTCTTGTCCTGTGATAAAAAGGCTTCTGTTTTGACTGTCAAAACTTTCAGGGGAGCATTTGCAACCGGTTGGCACCATTTTTGAGTGAATTGCCAAAAGTCAGATTTTTGCTGAAATTCTGACCCCGGGGCTTACGGATTTTTTCAAAAAAATATTTTCCGCCGGTTAAGTTGTTGAGGGCTGATTTCTTGTCCTGTGATAAAAAGGCTTCTGTTTTGACTGTCAAAACTTTCAGGGGAGCATTTGCAACCGGTTGGCACCATTTTTGAGTGAATTGCCAAAAGTCAGATTTTTGCTGAAATTCTCACCCCGGGGCTTACGGATTTTTTCAAAAAAATATTTTGCGCCTGATAAGTTGTTGAGGGCTGATTTCTTGTCCTGTGATGAAAAGCCTTCTGTTTCGACTGACAAAACTTTCAGGGGAGCATTTGCAACCGGTTGGCACCATTTTTGAGTGAATTGCCAAAAGTCAGATTTTTGTTGAAATTCTGACCCCGGGGCTTACAGATTTTTTCAAAAAAATATTTTCCGCCAGTTAAGTTGTTGAGGGCTGATTTCTTGTCCTCTGATACAAAGGCTTCTGTTTCGACTGTCAAAATTTCAGGGGAGCATTTGCAACCGGTTGGCACCATTTTTGAGTGAATTGCCAAAAGTCAGATTTTTGCTGAAATTCTGACCCGGGGCTTACGGATTTTTTCAAAAAATATTTTGCGCCTGATAAGTTGTTGAGGGCTGATTTCTTGTCCTGTAATAAAAAGCCTTCTGTTTCGACTGACAAAACTTTCAGGGGAGCATTTGCAACCGGTTGGCACCATTTTTGAGTGAATTGCCAAAAGTCAGATTTTTGCTGAAATTCTGACCCTGGGGCTTACGGTTTTTTTCAAAAAAATATTTTCCGCCGGTTAAGTTGTTGAGGGCTGATTTCTTGTCCTGTGATCAAAAGGCCTCTGTTTCGACTGACAAAACTTCAGGGGAGCATTTGCAACCGGTTGGCACCATTTTTGAGTGAAGTGCCAAAAGTCAGATTTTTGCTGAAATTCTGACCCCGGGGCTTACGGATTTTTTCAAAAAAATATTTTCCGCCGGTTAAGTTGTTGAGGGCTGATTTCTTGTCCTGTGATAAAAAGGCCTCTGTTTCGACTGACAAAACTTCAGGGGAGCATTTCCAACCGGTTGGCACCATTTTTGAGTGAATTGCCAAAAGTCAGATTTTTGCTGAAATTCTCACCCCGGGGCTTACGGATTTTTTCAAAAAAATATTTTGCGCCTGATAAGTTGTTGAGGGCTGATTTCTTGTCCTGTGATGAAAAGCCTTCTGTTTCGACTGACAAAACTTTCAGTGGAGCATTTGCAACCGGTTGGCACCATTTTTGAGTGAATTGCCAAAAGTCAGATTTTTGCTGAAATTCTGACCCCGGGGCTTACAGATTTTTTCAAAAAAATATTTTCCGCCAGTTAAGTTGTTGAGGGCTGATTTCTTGTCCTCTGATACAAAGGCTTCTGTTTCGACTGTCAAAATTTCAGGGGAGCATTTGCAACCGGTTGGCACCATTTTTGAGTGAATTGCCAAAAGTCAGATTTTTGCTGAAATTCTGACCCCGGGGCTTACAGATTTTTTCAAAAAAATATTTTCCGCCAGTTAAGTTGTTGAGGGCTGATTTCTTGTCCTGTGATAAAAAGGCCTCTGTTTCGACTGACAAAACTTCAGGGGAGCATTTGCAACCGGTTGGCACCATTTTTGAGTGAATTGCCAAAAGTCAGATTTTTGCTGAAATTCTGACCCTGGGGCTTACGGTTTTTTTCAAAAAAATATTTCCCGCCGGTTAAGTTGTTGAGGGCTGATTTCTTGTCCTGTGATCAAAAGGCCTCTGTTTCGACTGACAAAACTTCAGGGGAGCATTTGCAACCGGTTGGCACCATTTTTGAGTGAAGTGCCAAAAGTCAGATTTTTGCTGAAATTCTGACCCCGGGGCTTACGGATTTTTTCAAAAAAATATTTTCCGCCGGTTAAGTTGTTGAGGGCTGATTTCTTGTCCTGTGATTAAAAGGCCTCTGTTTCGACTGACAAAACTTCAGGGGAGCATTTCCAACCGGTTGGCACCATTTTTGAGTGAAGTGCCAAAAGTCAGATTTTTGCTGAAATTCTGACCCCGGGGCTTACGGATTTTTTCAAAAAAATATTTTCCGCCGGTTAAGTTGTTGAGGGCTGATTTCTTGTCCTGTGATAAAAATGCTTCTTTTTTCACTGTCAAAACTTTCAGGGGAGCATTTGCAACCGGTTGGCACCAGTTTTGAGTGAATTGCCAAAAGTCAGATTTTTGCTGAAATTCTGACCCCGGGGCTTACAGATATTTTCAAAAAAATATTTTCCGCCGGTTAAGTTGTTGAGGGCTGATTTCTTGTCCTGTGATAAAAAGGCTTCTGTTTCGACTGACAAAACTTTCAGGGGAGCATTTGCAACCGGTTGGCACCAGTTTTGAGTGAATTGCCAAAAGTCAGATTTTTGCTGAAATTCTGACCCCGGGGCTTACGGATTTTTTCAAAAAATATTTTCCGCCGGTTAAGTTGTTGAGGGCTGATTTCTTGTCCTGTGATAAAAAGGCTTTTGTTTCGACTGTCAAAACTTTCAGGGGAGGATTTGCAACCGGTTGGGACCATTTTTGAATGAATTGCCAAAAGTCAGATGTTTCCTGAAATTCTGACCCCGGGGCTTACGGATTTTTTCAAACAAAATATTGTCCGCCTGTTAAGTTTTTGAGCGATGATTTCTTGTCCTGTGATAAAAAAGGCTTCTGTTTCGACTGTCAAAACTTTCAGGGGAGCATTTGCAACCGGTTGGCACCATTTTTGAGTGAATTGCCAAAAGTCAGATTTTTGCTGAAATTCTGACCCCGGGGCTTACGGATTTTTTTTCAAAAAAATATTTTCCGCCGGTTAAGTTGTTGAGGGCTGATTTCTTGTCCTGTGATAAAAAGGCTTCTGTTTCGACTGTCAAAACTTTCAGGGGAGCATTTGCAACCGGTTGGCACCATTTTTGAGTGAATTGCCAAAAGTCAGATTTTTGCTGAAATTCTGACCCCGGGGCTTACGGATTTTTTCAAAAAAATATTTTCTGCCTGATAAGTTGTTGAGGGCTGATTTCTTGTCCTCTGATACAAAGGCCTCTCTTTCGACTGACAAAACTTTCAGGGGAGCATTTGCAACCGGTTGGCACCATTTTTGAGTGAATTGCCAAAAGTCATATTTTTGCTGAAATTCTGACCCCGGGGCTTACGGATTTTTTCAAGAAAATATTTTCCGCCGGTTAAGTTGTTGAGGGCTGATTTCTTGTCCTGTGATAAAAAGGCTTCTGTTTCAACTGTCAAAACTTTCAGGAGAGCATTTGCAACCGGTTGGCACCATTTTTGAATGAATTGCCAAAAGTCAGATTTTTGCTGAAATTCTGACGTAATTTGCTGAAATTACGGATTTTTTCAAAAAAATATTTTCCGGCGTTTAAGTTGTTGAGGGCTGATTTCTTGTCCTGTGATAAAAAGGCCTCTCTTTCGACTGATAAAACTTTCAGGGGAGCATTTGGAACCGGTTGGCACCATTTTTGAGTGAATTGCCAAAAGTCAGATTTTTGCTGAAATTCTGACCCCGGGGCTTACAGATTTTTTCAAAAAAATATTTTCCGCCGGTTAAGTTGTTGAGGGCTGATTTCTTGTCCTCTGATACAAAGGCTTCTGTTTCGACTGTCAAAACTTTCAGGGGAGCATTTGCAACCGGTTGGCACCATTTTTGAGTGAATTGCCAAAAGTCAGATTTTTGCTGAAATTCTGACCCCGGGGCTTACGGTTTTTTTCAAAAAAATATTTTCCGCCGTTTAAGTTGTTGAGGGCTGATTTCTTGTCCTGTGATAAAAAAAGCTTCTGTTTCGACTGTCAAAACTTTCAGGGGAGCATTTGCAACCGGTTGGCACCATTTTTGAGTGAATTGCCAAAAGTCAGATTTTTGCTGAAATTCTGACCCCGGGGCTTACGGTTTTTTTCAAAAAAATATTTTGCGGCGGTTAACTTGTTGAGGGCTGATTTCTTGTCCTGTGATAAAAAGGCTTCTGTTTCGACTGACAAAACTTTCAGGGGAACATTTGCAACCGGTTGGCACCATTTTTGAATGAATTGCCAAAAGTCAGATTTTTGCTGAAATTCTGACCCCGGGGCTTACGGATTTTTTCAAAAAAATATTTTCCGGCGGTTAAAGTGTTGAGGGCTGATTTCTTGTCCTGTGATAAAAAGTGTTCTGTTTCGACTGTCAAAACTTTCAGGGGAGCATTTGCAACCGGTTGGCACCATTTTTGAGTGAATTGCCAAAAGTCAGATTTTTGCTGAAATTCTGACCCGGGGCTTACGGATTTTTTCAAAAAAATATTTTCCGCCGTTTAAGTTGTTGAGGGCTGATTTCTTGTCCTGTGATAAAAAAAGCTTCTGTTTCGACTGTCAAAACTTTCAGGGGAGCATTTGCAACCGGTTGGCACCATTTTTGAGTGAATTGCCAAAAGTCAGATTTTTGCTGAAATTCTGACCCCGGGGCTTACGGTTTTTTTCAAAAAAATATTTTGCGGCGGTTAACTTGTTGAGGGCTGATTTCTTGTCCTGTGATAAAAAGGCTTCTGTTTCGACTGACAAAACTTTCAGGGGAACATTTGCAACCGGTTGGCACCATTTTTGAATGAATTGCCAAAAGTCAGATTTTTGCTGAAATTCTGACCCCGGGGCTTACGGATTTTTTCAAAAAAATATTTTCCGGCGGTTAAAGTGTTGAGGGCTGATTTCTTGTCCTGTGATAAAAAGTGTTCTGTTTCGACTGTCAAAACTTTCAGGGGAGCATTTGCAACCGGTTGGCACCATTTTTGAGTGAATTGCCAAAAGTCAGATTTTTGCTGAAATTCTGACCCGGGGCTTACGGATTTTTTCAAAAAAATATTTTCCGCCGTTTAAGTTGTTGAGGGCTGATTTCTTGTCCTGTGATAAAAAGGCCTTTGTTTTGACTGACAAATCTATCAGGGGAGCATTTGCAACCGGTTGGCACCATTTTTGAGTGAATTGCCAAAAGTCAGATTTTTGCTGAAATTCTGACCCCGGGGCTTACGGATTTTTTCAAAAAAATATTTTCCGCCGGTTAAGTTGTTGAGGGCTGATTTCTTGTCCTGTGATAAAAAGGCTTCTGTTTCGACTGTCAAAACTTTCAGGGGAGCATTTGCAACCGGTTGGCACCATTTTTGAGTGAATTGCCAAAAGTCAGATTTTTGCTGAAATTCTGACCCCGGGGCTTACGGATTTTTTCAAAAAAATATTTTCCGCCGTTTAAGTTGTTGAGGGCTGATTTCTTGTCCTGTGATAAAAAGGCCTTTGTTTTGACTGACAAATCTTTCAGGGGAGCATTTGCAACCGGTTGGCACCATTTTTGAGTGAATTGCCAAAAGTCAGATTTTTGCTGAAATTCTGACCCCGGGGCTTACGGATTTTTTCAAAAAAATATTTTCCGCCGGTTAAGTTGTTGAGGGCTGATTTCTTGTCCTGTGATAAAAAGGCTTCTGTTTCGACTGTCAAAACTTTCAGGGGAGCATTTGCAACCGGTTGGCACCATTTTTGAGTGAATTGCCAAAAGTCAGATTTTTGCTGAAATTCTGACCCCGGGGCTTACGGATTTTTTCAAAAAAATATTTTCCGCCGGTTAAGTTGTTGAGGGCTGATTTCTTGTCCTGTGATAAAAAGGCCTTTGTTTTGACTGACAAATCTTTCAGGGGAGCATTTGCAACCGGTTGGCACCATTTTTGAGTGAATTGCCAAAAGTCAGATTTTTGCTGAAATTCTGACGCCGGGGCTTACGGATTTTTTCAAAAAAATATTTTCCGCCGGTTAAGTTGTTGAGGGCTGATTTCTTGTCCTGTGATAAAAAGGCTTCTGTTTCGACTGTCAAAACTTTCAGGGGAGCATTTGCAACCGGTTGGCACCATTTTTGAGTGAATTGCCAAAAGTCAGATTTTTGCTGAAATTCCGACCCCGGGGCTTAGAGATTTTTTCAAAAAAATATTTTCCGCCGGTTAACTTGTTGAGGGCTGATTTCTTGTCCTCTGATAAAAAGGCCTCTGTTTCGACTGACAAAACTTTCAGGGGAGCATTTGCAACCGGTTGGCACCATTTTTGAGTGAAGTGCCAAAAGTCAGATTTTTGCTGAAATTCTGACCCCGGGGCTTACAGATATTTTCAAAAAAATATTTTCCGCCGGTTAAGTTGTTGAGGGCTGATTTCTTGTCCTGTGATAAAAAGGCTTCTGTTTCGACTGACAAAACTTTCAGGGGAGCATTTGCAACCGGTTGGCACCAGTTTTGAGTGAATTGCCAAAAGTCAGATTTTTGCTGAAATTCTGACCCCGGGGCTTACGGATTTTTTCAAAAAATATTTTCCGCCGGTTAAGTTGTTGAGGGCTGATTTCTTGTCCTGTGATAAAAAGGCTTTTGTTTCGACTGTCAAAACTTTCAGGGGAGGATTTGCAACCGGTTGGGACCATTTTTGAGTGAATTGCCAAAAGTCAGATGTTTCCTGAAATTCTGACCCCGGGGCTTACGGATTTTTTCAAACAAAATATTGTCCGCCTGTTAAGTTGTTGAGCGATGATTTCTTGTCCTGTGATAAAAAAGGCTTCTGTTTCGACTGTCAAAACTTTCAGGGGAGCATTTGCAACCGGTTGTCACCATTTTTGAGTGAATTGCCAAAAGTCAGATTTTTGCTGAAATTCTGACCCCGGGGCTTACGGATTTTTTTTCAAAAAAATATTTTCCACCGGTTAAGTTGTTGAGGGCTGATTTCTTGTCCTGTGATAAAAAGGCTTCTGTTTCGACTGTCAAAACTTTCAGGGGAGCATTTGCAACCGGTTGGCACCATTTTTGAGTGAATTGCCAAAAGTCAGATTTTTGCTGAAATTCTGACCCCGGGGCTTACGGATTTTTTCAAAAAAATATTTTCTGCCTGATAAGTTGTTGAGGGCTGATTTCTTGTCCTCTGATACAAAGGCCTCTCTTTCGACTGACAAAACTTTCAGGGGAGCATTTGCAACCGGTTGGCACCATTTTTGAGTGAATTGCCAAAAGTCATATTTTTGCTGAAATTCTGACCCCGGGGCTTACGGATTTTTTCAAGAAAATATTTTCCGCCGGTTAAGTTGTTGAGGGCTGATTTCTTGTCCTGTGATAAAAAGGCTTCTGTTTCAACTGTCAAAACTTTCAGGAGAGCATTTGCAACCGGTTGGCACCATTTTTGAATGAATTGCCAAAAGTCAGATTTTTGCTGAAATTCTGACGTAATTTGCTGAAATTACGGATTTTTTCAAAAAAATATTTTCCGGCGTTTAAGTTGTTGAGGGCTGATTTCTTGTCCTGTGATAAAAAAGCTTCTGTTTCGACTGTCAAAACTTTCAGGAGAGCTTTGGCAACCGGTTGGCACCATTTTTGAGTGAATTGCCAAAAGTCAGATTTTTGCTGAAATTCTGACCCCGGCGCTTACGGATTTTTTCAAACAAAATATTTTCCGCCGTTTAAGTTGTTGAGGGCTGATTTCTTGTCCTGTGATAAAAAGGCCTCTCTTTCGACTGATAAAACTTTCAGGGGAGCATTTGGAACCGGTTGGCACCATTTTTGAGTGAATTGCCAAAAGTCAGATTTTTGCTGAAATTCTGACCCCGGGGCTTACAGATTTTTTCAAAAAAATATTTTCCGCCGGTTAAGTTGTTGAGGGCTGATTTCTTGTCCTGTGATAAAAAGTGTTCTGTTTCGACTGTCAAAACTTTCAGGGGAGCATTTGCAACCGGTTGGCACCATTTTTGAGTGAATTGCCAAAAGTCAGATTTTTGCTGAAATTCTGACCCGGGGCTTACGGGTTTTTTCAAAAAAATATTTTCCGCCGTTTAAGTTGTTGAGGGCTGATTTCTTGTCCTGTGATAAAAAGGCCTTTGTTTTGACTGACAAATCTTTCAGGGGAGCATTTGCAACCGGTTGGCACCATTTTTGAGTGAAGTGCCAAAAGTCAGATTTTTGCTGAAATTCTGACCCCGGGGCTTACGGATTTTTTCAAAAAAATATTTTCCGCCGGTTAAGTTGTTGAGGGCTGATTTCTTGTCCTGTGATAAAAAGGCTTCTGTTTCGACTGTCAAAACTTTCAGGGGAGCATTTGCAACCGGTTGGCACCATTTTTGAGTGAATTGCCAAAAGTCAGATTTTTGCTGAAATTCTGACCCCGGGGCTTACGGATTTTTTCAAAAAGATATTTTCCGCCGGTTAAGTTGTTGAGGGCTGATTTCTTGTCCTGTGATAAAAAGGCTTCTGTTTCGACTGACAAAACTTCAGGGGAGCATTTGCAACCGGTTGGCACCATTTTTAAGTGAAGTGCCAAAAGTCAGATTTTTGCTGAAATTCTGACCCCGGGGCTTACGGATTTTTTCAAAAAAATATTTTCCACCGTTTAAGTTGTTGAGGGCTGATTTCTTGTCCTGTGATAAAAAGGCCTTTGTTTTGACTGACAAATCTTTCAGGGGAGCATTTGCAACCGGTTGGCACCATTTTTGAGTGAATTGCCAAAAGTCAGATTTTTGCTGAAATTCTGACCCCGGGGCTTACGGATTTTTTCAAAAAAATATTTTCCGCCGGTTAAGTTGTTGAGGGCTGATTTCTTGTCCTGTGATAAAAAGGCTTCTGTTTCGACTGTCAAAACTTTCAGGGGAGCATTTGCAACCGGTTGGCACCATTTTTGAGTGAATTGCCAAAAGTCAGATTTTTGCTGAAATTCTGACCCCGGGGCTTACGGATTTTTTCAAAAAAATATTTTCCGCCGGTTAAGTTGTTGAGGGCTGATTTCTTGTCCTGTGATAAAAAGGCTTCTGTTTCGACTGACAAAACTTTCAGGGGAGCATTTGCAACCGGTTGGCACCATTTTTAAGTGAAGTGCCAAAAGTCAGATTTTTGCTGAAATTCTGACCCCGGGGCTTACGGATTTTTTCAAAAAAATATTTTCCGCCGGTTAAGTTGTTGAGGGCTGATTTCTTGTCCTGTGATAAAAAGGCCTCTGTTTCGACTGACAAAACTTCAGGGGAGCATTTGCAACCGGTTGGCACCATTTTTAAGTGAAGTGCCAAAAGTCAGATTTTTGCTGAAATTCTGACCCCGGGGCTTACGGATTTTTTCAAAAAAATATTTTCCACCGTTTAAGTTGTTGAGGGCTGATTTCTTGTCCTGTGATAAAAAGGCCTTTGTTTTGACTGACAAATCTTTCAGGGGAGCATTTGCAACCGGTTGGCACCATTTTTGAGTGAATTGCCAAAAGTCAGATTTTTGCTGAAATTCTGACCCCGGGGCTTACGGATTTTTTCAAAAAAATATTTTCCGCCGGTTAAGTTGTTGAGGGCTGATTTCTTGTCCTGTGATAAAAAGGCTTCTGTTTCGACTGTCAAAACTTTCAGGGGAGCATTTGCAACCGGTTGGCACCATTTTTGAGTGAATTGCCAAAAGTCAGATTTTTGCTGAAATTCTGACCCCGGGGCTTACGGATTTTTTCAAAAAAATATTTTCCGCCGGTTAAGTTGTTGAGGGCTGATTTCTTGTCCTGTGATAAAAAGGCTTCTGTTTCGACTGACAAAACTTCAGGGGAGCATTTGCAACCGGTTGGCACCATTTTTAAGTGAAGTGCCAAAAGTCAGATTTTTGCTGAAATTCTGACCCCGGGGCTTACGGATTTTTTCAAAAAAATATTTTCCGCCGGTTAAGTTGTTGAGGGCTGATTTCTTGTCCTGTGATAAAAAGGCCTCTGTTTCGACTGACAAAACTTCAGGGGAGCATTTGCAACCGGTTGGCACCATTTTTAAGTGAAGTGCCAAAAGTCAGATTTTTGCTGAAATTCTGACCCCGGGGCTTACGGATTTTTTCAAAAAAATATTTTCCGCCGGTTAAGTTGTTGAGGGCTGATTTCTTGTCCTGTGATAAAAAGGCTTCTGTTTCGACTGTCAAAACTTTCAGGGGAGCATTTGCAACCGGTTGGCACCATTTTTGAGTGAATTGCCAAAAGTCAGATTTTTGCTGAAATTCTGACCCCGGGGCTTACGGATTTTTTCAAAAAAATATTTTCCGCCGGTTAAGTTGTTGAAGGCTGATTTCTTGTCCTGTGATAAAAAGCCTTCGGTTTCGACTGACAAAACTTTCAGGGGAGCATTTGAAACCGGTTGGCACCATTTTTGAGTGAATTGCCAAAAGTCAGATTTTTGCTGAAATTCTGACCCCGGGGCTTACAGATTTTTTCAAAAAAATATTTTCCGCCGGTTAAGTTGTTGAGGGCTGATTTCTTGTCCTGTGATAAAAAGCCTTCTGTTTCGACTGACAAAACTTTCAGGGGAGCATTTGTAACCGGTTGGCACCATTTTTGAGTGACTTGCCAAAAGTCAGATTTTTGCTGAAATTCTGACCCCGGGGCTTACAGATTTTTTCAAAAAAATATTTTCCGCCGGTTAAGTTGTTGAGGGCTGATTTCTTGTCCTGTGATAAAAAGGCCTCTGTATCGGCTGACAAAACTTTCAGGGGAGCATTTGCAACCGGTTGGCACCATTTTTGAGTGAATTGCCAAAAGTCAGATTTTTGCTGAAATTCTGACCCCGGGGCTTACGGATTTTTTCAAAAAAATATTTTCCGCCGGTTAAGTTGTTGAGGGCTGATTTCTTGTCCTGTGATAAAAAGGCTTTTGTTTCGACTGTCAAAACTTTCAGGGGAGCATTTGCAACCGGTTAGCACCATTTTTGAGTGAAGTGCCAAAAGTCAGATTTTTGCTGAAATTCTGACCCCGTGGCTTACGGATTTTTTTAAAAAAATATTTTCCGCCTGATAAGTTGTTGAGGGCTGATTTCTTGTCCTGTGATAAAAAGCCTTCTGTTTCGACTGTCAAAACTTTCAGGGGAGCATTTGCAACCGGTTGGCAACATTTTTGAGTGAATTGCCAAAAGTCAGATTTTTGCTGAAATTCTGACCCCGGGGCTTACGGATTTTTTCAAAAAAATATTTTCCGCCGGTTAAGTTGTTGAGGGCTGATTTCTTGTCCTCTGATACAAAGGCTTCTGTTTCGACTGTCAAAACTTTCAGGGGAGCATTTGCAACCGGTTGGCACCATTTTTGAGTGAATTGCCAAATGTCAGATTTTTGCTGAAATTCTGACCCCGGGGCTTACGGTTTTTTTCAAAAAAATATTTTCCGCCGTTTAACTTGTTGAGGGCTGATTTCTTGTTTGTGATAAAAAGGCCTCTGTTTCGACTGACAAAACTTCAGGGGAGCATTTGCAACCGGTTGGCACCATTTTTGAGTGAATTGCCAAAAGTCAGATTTTTGCTGAAATTCTGACCCCGGGGCTTACGGATTTTTTCTAAAAAATATTTTCCGCCGCTTAAGTTGTTGAGGGCTGATTTCTTGTCCTGTGATAAAAAGGCTTTTGTTTCGACTGTCAAAACTTTCAGGGGAGCATTTGCAACCGGTTGGCACCATTTTTGAGTGAATTGCCAAAAGTCATATTTTTGCTGAAATTCTGACCCCGTGGCTTACGGATTTTTTAAAAAAAATATTTTCCGCCGGTTAAGTTGTTGAGGGCTGATTTCTTGTCCTGTGATAAAAAGCCTTCTGTTTCGACTGACAAAACTTTCAGGGGAGCATTTGCAGCCGGTTGGCACCATTTTTGAGTGAATTGCCAAAAGTCATATTTTTGCTGAAATTCTGACCCCGTGGCTTACGGATTTTTTCAAAAAAATATTTTCCGCCGGTTAAGTTGTTGAGGGCTGATTTCTTGTCCTGTGATAAAAAGCCTTCTGTTTCGACTGACAAAACTTTCAGGGGAGCATTTGCAGCCGGTTGGCACCATTTTTGAGTGAATTGCCAAAAGTCAGATTTTTGCTGAAATTCTGACCCCGGGGCTTACGGATTTTTTTTCAAAAAAATATTTTCCGCCGGTTAAGTAGTTGAGGGCTGATTTCTTGTCCTGTGATAAAAAGACTTCTGTTTCGACTGTCAAAACTTTCAGGGGAGCATTTGCAACCGGTTGGCACCATTTTTGAGTGAATTGCCAAAAGTCAGATTTTTGCTGAAATTCTGACCCCGGGGCTTACGGATTTTTTCAAAAAAATATTTTCCGCCGGTTAAGTTGTTGAGGGCTGATTTCTTGTCCTGTGATAAAAAGGCTTTCGTTTCGACCGTCAAAACTTTCAGGGGAGCATTTGCAACCGGTTGGGACCATTTTTGAGTGAATTGCCAAAAGTCAGATTTTTGCTGAAATTCTGACCCCGGGGCTTACGGATTTTTTTTCAAAAAAATATTTTCCGGCCGTTAAGTTGTTGAGGGCTGATTTCTTGTCCTGTGATAAAAAGGCTTCTGTTTCGACTGTCAAAACTTTCAGGGGAGCATTTGCAACCGGTTGGCACCATTTTTGAGTGAATTGCCAAAAGTCAGATGTTTTCCTGAAATTCTGACCCCGGGGCTTACGGATTTTTTCAAAAAAACATTTTCCGCCGTTTAAGTTGTTGAGGGCTGATTTCTTGTCCTGTGATAAAAAGGCCTCTGTTTCGACTGACAAAACTTCAGGGGGAGCATTTGCAACCGGTTGGCACCATTTTTGAGTGAATTGCCAAATGTCAGATTTTTGCTGAAATTCTGACCCGGGGGCTTGCGGATTTTTTTTAAAAAAAAATTTCCGCCGGTTAAGTTGTTGAGGGCTGATTTCTTGTCCTGTGATAAAAAGGCTTCTGTTTCAACTGACAAAACTTTCAGTGGAGCATTTGCAAACGGTTGGCACCATTTTTGAGTGAATTGCCAAAAGTCAGATTTTTGCTGAAATTCTGACCCCGGGGCTTACAGATTTTTTCAAAAAAATATTTTCCGCCGGTTAAGTTGTTGAGGGCTGATTTCTTGTCCTGTGATAAAAAGGCTTCTGTTTCGACTGACAAAACTTTCAGGGGACAATTTGCAACCGGTTGGCACCATTTTTAAGTGAACTGCCAAAAGTCAGATTTTTGCTGAAATTCTGACCCCGGGGCTTACGGATTTTTTCAAAAAAATATTTTCCGCCTTATAAGTTGTTGAGGGCTGATTTCTTGTCCTGTGATAAAAAGGCTTCTGTTTCGACTGTCAAAACTTTCAGGGGAGCATTTGCAACCGGTTGGCACCATTTTTGAGTGAATTGCCAAAATTCAGATTTTTGCTAAAATTCTGACCCCGGGGCTTACGGATTTTTTTAAAAAAATATTTTCCAGCGGTTAAGTTGTTGAGGGCTGATTTTTTGTCCTGTGATAAAAAAGCTTCTGTTTCGACTTCAAAACTTTCAGGGGAGCATTTGCAACCGGTTGGCACCATTTTTGAGTGAATTGCCAAAAGTCAGATTTTTGCTGAAATTCTGACCCCGGCGCTTACGGATTTTTTCAAAAGAATATTTTCCGCCGGTTAAGTTGTTGAGGGCTGATTTCTTGTCCTGTGATAAAACGGCTTCTGTTTTGACTGTCAAAACTTTCAGGGGAGCATTTGCAACCGGTTGGCACCATTTTTGAATGAATTTCCAAAAGTCAGATTTTTGCTGAAATTCTGACCCCGGGGCTTACGGATTTTTTCAAAAAAATATTTTCTGCCGGTTAAGTTGTTGAGGGCTGATTTTTTGTCCTGTGATAAAAAAGCTTCTGTTTCGACTGTCAAAACTTTCAGGGGAGCATTTGCAAACAGGTTGGCACCATTTTTGAGTGAATTGCCAAAAGTCAGATTTTTGCTGAAATTCTGACCCCGGCGCTTACGGATTTTTTCAAAAGAATATTTTCCGCCGGTTAAGTTGTTGAGGGCTGATTTCTTGTCCTGTGATAAAAAGGCTTCTGTTTCGACTGACAAAACTTTCAGGGGAGCATTTGCAACCGGTTGGCACCATTTTGAGTGAATTGCCAAAAGTCAGATTTTTGCTGAAATTCTGACCCCGGGGCTTACGGATTTTTTCAAAAACATATTTTCCGCCGGTTAAGTTGTTGAGGGCTGATTTCTTGTCCTGTGATAAAAAGGCTTCTGTTTCGACTGACAAAACTTTCAGGGGAGCATTTGCAACCGGTTGGCACCATTTTTGAATGAATTGCCAAAAGTCAGATTTTTGCTGAAATTCTGACCCCGGGCTTACGGATTTTTTCAAAAAAATATTTTCCGGCGGATAAGTTGTTGAGGGCTGATTTTTTGTCCTGTGATAAAAAGGCTTCTGTTTTGACTGTCAAAACTTTCAGGGGAGCATTTGCAACCGGTTGGCACCATTTTTGAGTGAATTGCCAAAAGTCAGATTTTTGCTGAAATTCTGACCCCGGCGCTTACGGATTTTTTCAAAAGAATATTTTCCGCCGGTTAAGTTGTTGAGGGCTGATTTCTTGTCCTGTGATAAAACGGCTTCTGTTTTGACTGTCAAAACTTTCAGGGGAGCATTTGCAACCGGTTGGCACCATTGTTGAATGAATTTCCAAAAGTCAGATTTTTGCTGAAATTCTGACCCCGGGGCTTACGGATTTTTTCAAAAAAATATTTTCTGCCGGTTAAGTTGTTGAGGGCTGATTTTTTGACCTGTGATAAAAAAGCTTCTGTTTCGACTGTCAAAACTTTCAGGGGAGCATTTGCAAACAGGTTGGCACCATTTTTGAGTGAATTGCCAAAAGTCAGATTTTTGCTGAAATTCTGACCCCGGCGCTTACGGATTTTTTCAAAAGAATATTTTCCGCCGGTTAAGTTGTTGAGGGCTGATTTCTTGTCCTGTGATAAAAAGGCTTCTGTTTCGACTGACAAAACTTTCAGGGGAGCATTTGCAACCGGTTGGCACCATTTTGAGTGAATTGCCAAAAGTCAGATTTTTGCTGAAATTCTGACCCCGGGGCTTACGGATTTTTTCAAAAACATATTTTCCGCCGGTTAAGTTGTTGAGGGCTGATTTCTTGTCCTGTGATAAAAAGGCTTCTGTTTCGACTGACAAAACTTTCAGGGGAGCATTTGCAACCGGTTGGCACCATTTTTGAATGAATTGCCAAAAGTCAGATTTTTGCTGAAATTCTGACCCCGGGCTTACGGATTTTTTCAAAAAAATATTTTCCGGCGGATAAGTTGTTGAGGGCTGATTTCTTGTCCTGTGATAAAAAGGCTTCTGTTTTGACTGTCAAAACTTTCAGGGGAGCATTTGCAACCGGTTGGCACCATTTTTGAGTGAATTGCCAAAAGTCAGATTTTTGCTGAAATTCTGACCCCGGGGCTTACGGATTTTTTCAAAAAAATATTTTCTGCCGGTTAAGTTGTTGAGGGCTGATTTCTTGTCCTGTGATAAAAAGGCTTCTGTTTCGACTGACAAAACTTTCAGGGGAGCATTTGCAACCGGTTGGCACCATTTTTGAGTGAATTGCCAAAAGTCAGATTTTTGCTGAAATTCTGACCCCGGGGCTTACAGATTTTTTCAAAAAAATATTTTCCGCCGGTTAAGTTATTGAGGGCAGATTTCTTGTCCTGTGATAAAAAGGCTTCTGTTTCGATTCTCAAAACTTTCAGGGGAGCATTTGCAACCGGTTGGCACCATTTTTGAGTGAATTGCCAAAAGTCAGATTTTTGCTGAAATTCTGACCCCGGGGCTTACGGATTTTTTCAAAAAAATATTTTCTGCCGGTTAAGTTGTTGAGGGCTGATTTCTTGTCCTGTGATAAAAAGGCTTCTGTTTCGACTGTCAAAACTTTCAGGGGAGCATTTGCAACCGGTTGGCACCATTTTTGAGTGAATTGCCAAAAGTCAGATTTTTGCTGAAATTCTGACCCCGGGGCTTACGGATTTTTTCAAAAAAATATTTTCTGCCGGTTAAGTTGTTGAGGGCTGATTTCTTGTCCTGTGATAAAAAGGCTTCTGTTTCGACTGTCAAAACTTTCAGGGGAGCATTTGCAACCGGTTGGCACCATTTTTGAGTGAATTGCCAAAAGTCAGATTTTTGCTGAAATTCTGACCCCGGGGCTTACGGATTTTTTCAAAAAAATATTTTCCGCCGGTTAAGTTGTTGAGGGCTGATTTCTTGTCCTGTGATAAAAAGGCTTCTGTTTCGACTGACAAAACTTTCAGGGGAGCATTTGCAACCGGTTGGCACCATTTTTGAGTGAATTGCCAAAAGTCAGATTTTTGCTGAAATTCTGACCCCGGGGCTTACAGATTTTTTCAAAAAAATATTTTCCGCCGGTTAAGTTATTGAGGGCTGATTTCTTGTCCTGTGATAAAAAGGCTTCTGTTTCGATTCTCAAAACTTTCAGGGGAGCATTTGCAACCGGTTGGCACCATTTTTGAGTGAATTGCCAAAAGTCAGATTTTTGCTGAAATTCTGACCCCGGGGCTTACGGATTTTTTCAAAAAAATATTTTCCGCCGGTTAAGTTGTTGAGGGCTGATTTCTTGTCCTGTGATAAAAAGGCTTCTGTTTCGACTGTCAAAACTTTCAGGGGGGGCATTTGCAACCGGTTGGCACCATTTTTGAGTGAATTGCCAAAAGTCAGATTTTTGCTGAAATTCAGACCCCGGGGCTTACGGATTTTTTCAAAAAAATATTTTCCGCCGGTTAAGTTGTTGAGGGCTGATTTCTTGTCCTGTGATAAAAAGGCTTCTGTTTTGACTGTCAAAACTTTCAGGGGAGCATTTGCAACCGGTTGGCACCATTTTTGAGTGAATTGCCAAAAGTCAGATTTTTGCTGAAATTCTGACCCCGGGGCTTACGGATTTTTTCAAAAAAATATTTTCTGCCGGTTAAGTTGTTGAGGGCTGATTTCTTGTCCAGTGATAAAAAGGCTTCTGTTTCAACTGTCAAAACTTTCAGGGGAGCATTTGCAACCGGTTGGGACCATTTTTGAGTGAATTGCCAAAAGTCAGATTTTTGCTGAAATTCAGACCCCGGGGCTTACGGATTTTTTCAAAAAAATATTTTCCGCCGGTTAAGTTATTGAGGGCTGATTTCTTGTCCTGTGATAAAAAGGCTTCTGTTTCGACTGTCAAAACTTTCAGGGGAGCATTTGCAACCGGTTGGCACCATTTTTGAGTGAATTGCCAAAAGTCAGATTTTTGCTGAAATTCTGACCCCGGGGCTTACGGATTTTTTCAAAAAAAATATTTTCTGCCGGTTAAGTTGTTGAGGGCTGATTTCTTGTCCTGTGATAAAAAGGCTTCTGTTTCGACTGTCAAAACTTTCAGGGGAGCATTTGCAACCGGTTGGCACCATTTTTGAGTGAATTGCCAAAAGTCAGATTTTTGCTGAAATTCTGACCCCGGGGCTTACGGATTTTTTCAAAAAAATATTTTCCGCCGGTTAAGTTGTTGAGGGCTGATTTCTTGTCCTGTGATAAAAAGGCTTCTGTTTCGACTGTCAAAACTTTCAGGGGAGCATTTGCAACCGGTTGGCACCATTTTTGAGTGAATTGCCAAAAGTCAGATTTTTGTTGAAATTCTGACCCCGGGGCTTACGGATTTTTTCAAAAAAATATTTTCCGCCGGTTAAGTTGTTGAGGGCTGATTTCTTGTCCTGTGATAAAAAGGCTTCTGTTTCGACTGTCAAAACTTTCAGGGGAGCATTTGCAACCGGTTGGCACCATTTTTGAGTGAATTGCCAAAAGTCAGATTTTTGCTGAAATTCTGACCCCGGGGCTTACGGATTTTTTCAAAAAAATATTTTCCGCCGGTTAAGTTGTTAAGGGCTGATTTCTTGTCCTGTGATAAAAAGGCTTCTGTTTCGACTGTCAAAACTTTCAGGGGAGCATTTGCAACCGGTTGGCACCATTTTTGAGTGAATTGCCAAAAGTCAGATTTTTGCTGAAATTCTGACCCCGGGGCTTACGGATTTTTTCAAAAAAATATTTTCCGCCGGTTAAGTTATTGAGGGCTGATTTCTTGTCCTGTGATAAAAAGGCTTCTGTTTCGATTCTCAAAACTTTCAGGGGAGCATTTGCAACCGGTTGGCACCATTTTTGAGTGAATTGCCAAAAGTCAGATTTTTGCTGAAATTCTGACCCCGGGGCTTACGGATTTTTTTTCAAAAAAATATTTTCCGCCGGTTAAGTTGTTGAGGGCTGATTTCTTGTCCTGTGATAAAAAGCCTTCTGTTTCGACTGTCAAAACTTTCAGGGGAGCATTTTCAACCAGTTGGCACCCTTTTTGAGTGAATTGCCAAAAGTCAGAATTTTGCTGAAATTCTGACCCCGGGGCTTACGGATTTTTTTTCAAAAAAATATTTTCCGCCGGTTAAGTTGTTGAGGGCTGATTTCTTGTCCTGTGATAAAAAGCCTTCTGTTTCGACTGTCAAAACTTTCAGGGGAGCATTTTCAACCAGTTGGCACCCTTTTTGAGTGAATTGCCAAAAGTCAGAATTTTGCTGAAATTCTGACCCCAGGGCTTAGGTATTTTTCCGAAAACATATTTTCCGCCGGTTAAGTTGTTGAGGGCTGATTTCTTGTCCTGTGATAAAAAGGCTTCTGTTTCGACTGTCAAAACTTTCAGGGGGGGCATTTGCAACCGGTTGGCACCATTTTTGAGTGAATTGCCAAAAGTCAGATTTTTGCTGAAATTCTGACCCCGGGGCTTACGGATTTTTTCAAAAAAATATTTTCTGCCGGTTAAGTTGTTGAGGGCTGATTTCTTGTCCTGTGATAAAAAGGCTTCTGTTTCGATTGTCAAAACTTTCAGGGGAGCATTTGCAACCGGTTGGCACCCTTTTTGAGTGAATTGCCAAAAGTCAGATTTTTGCTGAAATTCTGACCCCGGGGCTTACGGATTTTTTCAAAAAAATATTGTCCGCCGGTTAAGTTGTTGAGGGCTGATTTCTTGTCCTGTGATAAAAAGGCTTCTGTTTCGACTGTCAAAACTTTCAGGGGGGGCATTTGCAACCGGTTGGCACCATTTTTGAGTGAATTGCCAAAAGTCAGATTTTTGCTGAAATTCTGACCCCGGGGCTTACGGATTTTTTCAAAAAAATATTTTCCGCCGGTTAAGTTGTTGAGGGCTGATTTCTTGTCCTGTAATAAAAAGGCTTCTGTTTTGACTGTCAAAACTTTCAGGGGAGCATTTGCAACCGGTTGGCACCATTTTTGAGTGAATTGCCAAAAGTCAATTTTTGCTTAAATTCTGACCCCGGGGCTTACGGATTTTTTTAAAAAAAATATTTTGCGCCTGATAAGTTGTTGAGGGCTGATTTCTTGTCCTGTGATAAAAAGCCTTCTGTTTCGACTGACAAAACTTTCAGGGGAGCATTTGCAACCGGTTGGCACCATTTTTGAGTGAATTGCCAAAAGTCAGATTTTTGCTGAAATTCTGACCCCGGGGCTTACGGATTTTTTCAAAAAAATATTTTCCGCCGGTTAAGTTGTTGAGGGCTGATTACTTGTCCTGTGATAAAAAGGCTTCTGTTTCGACTGTGAAAACTTTCAGGAGAGCATTTGCAACCTGTTGGCACCATTTTTGAGTGAATTGCCAAAAGTCAGATTTTTGCTGAAATTCAGACCCCGGGGCTTACGGATTTTTTCAAAAAAATATTTTCTGCCGGTTAAGTTGTTGAGGGCTGATTTCTTGTCCTGTGATAAAAAGGCTTCTGTTTCGACTGTCAAAACTTTCAGGGGAGCATTTGCAACCGGTTGGCACCATTTTTGAGTGAATTGCCAAAAGTCAGATTTTTGCTGAAATTCTGACCCCGGGGCTTACGGATTTTTTCAAAAAAATATTTTCTGCCGGTTAAGTTGTTGAGGGCTGATTTCTTGTCCTGTGATAAAAAGGCTTCTGTTTCGACTGTCAAAACTTTCAGGGGAGCATTTGCAACCGGTTGGCACCATTTTTGAGTGAATTGCCAAAAGTCAGATTTTTGCTGAAATTCTGACCCCGGGGCTTACGGATTTTTTCAAAAAAATATTTTCCGCCGGTTAAGTTGTTGAGGGCTGATTTCTTGTCCTGTGATAAAAAGGCTTCTGTTTCGACTGACAAAACTTTCAGGGGAGCATTTGCAACCGGTTGGCACCATTTTTGAGTGAATTGCCAAAAGTCAGATTTTTGCTGAAATTCTGACCCCGGGGCTTACAGATTTTTTCAAAAAAATATTTTCCGCCGGTTAAGTTATTGAGGGCTGATTTCTTGTCCTGTGATAAAAAGGCTTCTGTTTCGATTCTCAAAACTTTCAGGGGAGCATTTGCAACCGGTTGGCACCATTTTTGAGTGAATTGCCAAAAGTCAGATTTTTGCTGAAATTCTGACCCCGGGGCTTACGGATTTTTTCAAAAAAATATTTTCTGCCGGTTAAGTTGTTGAGGGCTGATTTCTTGTCCTGTGATAAAAAGGCTTCTGTTTCGACTGTCAAAACTTTCAGGGGAGCATTTGCAACCGGTTGGCACCATTTTTGAGTGAATTGCCAAAAGTCAGATTTTTGCTGAAATTCTGACCCCGGGGCTTACGGATTTTTTCAAAAAAATATTTTCCGCCGGTTAAGTTGTTGAGGGCTGATTTCTTGTCCTGTGATAAAAAGGCTTCTGTTTCGACTGTCAAAACTTTCAGGGGAGCATTTGCAACCGGTTGGCACCATTTTTGAGTGAATTGCCAAAAGTCAGATTTTTGCTGAAATTCTGACCCCGGGGCTTACGGATTTTTTCAAAAAAATATTTTCCGCCGGTTAAGTTGTTGAGGGCTGATTTCTTGTCCTGTAATAAAAAGGCCTTTGTTTCGACTGACAAAACTTTCAGGAGAGCATTTGCAACCGGTTGGCACTATTTTTGAGTGAATTGCCAAAAGTCAGATTTTTGCTGAAATTCTGACCCCGGGGCTTACGGATTTTTTCAAAAAAATATTTTCCGCCGGTTAAGTTGTTGAGGGCTGATTTCTTGTCCTGTGATAAAAAGGCTTCTGTTTCGACTGTCAAAACTTTCAGTGGAGCATTTGCAACCGGTTGGCACCATTTTTGAGTGAATTGCCAAAAGTCAGATTTTTGCTGAAATTCTGACCCCGGGGCTTACGGATTTTTTCAAAAAAATATTTTCCGCCGGTTAAGTTGTTGAGGGCTGATTTCTTGTCCTGTGATAAAAAGGCTTCTGTTTCGACTGTCAAAACTTTCAGGGGAGCATTTGCAACCGGTTGGCACCATTTTTGAGTGAATTGCCAAAAGTCAGATTTTTGCTGAAATTCTGACCCCGGGGCTTACGGATTTTTTCAAAAAAATATTTTCCGCCGGTTAAGTTATTGAGGGCTGATTTCTTGTCCTGTGATAAAAAGGCTTCTGTTTCGATTCTCAAAACTTTCAGGGGAGCATTTGCAACCGGTTGGCACCATTTTTGAGTGAATTGCCAAAAGTCAGATTTTTGCTGAAATTCTGACCCCGGGGCTTACGGATTTTTTCAAAAAAATATTTTCTGCCGGTTAAGTTGTTGAGGGCGGATTTCTTGTCCTGTGACAAAAAAGGCTTCTGTTTCGACTGTCAAAACTTTCAGGGGAGCATTTGCAACCGGTTGGCACCATTTTTGAGTGAATTGCCAAAAGTCAGATTTTTGCTGAAATTCTGTCCCCGGGGCTTACGGATTTTTTCAAAAAAATATTTTCCGCCGGTTAAGTTGTTGAGGGCTGATTTCTTGTCCTGTGATAAAAAGGCTTTTGTTTTGACTCTCAAAACTTTCAGGGGAGCATTTGCAACCGGTTGGCACCATTTTTGAGTGAATTGCCAAAAGTCAGATTTTTGCTGAAATTCTGACCCCAGGGCTTACGGATTTTTTCAAAAAAATATTTTCCGCCGCTTAAGTTGTTGAGGGCTGATTTCTTGTCCTGTGATAAAAAGGCTTTTGTTTCGACTGTCAAAACTTTCAGGGGAGCATTTGCAACCGGTTGGCACCATTTTTGAGTGAATTGCCAAAAGTCAGATTTTTGCTGAAATTCTGACCCCGGGGCTTACGGATTTTTTCAAGAAAATATTTTCCGCCGGTTAAGTTGTTGAGGGCTGATTTCTTGTCCTGTGATAAAAAGGCTTCTGTTTTGACTGTCAAAACTTTCAGGGGAGCATTTGCAACCGGTTGGCACCATTTTTGAGTGAATTGCCAAAAGTCAGATTTTTGCTGAAATTCTGACCCCGGGGCTTACGGATTTTTTCAAAAAAACATTTTGCGCCTTATAAGTTGTTGAGGGCTGATTTCTTGTCCTGTGATAAAAAGCCTTCTGTTTCGATTGACAAAACTTTCAGGGGAGCATTTGCAACCGGTTGGCACCATTTTTGAGTGAATTGCCAAAAGTCAGATTTTTGCTGAAATTCTGACCCCGGGGCTTACGGATTTTTTCAAGAAAATATTTTCCGCCGGTTAAGTTGTTCAGGGCTGATTTCTTGTCCTGTGATAAAAAGGCTTCTGTTTTGACTGTCAAAACTTTCAGGGGAGCATTTGCAACCGGTAGGCACCATTTTGAGTGAATTGCCAAAAGTCAGATTTTTGCTGAAATTCTGACCCCGGGGCTTACGGATTTTTTCAAAAAAATATTTTCTGCCGGTTAAGTTGTTGAGGGCTGATTTCTTGTCCTGTGATAAAAAGGCTTCTGTTTCAACTGTCAAAACTTTCAGGGGAGCATTTGCAACCGGTTGGGACCATTTTTGAGTGAATTGCCAAAAGTCAGATTTTTTCTGAAATTCTGACCCCGGGGCTTACGGATTTTTTCAAAAAAAAAATTTCCGCCGTTTAAGTTGTTGAGGGCTGATTTCTTGTCCTGTGATAAAAAGGCCTTTGTTTCGACTGACAAAACTTTCAGGAGAGCATTTGCAACCGGTTGGCACTATTTTTGAGTGAATTGCCAAAAGTCAGATTTTTGCTGAAATTCTGACCCTGGGGCTTACGGTTTTTTTCAAAAAAATATTTCCCGCCGGTTAAGTTGTTGAGGGCTGATTTCTTGTCCTGTGATAAAAAGGCTTCTGTTTCGACTGTCAAAACTTTCAGGGGAGCATTTGCAACCGGTTGGCACCATTTTTGAGTGAATTGCCAAAAGTCAGATTTTTGCTGAAATTCTGACCCCGGGGCTTACGGATTTTTTCAAAAAAATATTTTCCGCCGGTTAAGTTGTTAAGGGCTGATTTCTTGTCCTGTGATAAAAAGGCTTCTGTTTCGACTGTCAAAACTTTCAGGGGAGCATTTGCAACCGGTTGGCACCATTTTTGAGTGAATTGCCAAAAGTCAGATTTTTGCTGAAATTCTGACCCCGGGGCTTACAGATTTTTTCAAAAAAATATTTTCCGCCGGTTAAGTTATTGAGGGCTGATTTCTTGTCCTGTGATAAAAAGGCTTCTGTTTCGATTCTCAAAACTTTCAGGGGAGCATTTGCAACCGGTTGGCACCATTTTTGAGTGAATTGCCAAAAGTCAGATTTTTGCTGAAATTCTGACCCCGGGGCTTACGGATTTTTTCAAAAAAATATTTTCCGCCGGTTAAGTTGTTGAGGGCTGATTTCTTGTCCTGTGATGAAAAGGCTTTTGTTTCGACTGTCAAAACTTTCAGGGGAGCATTTGCAACCGGTTGGCACCATTTTTGAGTGAATTGCCAAAAGTCAGATTTTTGCTGAAATTCTGACCCCGGGGCTTACGGATTTTTTCAAAAAAATATTTTCCGCCGGTTAAGTTGTTGAGGGCTGATTTCTTGTCCTGTGATAAAAAGGCTTCTGTTTTGACTGTCAAAACTTTCAGGGGAGCATTTGCAACCGGTTGGCACCATTTTTGAGTGAATTGCCAAAAGTCAGATTTTTGCTGAAATTCTGACCCCGGGGCATACGGATTTTTTCAAAAAAATATTTTGCGCCTGATAAGTTGTTGAGGGCTGATTTCTTGTCCTGTGATAAAAAGCCTTCTGTTTCGATTGACAAAACTTTCAGGGGAGCATTTGCAACCGGTTGGCACCATTTTTGAGTGAATTGCCAAAAGTCAGATTTTTGCTGAAATTCTGACCCCGGGGCTTACGGATTTTTTCAAGAAAATATTTTCCGCCGGTTAAGTTGTTGAGGGCTGATTTCTTGTCCTGTGATAAAAAGGCTTCTGTTTCGACTGTCAAAACTTTCAGGAGAGCATTTGCAACCGGTTGGCACCATTTTTGAATGAATTGCCAAAAGTCAGATTTTTGCTGAAATTCTGACCCCGGGGCTTACGGATTTTTTCAAAAAAATATTTTCCGGCGGTTAAGTTGTTGAGGGCTGATTTTTTGTCCTGTGATAAAAAAGCTTCTGTTTCGACTGTCAAAACTTTCAGGGGAGCATTTGCAACCGGTTGGCACCATTTTTGAGTGAATTGCCAAAAGTCAGATTTTTGCTGAAATTCTGACCCCGGCGCTTACGGATTTTTTCAAAAGAATATTTTCCGCCGGTTAAGTTGTTGAGGGCTGATTTCTTGTCCTGTGATAAAAAGGCTTCTGTTTCGACTGACAAAAATTTCAGGGGAGCATTTCCAACCGGTTGGCACCAGTTTTGAGTGAATTGCCAAAAGTCAGATTTTTGCTGAAATTCAGACCCCAGGGCTTACGGATTTTTTCAAAAAAATGTTTTCTGCCGGTTAAGTTGTTGAGGGCTGATTTCTTGTCCTGTGATAAAAAGCCTTCTGTTTCGATTGACAAAACTTTCAGGGGAGCATTTGCAACCGGTTGGCACCATTTTTGAGTGAATTGCCAAAAGTCAGATTTTTGCTGAAATTCTGACCCCGGGGCTTACGGATTTTTTCAAAAAAATGTTTTCTGCCGGTTAAGTTGTTGAGGGCTGATTTCTTGTCCTGTGATAAAAAGGCTTCTGTTTCGACTGTCAAAACTTTCAGGGGAGCATTTGCAACCGGTTGGCACCATTTTTGAGTGAATTGCCAAAAGTCAGATTTTTGCTGAAATTCTGACCCCGGGGCTTACGGATTTTTTCAAAAAAAATTTTCCGCCGGTTAAGTTGTTGAGGGCTGATTTCTTGTCCTGTGATAAAAAGGCTTCTGTTTCGACTGTCAAAACTTTCAGGGGGGGCATTTGCAACCGGTTGGCACCATTTTTGAGTGAATTGCCAAAAGTCAGATTTTTGCTGAAATTCTGACCCCGGGGCTTACGGATTTTTTCAAAAAAATATTTTCCGCCGGTTAAGTTGTTGAGGGCTGATTTCTTGTCCTGTGATGAAAAGGCTTTTGTTTCGACTGTCAAAACTTTCAGGGGAGCATTTGCAACCGGTTGGCACCATTTTTGAGTGAATTGCCAAAAGTCAGATTTTTGCTGAAATTCTGACCCCGGGGCTTACGGATTTTTTCAAAAAAATATTTTCCGCCGGTTAAGTTGTTGAGGGCTGATTTCTTGTCCTGTGATAAAAAGGCTTCTGTTTTGACTGTCAAAACTTTCAGGGGAGCATTTGCAACCGGTTGGCACCATTTTTGAGTGAATTGCCAAAAGTCAGATTTTTGCTGAAATTCTGACCCCGGGGCTTACAGATTTTTTCAAAAAAATATTTTCCGCCGGTTAAGTTGTTGAGGGCTGATTTCTTGTCCTGTCATAAAAAGCCTTCTGTTTCGACTGTCAAAACTTTCAGGGGAGCATTTGCAACCGGTTGGCACCATTTTTGAGTGAATTGCCAAAAGTCAGATTTTTGCTGAAATTCTGACCCTGGGGCTTACGGATTTTTTCAAAAAAATATTTTCTGCCGGTTAAGTTGTTGAGGGCTGATTTCTTGTCCTGTGATAAAAAGGCTTCTGTTTCAACTGTCAAAACTTTCAGGGGAGCATTTGCAACCGGTTGGGACCATTTTTGAGTGAATTGCCAAAAGTCAGATTTTTTCTGAAATTCTGACCCCGGGGCTTACGGATTTTTTCAAAAAAATATTTTCCGCCGGTTAAGTTGTTGAGGGCTGATTTCTTGTCCAGTGATAAAAAGGCTTCTGTTTCGACTGTCAAAACTTTCAGGGGGGGCATTTGCAACCGGTTGGCACCATTTTTGAGTGAATTGCCAAAAGTCAGATTTTTGCTGACATTCTGACCCCGGGGCTTACGGATTTTTTCAAAAAAATATTTTCCGCCGGTTAAGTTGTTGAGGGCTGATTTCTTGTCCTGTGATAAAACGGCTTCTGTTTTGACTGTCAAAACTTTCAGGGGAGTATTTGCAACCGGTTGGCACCATTTTTGAGTGAATTGCCAAAAGTCAGATTTTTTCTGAAATTCTGACCCCGGGGCTTACGGATTTTTTCAAAAAAATATTTTGCGCCTGATAAGTTGTTGAGGGCTGATTTCTTGTCCTGTGATAAAAAGGCTTCTGTTTCGACTGTCAAAACTTTCAGGGGAGCATTTGCAACCGGTTGGCACCATTTTTGAGTGAATTGCCAAAAGTCAGATTTTTGCTGAAATTCAGACCCCGGGGCTTACGGATTTTTTCAAAAAAATATTTTCCGCCGGTTAAGTTGTTGAGAGCTGATTTCTTGTCCTGTGATAAAAAGGCTTCTGTTTTGACTGTCAAAACTTTCAGGGGAGCATTTGCAACCGGTTGGCACCATTTTTGAGTGAATTGCCAAAAGTCAGATTTTTGCTGAAATTCTGACCCTGGGGCTTACGGATTTTTTCAAAAAAATATTTTCTGCCGGTTAAGTTGTTGAGGGCTGATTTCTTGTCCTGTGATAAAAAGGCTTCTGTTTCAACTGTCAAAACTTTCAGGGGAGCATTTGCAACTGGTTGGGACCATTTTTGAGTGAATTGCCAAAAGTCAGATTTTTTCTGAAATTCTGACCCCGGGGCTTACGGATTTTTTCAAAAAAATATTTTCCGCCGGTTAAGTTGTTGAGGGCTGATTTCTTGTCCAGTGATAAAAAGGCTTCTGTTTCGACTGTCAAAACTTTCAGGGGGGGCATTTGCAACCGGTTGGCACCATTTTTGAGTGAATTGCCAAAAGTCAGATTTTTGCTGAAATTCTGACCCCGGGGCTTACGGATTTTTTCAAAAAAATATTTTCCGCCGGTTAAGTTGTTGAGGGCTGATTTCTTGTCCTGTGATAAAACGGCTTCTGTTTTGACTGTCAAAACTTTCAGGGGAGTATTTGCAACCGGTTGGCACCATTTTTGAGTGAATTGCCAAAAGTCAGATTTTTTCTGAAATTCTGTCCCCGGGGCTTACGGATTTTTTCAAAAAAATATTTTGCGCCTGATAAGTTGTTGAGGGCTGATTTCTTGTCCTGTGATAAAAAGCCTTCTGTTTCGACTGACAAAACTTTCAGGGGAGCATTTGAAACCGGTTGGCACCATTTTTGAGTGAATTGCCAAAAGTCAGATTTTTGCTGAAATTCTGACCCCGGGGCTTACAGATTTTTTCAAAAAAATATTTTGCGCCTGATAAGTTGTTGAGGGCTGATTTCTTGTCCTGTGATAAAAAGGCTTCTGTTTCGACTGACAAAACTTTCAGGAGAGCATTTGCAACCGGTTGGCACTATTTTTGAGTGAATTGCCAAAAGTCAGATTTTTGCTGAAATTCTGACCCCGGGGCTTACGGATTTTTTCAAAAAAATATTTTGCGCTGGTTAAGTTGTTGAGGGCTGATTTCTTGTCCTGTGATAAAAAGGCTTCTGTTTCGACTGTCAAAACTTTCAGGGGAGCATTTGCAACCGGTTGGCACCATTTTTGAGTGAATTGCCAAAAGTCAGATTTTTGCTGAAATTCTGACCCCGGGGCTTACGGATTTTTTCAAAAAAATATTTTCCGCCGGTTAAGTTGTTGAGGGCTGATTTCTTGTCCTGTGATAAAAAGGCTTCTGTTTCGACTGTCAAAACTTTCAGGGGAGCATTTGCAACCGGTTGGCACCATTTTTGAGTGAATTGCCAAAAGTCAGATTTTTGCTGAAATTCTGACCCCGGGGCTTACGGATTTTTTCAAAAAAATATTTTCCGCCGGTTAAGTTGTTGAGGGCTGATTTCTTGTCCTGTGATAAAAAGGCTTCTGTTTCGACTGTCAAAACTTTCAGGGGAGCATTTGCAACCGGTTGGCACCATTTTTGAGTGAATTGCCAAAAGTCATATTTTTGCTGAAATTCTGACCCCGGGGCTTACGGATTTTTTCAGAAAAATATTTTCCGCCGGTTAAGTTGTTGAGGGCTGATTTCTTGTCCTGTGATAAAAAGGCTTCTGTTTCGACTGTCAAAACTTTCAGGGGGAGCATTTGCAACCGGTTGGCACCATTTTTGAGTGAATTGCCAAAAGTCAGATTTTTGCTGAAATTCAGACCCCGGGGCTTACGGATTTTTTCAAAAAAATATTTTCCGCCGGTTAAGTTGTTGAGGGCTGATTTCTTGTCCTGTGATAAAAAGGCTTCTGTTTCGACTGTCAAAACTTTCAGGGGGGGCATTTGCAACCGGTTGGCACCATTTTTGAGTGAATTGCCAAAAGTCAGATTTTTGCTGAAATTCAGACCCCGGGGCTTGCGGATTTTTTCAAAAAAATATTTTCCGCCGGTTAAGTTGTTGAGGGCTGATTTCTTGTCCTGTGATAAAAAGGCTTCTGTTTCGACTGTCAAAACTTTCAGGGGAGCATTTGCAACCGGTTGGCACCATTTTTGAGTGAATTGCCAAAAGTCAGATTTTTGCTGAAATTCTGACCCCGGGGCTTACGGATTTTTTCAAAAAAATATTTTCCGCCGGTTAAGTTGTTGAGGGCTGATTTCTTGTCCTGTGATAAAAAGGCTTCTGTTTCGACTGTCAAAACTTTCAGGGGAGCATTTGCAACCGGTTGGCACCATTTTTGAGTGAATTGCCAAAAGTCAGATTTTTGCTGAAATTCTGACCCCGGGTCTTACGGATTTTTTCAAAAAAATATTTTCCGCCGGTTAAGTTGTTGAGGGCTGATTTCTTGTCCTGTGATAAAAAGGCTTCTGTTTCGACTGTCAAAACTTTCAGGGGGGGCATTTGCAACCGGTTGGCACCATTTTTGAGTGAATTGCCAAAAGTCAGATTTTTGCTGAAATTCAGACCCCGGGGCTTACGGATTTTTTCAAAAAAATATTTTCCGCCGGTTAAGTTGTTGAGGGCTGATTTCTTGTCCTGTGATAAAAAGGCTTCTGTTTTGACTGTCAAAACTTTCAGGGGAGCATTTGCAACCGGTTGGCACCATTTTTGAGTGAATTGCCAAAAGTCAGATTTTTGCTGAAATTCTGACCCCGGGGCTTATGGATTTTTTCAAAAAAATATTTTCTGCCGGTTAAGTTGTTGAGGGCTGATTTCTTGTCCTGTGATAAAAAGGCTTCTGTTTCAACTGTCAAAACTTTCAGGGGAGCATTTGCAACCGGTTGGGACCATTTTTGAGTGAATTGCCAAAAGTCAGATTTTTTCTGAAATTCTGACCCCGGGGCTTACGGATTTTTTCAAAAAAATATTTTCCGCCGGTTAAGTTGTTGAGGGCTGATTTCTTGTCCAGTGATAAAAAGGCTTCTGTTTCGACTGTCAAAACTTTCAGGGGGGGCATTTGCAACCGGTTGGCACCATTTTTGAGTGAATTGCCAAAAGTCAGATTTTTGCTGAAATTCTGACCCCGGGGCTTACGGATTTTTTCAAAAAAATATTTTCCGCCGGTTAAGTTGTTGAGGGCTGATTTCTTGTCCTGTGATAAAACGGCTTCTGTTTTGACTGTCAAAACTTTCAGGGGAGTATTTGCAACCGGTTGGCACCATTTTTGAGTGAATTGCCAAAAGTCAGATTTTTTCTGAAATTCTGACCCCGGGGCTTACGGATTTTTTCAAAAAAATATTTTGCGCCTGATAAGTTGTTGAGGGCTGATTTCTTGTCCTGTGATAAAAAGCCTTCTGTTTCGACTGACAAAACTTTCAGGGGAGCATTTGCAACCGGTTGGCACCATTTTTGAGTGAATTGCCAAAAGTCAGATTTTTGCTGAAATTCTGACCCCGGGGCTTACAGATTTTTTCAAAAAAAAAATTTCCGCCGTTTAAGTTGTTGAGGGCTGATTTCTTGTCCTGTGATAAAAAGGCCTTTGTTTCGACTGACAAAACTTTCAGGAGAGCATTTGCAACCGGTTGGCACTATTTTTGAGTGAATTGCCAAAAGTCAGATTTTTGCTGAAATTCTGACCCCGGGGCTTACGGATTTTTTCAAAAAAATATTTTCCGCCGGTTAAGTTGTTGAGGGCTGATTTCTTGTCCTGTGATAAAAAGGCTTCTGTTTCGACTGTCAAAACTTTCAGGGGAGCATTTGCAACCGGTTGGCACCATTTTTGAGTGAATTGCCAAAAGTCAGATTTTTGCTGAAATTCTGACCCCGGGGCTTACGGATTTTTTCAAAAAAATATTTTCCGCCGGTTAAGTTGTTGAGGGCTGATTTCTTGTCCTGTGATAAAAAGGCTTCTGTTTCGACTGTCAAAACTTTCAGGGGGGGCATTTGCAACCGGTTGGCACCATTTTTGAGTGAATTGCCAAAAGTCAGATTTTTGCTGAAATTCTGACCCCGGGGCTTACGGATTTTTTCAAAAAAATATTTTCCGCCGGTTAAGTTGTTGAGGGCTGATTTCTTGTCCTGTGATAAAAAGGCTTCTGTTTCGACTGTCAAAACTTTCAGGGGAGCATTTGCAACCGGTTGGCACCATTTTTGAGTGAATTGCCAAAAGTCAGATTTTTGCTGAAATTCTGACCCCGGGGCTTGCGGATTTTTTCAAAAAAATATTTTCCGCCGGTTAAGTTGTTGAGGGCTGATTTCTTGTCCTGTGATAAAAAGGCTTCTGTTTCGACTGTCAAAACTTTCAGGGGAGCATTTGCAACCGGTTGGGACCATTTTTGAGTGAATTGCCAAAAGTCAGATTTTTTCTGAAATTCTGACCCCGGGGCTTACGGATTTTTTCAAAAAAATATTTTCCGCCGGTTAAGTTTTTGAGGGCTGATTTCTTGTCCAGTGATAAAAAGGCTTCTGTTTTGACTGTCAAAACTTTCAGGGGAGCATTTGCAACCGGTTGGCACCATTTTTGAGTGAATTGCCAAAAGTCAGATTTTTGCTGAAATTCTGACCCCGGGGCTTACGGATTTTTTCAAAAAAATATTTTCCGGCGGATAAGTTGTTGAGGGCTGATTTCTTGTCCTGTGATAAAAAGGCTTCTGTTTTGACTGTCAAAACTTTCAGGGGAGCATTTGCAACCGGTTGGCAACATTTTTGAGTGAATTGCCAAAAGTCAGATTTTTGCTGAAATTCTGACCCCGGGGCTTACGGATTTTTTCAAAAAAATATTTTCCGCCGGTTAAGTTGTTGAGGGCTGATTTCTTGTCCTGTGATAAAAAGCCTTCTGTTTCGACTGACAAAACTTTCAGGGGAGCATTTGCAACCGGTTGGCACCATTTTTGAGTGAATTGCCAAAAGTCAGATTTTTGCTGAAATTCTGACCCCGGGGCTTACAGATTTTTTCAAAAAAATATTTTCCGCCGGTTAAGTTGTTGAGGGCTGATTTCTTGTCCTGTCATAAAAAGCCTTCTGTTTCGACTGACAAAAATTTCAAGGGAGCATTTCCAACCGGTTGGCACCATTTTTGAGTGAATTGCCAAAAGTCAGATTTTTGCTGAAATTCTGACCCCGGGGCTTACGGATTTTTTCAAAAAAATATTTTCCGCCGGTTAAGTTATTGAGGGCTGATTTCTTGTCCTGTGATAAAAAGGCTTCTGTTTCGATTCTCAAAACTTTCAGGGGAGCATTTGCAACCGGTTGGCACCATTTTTGAGTGAATTGCCAAAAGTCAGATTTTTTCTGAAATTCTGACCCCGGGGCTTACGGATTTTTTCAAAAAAATATTTTGCGCCTGATAAGTTGTTGAGGGCTGATTTCTTGTCCTGTGATAAAAAGCCTTCTGTTTCGACTGACAAAACTTTCAGGGGAGCATTTGCAACCGGTTGGCACCATTTTTGAGTGAATTGCCAAAAGTCAGATTTTTGCTGAAATTCTGACCCCGGGGCTTACGGATTTTTTCAAAAAAATATTTTCCGCCGGTTAAGTTGTTGAGGGCTGATTTCTTGTCCTGTGATAAAAAGGCTTCTGTTTCGACTGTCAAAACTTTCAGGGGAGCATTTGCAACCGGTTGGCACCATTTTTGAGTGAATTGCCAAAAGTCAGATTTTTGCTGAAATTCTGACCCCGGGGCTTACGGATTTTTTCAAAAAAATATTTTCCGCCGGTTAAGTTGTTGAGGGCTGATTTCTTGTCCTGTGATAAAAAGGCTTCTGTTTCGACTGTCAAAACTTTCAGGGGGGGCATTTGCAACCGGTTGGCACCATTTTTGAGTGAATTGCCAAAAGTCAGATTTTTGCTGAAATTCTGACCCCGGGGCTTACGGATTTTTTCAAAAAAATATTTTCCGCCGGTTAAGTTGTTGAGGGCTGATTTCTTGTCCTGTGATAAAAAGGCTTCTGTTTCGACTGTCAAAACTTTCAGGGGAGCATTTGCAACCGGTTGGCACCATTTTTGAGTGAATTGCCAAAAGTCAGATTTTTGCTGAAATTCTGACCCCGGGGCTTGCGGATTTTTTCAAAAAAATATTTTCCGCCGGTTAAGTTGTTGAGGGCTGATTTCTTGTCCTGTGATAAAAAGGCTTCTGTTTCGACTGTCAAAACTTTCAGGGGAGCATTTGCAACCGGTTGGGACCATTTTTGAGTGAATTGCCAAAAGTCAGATTTTTTCTGAAATTCTGACCCCGGGGCTTACGGATTTTTTCAAAAAAATATTTTCCGCCGGTTAAGTTTTTGAGGGCTGATTTCTTGTCCAGTGATAAAAAGGCTTCTGTTTTGACTGTCAAAACTTTCAGGGGAGCATTTGCAACCGGTTGGCACCATTTTTGAGTGAATTGCCAAAAGTCAGATTTTTGCTGAAATTCTGACCCCGGGGCTTACGGATTTTTTCAAAAAAATATTTTCCGGCGGATAAGTTGTTGAGGGCTGATTTCTTGTCCTGTGATAAAAAGGCTTCTGTTTTGACTGTCAAAACTTTCAGGGGAGCATTTGCAACCGGTTGGCAACATTTTTGAGTGAATTGCCAAAAGTCAGATTTTTGCTGAAATTCTGACCCCGGGGCTTACGGATTTTTTCAAAAAAATATTTTCCGCCGGTTAAGTTGTTGAGGGCTGATTTCTTGTCCTGTGATAAAAAGCCTTCTGTTTCGACTGACAAAACTTTCAGGGGAGCATTTGCAACCGGTTGGCACCATTTTTGAGTGAATTGCCAAAAGTCAGATTTTTGCTGAAATTCTGACCCCGGGGCTTACAGATTTTTTCAAAAAAATATTTTCCGCCGGTTAAGTTGTTGAGGGCTGATTTCTTGTCCTGTCATAAAAAGCCTTCTGTTTCGACTGACAAAAATTTCAAGGGAGCATTTCCAACCGGTTGGCACCATTTTTGAGTGAATTGCCAAAAGTCAGATTTTTGCTGAAATTCTGACCCCGGGGCTTACGGATTTTTTCAAAAAAATATTTTCCGCCGGTTAAGTTATTGAGGGCTGATTTCTTGTCCTGTGATAAAAAGGCTTCTGTTTCGATTCTCAAAACTTTCAGGGGAGCATTTGCAACCGGTTGGCACCATTTTTGAGTGAATTGCCAAAAGTCAGATTTTTGCTGAAATTCTGACCCCGGGGCTTACGGATTTTTTCAAAAAAATATTTTCTGCCGGTTAAGTTGTTGAGGGCTGATTTCTTGTCCTGTGATAAAAAGGCTTCTGTTTCGACTGTCAAAACTTTCAGGGGAGCATTTGCAACCGGTTGGCACCATTTTTGAGTGAATTGCCAAAAGTCAGATTTTTGCTGAAATTCTGACCCCGGGGCTTACGGATTTTTTCAAAAAAATATTTTCCGCCGGTTAAGTTGTTGAGGGCTGATTTCTTGTCCTGTGATAAAAAGGCTTCTGTTTCGACTGTCAAAACTTTCAGGGGGGGCATTTGCAACCGGTTGGCACAATTTTTGAGTGAATTGCCAAAAGTCAGATTTTTGCTGAAATTCAGACCCCGGGGCTTACGGATTTTTTCAAAAAAATATTTTCTGCCGGTTAAGTTGTTGAGGGCTGATTTCTTGTCCTGTGATAAAAAGGCTTCTGTTTCAACTGTCAAAACTTTCAGGGGAGCATTTGCAACCGGTTGGGACCATTTTTGAGTGAATTGCCAAAAGTCAGATTTTTGCTGAAATTCTGACCCCGGGGCTTACGGATTTTTTCAAAAAAATATTTTCCGCCGGTTAAGTTGTTGAGGGCTGATTTCTTGTCCTGTGATAAAAAGGCTTCTGTTTCGACTGTCAAAACTTTCAGGGGGGGCATTTGCAACCGGTTGGGACCATTTTTGAGTGAATTGCCAAAAGTCAGATTTTTGCTGAAATTCAGACCCCGGGGCTTACGGATTTTTTCAAAAAAATATTTTCTGCCGGTTAAGTTGTTGAGGGCTGATTTCTTGTCCTGTGATAAAAAGGCTTCTGTTTCAACTGTCAAAACTTTCAGGGGAGCATTTGCAACCGGTTGGGACCATTTTTGAGTGAATTGCCAAAAGTCAGATTTTTTCTGAAATTCTGACCCCGGGGCTTACGGATTTTTTCAAAAAAATATTTTCCGCCGGTTAAGTTGTTGAGGGCTGATTTCTTGTCCAGTGATAAAAAGGCTTCTATTTCGACTGTCAAAACTTTTAGGGGGGGCATTTGCAACCGGTTGGCACCATTTTTGAGTGAATTGCCAAAAGTCAGATTTTTGCTGAAATTCTGACCCCGGGGCTTACGGATTTTTTCAAAAAAATATTTTCCGCCGGTTAAGTTGTTGAGGGCTGATTTCTTGTAATGTGATAAAACGGCTTCTGTTTTGACTGTCAAAACTTTCAGGGGAGCATTTGCAACCGGTTGGCACCATTTTTCAGTGAATTGCCAAAAGTCAGATTTTTGCTGAAATTCTGACCCCGGGGCTTACGGATTTTTTCAAAAAAATATTTTGCGCCTGATAAGTTGTTGAGGGCTGATTTCTTGTCCTGTGATAAAAAGGCTTCTGTTTCGACTGACAAAACTTTCAGGGGAGCATTTGCAACCGGTTGGCACCATTTTTGAGTGAATTGCCAAAAGTCAGATTTTTGCTGAAATTCTGACCCCGGGGCTTACAGATTTTTTCAAAAAAATATTTTCCGCCGGTTAAGTTGTTGAGGGCTGATTTCTTGTCCTGTGATAAAAAGCCTTCTGTTTCGACTGACAAAAATTTTCAGGGGAGCATTTGCAACCGGTTGGCAACATTTTTGAGTGAATTGCCAAAAGTCAGATTTTTGCTGAAATTCTGACCCCGGGGCTTACGGATTTTTTCAAAAAAATATTTTCCGCCGGTTAAGTTGTTGAGGGCTGATTTCTTGTCCTGTGATAAAAAGGCTTCTGTTTCGACTGTCAAAACTTTCAGGGGAGCATTTGCAACCGGTTGGGACCATTTTTGAGTGAATTGCCAAAAGTCAGATTTTTTCTGAAATTCTGACCCCGGGGCTTACGGATTTTTTCAAAAAAATATTTTCCGCCGGTTAAGTTGTTGAGGGCTGATTTCTTGTCCAGTGATAAAAAGGCTTCTGTTTCGACTGTCAAAACTTTCAGGGGGGGCATTTGCAACCGGTTGGCACCATTTTTGAGTGAATTGCCAAAAGTCAGATTTTTGCTGAAATTCTGACCCCGGGGCTTACGGATTTTTTCAAAAAAATATTTTCCGCCGGTTAAGTTGTTGAGGGCTGATTTCTTGTCCTGTGATAAAACGGCTTCTGTTTTGACTGTCAAAACTTTCAGGGGAGTATTTGCAACCGGTTGGCACCATTTTTGAGTGAATTGCCAAAAGTCAGATTTTTTCTGAAATTCTGTCCCCGGGGCTTACGGATTTTTTCAAAAAAATATTTTGCGCCTGATAAGTTGTTGAGGGCTGATTTCTTGTCCTGTGATAAAAAGCCTTCTGTTTCGACTGACAAAACTTTCAGGGGAGCATTTGCAAGTGTTTGGCACCATTTTTGAGTGAATTGCCAAAAGTCAGATTTTTGCTGAAATTCTGACCCCGGGGCTTACGGATTTTTTCAAAAAAATATTTTCCGCCGGTTAAGTTGTTGAGGGCTGATTTCTTGTCCTGTGATAAAAAGGCTTCTGTTTCGACTGTCAAAACTTTCAGGGGGGGCATTTGCAACCGGTTGGCACCATTTTTGAATGAATTGCCAAAAGTCAGATTTTTGCTGAAATTCTGACCCCGGGGCTTACGGATTTTTTCAAAAAAATATTTTCCGCCGGTTAAGTTGTTGAGGGCTGATTTCTTGTCCTGTGATAAAAAGGCTTCTGTTTCGACTGTCAAAACTTTCAGGGGAGCATTTGCAACCGGTTGGCACCATTTTTGAGTGAATTGCCAAAAGTCAGATTTTTGCTGAAATTCTGACCCCGGGGCTTACGGATTTTTTCAAAAAAATATTTTCCGCCGGTTAAGTTGTTGAGGGCTGATTTCTTGTCCTGTGATAAAAAGGCTTCTGTTTCGACTGTCAAAACTTTCAGGGGAGCATTTGCAACCGGTTGGCACCATTTTTGAGTGAATTGCCAAAACTCAGATTTTTGCTGAAATTCTGACCCCGGGGCTTACGGATTTTTTCAGAAAAATATTTTCCGCCGGTTAAGTTGTTGAGGGCTGATTTCTTGTCCTGTGATAAAAAGGCTTCTGTTTCGACTGTCAAAACTTTCAGGGGGAGCATTTGCAACCGGTTGGCACCATTTTTGAGTGAATTGCCAAAAGTCAGATTTTTGCTGAAATTCAGACCCCGGGGCTTACGGATTTTTTCAAAAAAATATTTTCCGCCGGTTAAGTTGTTGAGGGCTGATTTCTTGTCCTGTGATAAAAAGGCTTCTGTTTCGACTGTCAAAACTTTCAGGGGGGGCATTTGCAACCGGTTGGCACCATTTTTGAGTGAATTGCCAAAAGTCAGATTTTTGCTGAAATTCAGACCCCGGGGCTTGCGGATTTTTTCAAAAAAATATTTTCCGCCGGTTAAGTTGTTGAGGGCTGATTTCTTGTCCTGTGATAAAAAGGCTTCTGTTTCGACTGTCAAAACTTTCAGGGGAGCATTTGCAACCGGTTGGCACCATTTTTGAGTGAATTGCCAAAAGTCAGATTTTTGCTGAAATTCTGACCCCGGGGCTTACGGATTTTTTCAAAAAAATATTTTCCGCCGGTTAAGTTGTTGAGGGCTGATTTCTTGTCCTGTGATAAAAAGGCTTCTGTTTCGACTGTCAAAACTTTCAGGGGAGCATTTGCAACCGGTTGGCACCATTTTTGAGTGAATTGCCAAAAGTCAGATTTTTGCTGAAATTCTGACCCCGGGTCTTACGGATTTTTTCAAAAAAATATTTTCCGCCGGTTAAGTTGTTGAGGGCTGATTTCTTGTCCTGTGATAAAAAGGCTTCTGTTTCGACTCAAAACTTTCAGGGGGAGCATTTGCAACCGGTTGGCACCATTTTTGAGTGAATTGCCAAAAGTCAGATTTTTGCTGAAATTCAGACCCCGGGGCTTACGGATTTTTTCAAAAAAATATTTTCCGCCGGTTAAGTTGTTGAGGGCTGATTTCTTGTCCTGTGATAAAAAGGCTTCTGTTTTGACTGTCAAAACTTTCAGGGGAGCATTTGCAACCGGTTGGCACCATTTTTGAGTGAATTGCCAAAAGTCAGATTTTTGCTGAAATTCTGACCCCGGGGCTTACGGATTTTTTCAAAAAAATATTTTGCGCCGGTTAAGTTGTTGAGGGCTGATTTCTTGTCCTGTGATAAAAAGGCTTCTGTTTCGACTGTCAAAACTTTCAGGGGAGCATTTGCAACCGGTTGGCACCATTTTTGAGTGAATTGCCAAAAGTCAGATTTTTGCTGAAATTCTGACCCCGGGGCTTACGGATTTTTTCAAAAAAATATTTTCCGCCGGTTAAGTTGTTGAGGGCTGATTTCTTGTCCTGTGATAAAAAGGCTTCTGTTTCGACTGTCAAAACTTTCAGGGGAGCATTTGCAACCGGTTGGCACCATTTTTGAGTGAATTGCCAAAAGTCAGATTTTTGCTGAAATTCTGACCCCGGGGCTTACGGATTTTTTCAAAAAAATATTTTCCGCCAGTTAAGTTGTTGAGGGCTGATTTCTTGTCCTGTGATAAAAAGGCTTCTGTTTCGACTGTCAAAACTTTCAGGGGGGGCATTTGCAACCGGTTGGCACCATTTTTGAATGAATTGCCAAAAGTCAGATTTTTGCTGAAATTCTGACCCCGGGGCTTACGGATTTTTTCAAAAAAATATTTTCCGCCGGTTAAGTTGTTGAGGGCTGATTTCTTGTCCTGTGATAAAAAGGCTTCTGTTTCGACTGTCAAAACTTTCAGGGGAGCATTTGCAACCGGTTGGCACCATTTTTGAGTGAATTGCCAAAAGTCAGATTTTTGCTGAAATTCTGACCCCGGGGCTTACGGATTTTTTCAAAAAAATATTTTCCGCCGGTTAAGTTGTTGAGGGCTGATTTCTTGTCCTGTGATAAAAAGGCTTCTGTTTCGACTGTCAAAACTTTCAGGGGAGCATTTGCAACCGGTTGGCACCATTTTTGAGTGAATTGCCAAAACTCAGATTTTTGCTGAAATTCTGACCCCGGGGCTTACGGATTTTTTCAGAAAAATATTTTCCGCCGGTTAAGTTGTTGAGGGCTGATTTCTTGTCCTGTGATAAAAAGGCTTCTGTTTCGACTGTCAAAACTTTCAGGGGGAGCATTTGCAACCGGTTGGCACCATTTTTGAGTGAATTGCCAAAAGTCAGATTTTTGCTGAAATTCAGACCCCGGGGCTTACGGATTTTTTCAAAAAAATATTTTCCGCCGGTTAAGTTGTTGAGGGCTGATTTCTTGTCCTGTGATAAAAAGGCTTCTGTTTCGACTGTCAAAACTTTCAGGGGGGGCATTTGCAACCGGTTGGCACCATTTTTGAGTGAATTGCCAAAAGTCAGATTTTTGCTGAAATTCAGACCCCGGGGCTTGCGGATTTTTTCAAAAAAATATTTTCCGCCGGTTAAGTTGTTGAGGGCTGATTTCTTGTCCTGTGATAAAAAGGCTTCTGTTTCGACTGTCAAAACTTTCAGGGGAGCATTTGCAACCGGTTGGCACCATTTTTGAGTGAATTGCCAAAAGTCAGATTTTTGCTGAAATTCTGACCCCGGGGCTTACGGATTTTTTCAAAAAAATATTTTCCGCCGGTTAAGTTGTTGAGGGCTGATTTCTTGTCCTGTGATAAAAAGGCTTCTGTTTCGACTGTCAAAACTTTCAGGGGAGCATTTGCAACCGGTTGGCACCATTTTTGAGTGAATTGCCAAAAGTCAGATTTTTGCTGAAATTCTGACCCCGGGTCTTACGGATTTTTTCAAAAAAATATTTTCCGCCGGTTAAGTTGTTGAGGGCTGATTTCTTGTCCTGTGATAAAAAGGCTTCTGTTTCGACTCAAAACTTTCAGGGGGGGCATTTGCAACCGGTTGGCACCATTTTTGAGTGAATTGCCAAAAGTCAGATTTTTGCTGAAATTCTGACCCCGGGGCTTACGGATTTTTTCAAAAAAATATTTTCCGCCGGTTAAGTTGTTGAGGGCTGATTTCTTGTCCTGTGATAAAAAGGCTTCTGTTTCGACTGCCAAAACTTTCAGGGGAGCATTTGCAACCGGTTGGCACCATTTTTGAGTGAATTGCCAAAAGTCAGATTTTTGCTGAAATTCTGACCCCGGGGCTTACGGATTTTTTCAAAAAAATATTTTCCGCCGGTTAAGTTGTTGAGGGCTGATTTCTTGTCCTGTGATAAAAAGGCTTCTGTTTCGACTGTCAAAACTTTCAGGGGAGCATTTGCAACCGGTTGGGACCATTTTTGAGTGAATTGCCAAAAGTCAGATTTTTTCTGAAATTCTGACCCCGGGGCTTACGGATTTTTTCAAAAAAATATTTTCCGCCGGTTAAGTTTTTGAGGGCTGATTTCTTGTCCAGTGATAAAAAGGCTTCTGTTTTGACTGTCAAAACTTTCAGGGGAGCATTTGCAACCGGTTGGCACCATTTTTGAGTGAATTGCCAAAAGTCAGATTTTTGCTGAAATTCTGACCCCGGGGCTTACGGATTTTTTCAAAAAAATATTTTCCGGCGGATAAGTTGTTGAGGGCTGATTTCTTGTCCTGTGATAAAAAGGCTTCTGTTTTGACTGTCAAAACTTTCAGGGGAGCATTTGCAACCGGTTGGCAACATTTTTGAGTGAATTGCCAAAAGTCAGATTTTTGCTGAAATTCTGACCCCGGGGCTTACGGATTTTTTCAAAAAAATATTTTCCGCCGGTTAAGTTGTTGAGGGCTGATTTCTTGTCCTGTGATAAAAAGCCTTCTGTTTCGACTGACAAAACTTTCAGGGGAGCATTTGCAACCGGTTGGCACCATTTTTGAGTGAATTGCCAAAAGTCAGATTTTTGCTGAAATTCTGACCCCGGGGCTTACAGATTTTTTCAAAAAAATATTTTCCGCCGGTTAAGTTGTTGAGGGCTGATTTCTTGTCCTGTCATAAAAAGCCTTCTGTTTCGACTGACAAAAATTTCAAGGGAGCATTTCCAACCGGTTGGCACCATTTTTGAGTGAATTGCCAAAAGTCAGATTTTTGCTGAAATTCTGACCCCGGGGCTTACGGATTTTTTCAAAAAAATATTTTCCGCCGGTTAAGTTATTGAGGGCTGATTTCTTGTCCTGTGATAAAAAGGCTTCTGTTTCGATTCTCAAAACTTTCAGGGGAGCATTTGCAACCGGTTGGCACCATTTTTGAGTGAATTGCCAAAAGTCAGATTTTTGCTGAAATTCTGACCCCGGGGCTTACGGATTTTTTCAAAAAAATATTTTCTGCCGGTTAAGTTGTTGAGGGCTGATTTCTTGTCCTGTGATAAAAAGGCTTCTGTTTCGACTGTCAAAACTTTCAGGGGAGCATTTGCAACCGGTTGGCACCATTTTTGAGTGAATTGCCAAAAGTCAGATTTTTGCTGAAATTCTGACCCCGGGGCTTACGGATTTTTTCAAAAAAATATTTTCCGCCGGTTAAGTTGTTGAGGGCTGATTTCTTGTCCTGTGATAAAAAGGCTTCTGTTTCGACTGTCAAAACTTTCAGGGGGGGGGGCATTTGCAACCGGTTGGCACAATTTTTGAGTGAATTGCCAAAAGTCAGATTTTTGCTGAAATTCAGACCCCGGGGCTTACGGATTTTTTCAAAAAAATATTTTCCGCCGGTTAAGTTGTTGAGGGCTGATTTCTTGTCCTGTGATAAAAAGGCTTCTGTTTCGACTGTCAAAACTTTCAGGGGAGCATTTGCAACCGGTTGGCACCATTTTTGAGTGAATTGCCAAAAGTCAGATTTTTGCTGAAATTCTGACCCCGGGGCTTACGGATTTTTTCAAAAAAATATTTTCCGCCGGTTAAGTTGTTGAGGGCTGATTTCTTGTCCTGTGATAAAAAGGCTTCTGTTTCGACTGTCAAAACTTTCAGGGGAGCATTTGCAACCGGTTGGCACCATTTTTGAGTGAATTGCCAAAAGTCAGATTTTTGCTGAAATTCTGACCCCGGGGCTTACGGATTTTTTCAAAAAAATATTTTCTGCCGGTTAAGTTGTTGAGGGCTGATTTCTTGTCCTGTGATAAAAAGGCTTCTGTTTCAACTGTCAAAACTTTCAGGGGAGCATTTGCAACCGGTTGGGACCATTTTTGAGTGAATTGCCAAAAGTCAGATTTTTTCTGAAATTCTGACCCCGGGGCTTACGGATTTTTTCAAAAAAATATTTTCCGCCGGTTAAGTTGTTGAGGGCTGATTTCTTGTCCAGTGATAAAAAGGCTTCTATTTCGACTGTCAAAACTTTCAGGGGGGGCATTTGCAACCGGTTGGCACCATTTTTGAGTGAATTGCCAAAAGTCAGATTTTTGCTGAAATTCTGACCCCGGGGCTTACGGATTTTTTCAAAAAAATATTTTCCGCCGGTTAAGTTGTTGAGGGCTGATTTCTTGTAATGTGATAAAACGGCTTCTGTTTTGACTGTCAAAACTTTCAGGGGAGCATTTGCAACCGGTTGGCACCATTTTTCAGTGAATTGCCAAAAGTCAGATTTTTGCTGAAATTCTGACCCCGGGGCTTACGGATTTTTTCAAAAAAATATTTTGCGCCTGATAAGTTGTTGAGGGCTGATTTCTTGTCCTGTGATAAAAAGGCTTCTGTTTCGACTGACAAAACTTTCAGGGGAGCATTTGCAACCGGTTGGCACCATTTTTGAGTGAATTGCCAAAAGTCAGATTTTTGCTGAAATTCTGACCCCGGGGCTTACAGATTTTTTCAAAAAAATATTTTCCGCCGGTTAAGTTGTTGAGGGCTGATTTCTTGTCCTGTGATAAAAAGCCTTCTGTTTCGACTGACAAAAATTTTCAGGGGAGCATTTGCAACCGGTTGGCAACATTTTTGAGTGAATTGCCAAAAGTCAGATTTTTGCTGAAATTCTGACCTCGGGGCTTACGGATTTTTTCAAAAAAATATTTTCCACCGGTTAAGTTGTTGAGGGCTGATTTCTTGTCCTGTGATAAAAAGGCTTCTGTTTCGACTGTCAAAACTTTCAGGGGGGCATTTGCAACCGGTTGGCACCATTTTTGAGTGAATTGCCAAAAGTCAGATTTTTGCTGAAATTCTGACCCCGGGGCTTACGGATTTTTTCAAAAAAATATTTTCCGCCGGTTAAGTTGTTGAGGGCTGATTTCTTGTCCTGTGATAAAAAGGCTTCTGTTTCGACTGTCAAAACTTTCAGGGGAGCATTTGCAACCGGTTGGCACCATTTTTGAGTGAATTGCCAAAAGTCAGATTTTTGCTGAAATTGTGACCCCGGGGCTTACAGATTTTTTCAAAAAAATATTTTCCGCCGGTTAAGTTGTTGAGGGCTGATTTCTTGTCCTGTGATAAAAAGGCTTTTGTTTTGACTGTCAAAACTTTCAGGGGAGCATTTGCAACCGGTTGGCATAATTTTTGAGTGAATTGCCAAAAGTCAGATTTTTGCTGAAATTCTGACCCCGGGGCTTGCGGATTTTTTCAAAAAAATATTTTGCGCCTGATAAGTTGTTGAGGGCTGATTTCTTGTCCTGTGATAAAAAGCCTTCTGTTTCGACTGAAAAACTTTCAGGGGAGCATTTGCAACCGGTTGGCACCATTTTTGAGTGAATTGCCAAAAGTCAGATTTTTGCTGAAATTCTGACCCCGGGGCTTACAGATTTTTTCAAAAAAATATTTTCCGCCGGTTAAGTTGTTGAGGGCTGATTTCTTGTCCTGTGATAAAAAGCCTTCTGTTTCGACTGACAAAAATTTTCAGGGGAGCATTTGCAACCGGTTGGCAACATTTTTGAGTGAATTGCCAAAAGTCAGATTTTTGCTGAAATTCTGACCCCGGGGCTTACGGATTTTTTCAAAAAAATATTTTCCGCCGGTTAAGTTGTTGAGGGCTGATTTCTTGTCCTGTGATAAAAAGGCTTCTGTTTCGACTGTCAAAACTTTCAGGGGGGGCATTTGCAACCGGTTGGCACCATTTTTGAGTGAATTGCCAAAAGTCAGATTTTTGCTGAAATTCTGACCCCGGGGCTTACGGATTTTTTCAAAAAAATATTTTCCGCCGGTTAAGTTGTTGAGGGCTGATTTCTTGTCCTGTGATAAAAAGGCTTTTGTTTTGACTGTCAAAACTTTCAGGGGAGCATTTGCAACCGGTTGGCACAATTTTTGAGTGAATTGCCAAAAGTCAGATTTTTGCTGAAATTCTGACCCCGGGGCTTGCGGATTTTTTCAAAAAAATATTTTGCGCCTGATAAGTTGTTGAGGGCTGATTTCTTGTCCTGTGATAAAAAGCCTTCTGTTTCGACTGACAAAAGTTTCAGGGGAGCATTTGCAACCGGTTGGCACCATTTTTGAGTGAATTGCCAAAAGTCAGATTTTTGCTGAAATTCTGACCCCGGGGCTTACAGATTTTTTCAAAAAAATATTTTCCGCCGGTTAAGTTGTTGAGGGCTGATTTCTTGTCCTGTGATAAAAAGCCTTCTGTTTCGACTGACAAAAATTTTCAGGGGAGCATTTGCAACCGGTTGGCAACATTTTTGAGTGAATTGCCAAAAGTCAGATTTTTGCTGAAATTCTGACCCCGGGGCTTACGGATTTTTTCAAAAAAATATTTTCCGCCGGTTAAGTTGTTGAGGGCTGATTTCTTGTCCTGTGATAAAAAGGCTTCTGTTTCGACTGTCAAAACTTTCAGGGGGGCATTTGCAACCGGTTGGCACCATTTTTGAGTGAATTGCCAAAAGTCAGATTTTTGCTGAAATTCTGACCCCGGGGCTTACGGATTTTTTCAAAAAAATATTTTCCGCCGGTTAAGTTGTTGAGGGCTGATTTCTTGTCCTGCGATAAAAAGGCTTCTGTTTCGACTGTCAAAACTTTCAGGGGAGCATTTGCAACCGGTTGGCACCATTTTTGAGTGAATTGCCAAAAGTCAGATTTTTGCTGAAATTGTGACCCCGGGGCTTACAGATTTTTTCAAAAAAATATTTTCCGCCGGTTAAGTTGTTGAGGGCTGATTTCTTGTCCTGTGATAAAAAGGCTTCTGTTTCGACTGACAAAACTTTCAGGGGAGCATTTGCAACCGGTTGGCACCATTTTTGAGTGAATTGCCAAAAGTCAGATTTTTGCTGAAATTCTGACCCCGGGGCTTGCGGATTTTTTCAAAAAAATATTTTGCGCCTGATAAGTTGTTGAGGGCTGATTTCTTGTCCTGTGATAAAAAGCCTTCTGTTTCGACTGACAAAACTTTCAGGGGAGCATTTGCAACCGGTTGGCACCATTTTTGAGTGAATTGCCAAAAGTCAGATTTTTGCTGAAATTCTGACCCCGGGGCTTACAGATTTTTTCAAAAAAATATTTTCCGCCGGTTAAGTTGTTGAGGGCTGATTTCTTGTCCTGTGATAAAAAGGCTTTTGTTTTGACTGTCAAAACTTTCAGGGGAGCATTTGCAACCGGTTGGCACAATTTTTGAGTGAATTGCCAAAAGTCAGATTTTTGCTGAAATTCTGACCCCGGGGCTTGCGGATTTTTTCAAAAAAATATTTTGTGCCTGATAAGTTGTTGAGGGCTGATTTCTTGTCCTGCGATAAAAAGCCTTCTGTTTCGACTGACAAAACTTTCAGGGGAGCATTTGCAACCGGTTGGCACCATTTTTGAGTGAATTGCCAAAAGTCAGATTTTTGCTGAAATTCTGACCCCGGGGCTTACAGATTTTTTCAAAAAAATATTTTCCGGCGGTTTAGTTGTTGAGGGCTGATTTCTTGCCCTCTGATACAAAGGCTTCTGTTTCGACTGTCAAAACTTTCAGGGGAGCATTTGCAACCGGTTGGCACCATTTTTGAGTGAATTGCCAAAAGTCAGATTTTTGCTGAAATTCTGACCCCGGGGCTTACGGATTTTTTCAAAAAAATATTTTCCGCCTGATAACTTGTTGAGGGCTGATTTCTTGTCCTGTGATAAAAAGGCTTCTGTTTCGACTGTCAAAACTTTCAGGGGAGCATTTGCAACCGGTTGGCACCATTTTTGAGTGAATTGCCAAAAGACAGATTTTTGCTGAAATTCTGACCCCGGGGCTTACGGGTTTTTTCAAAAAAATATTTTCCGCCGGTTAAGTTGTTGAGGGCTGATTACTTGTCCTGTGATAAAAAGGCTTCTGTTTCGACTGTGAAAACTTTCAGGAGAGCATTTGCAACCTGTTGGCACCATTTTTGAGTGAATTGCCAAAAGTCAGATTTTTGCTGAAATTCTGACCACGGGGCTTACGGATTTTTTTTCAAAAAAATATTTTCCGCCGTTTAAGTTGTTGAGGGCTGATTTCTTGTAGTGTGATAAAAAGGCTTCTGCTTCGACTGACAAAACTTTCAGGGGAACATTTGCAACCGGTTGGCAACATTTTTGAGTGAATTGCCAAAAGTCAGAATTTTGCTGAAATTCTGACCCCAGGGCTTAGGTATTTTTCCAAAAACATATTTTCCGCCGGTTAAGTTGTTGAGGACTGATTTCTTGTCCTGTGATAAAAAGGCTTCTGTTTCGACTTTCAAAACTTTCGGGGGAGCATTTGCAACCGGTTGGCACCATTTTTGAGTGAATTGCCAAAAGTCAGATTTTTGCTGAAATTCTGACCCCGGGGCTTACGGATTTTTTCAAAAAAATATTTTCCGCCGGTTAAGTTGTTGAGGGCTGATTTCTTGTCCTGTGATACAAAGGCTTCTATTTCGACTGTCAAAACTTTCAGGGGAGCATTTGCAACCGGTTGGCACCATTTTTGAGTGAATTGCCAAAAGTCAGATTTTTGCTGAAATTCTGACCCTGGGGCTTACGGACTTTTTCAAAAAAATATTTTCCGCCTAATAAGTTGTTGAGGGCTGATTTCTTGTCTCTTGATAAAAGGGCTTCTGTTTCGACTGACAAAACTTTCAGGGGAGCATTTGCAACCGGTTGGCACCATTTTTGAGTGAATTGCCAAAAGTCAGATTTTTGCTGAAATTCTGACCCCGGGGCTTAGGTGTTTTTTCAAAAACATATTTTCCGCCGGTTAAGTTGTTGAGGACTGATTTCTTGTCCTGTGATAAAAAGGCTTCTGTTTTGACTGTCAAAACTTTCAGGGGAGCATTTGCAACCGGTTGGCACCATTTTTAGTGAATTGCCCAAAGTCAGATTTTTGCTGAAATTCTAACCCCGGGGCTTACGGATTTTTTCAAAAAAATATTTTCCGCCGGTTAAGTTGTTGAGGGCTGATTACTTGTCCTGTGATAAAAAGGCTTCTGTTTCGACTGTGAAAACTTTCAGGAGAGCATTTGCAACCTGTTGGCACCATTTTTGAGTGAATTGCCAAAAGTCAGATTTTTGCTGAAATTCTGACCCCGGGGCTTACGGATTTTTTTTCAAAAAAATATTTTCCGCCGGTTAAGTTGTTGAGGGCTGATTTCTTGTCCTGTGATAAAAAGCCTTCTGTTTCGACTGTCAAAACTTTCAGGGGAGCATTTTCAACCAGTTGGCACCCTTTTTGAGTGAATTGCCAAAAGTCAGAATTTTGCTGAAATTCTGACCCCAGGGCTTAGGTATTTTTCCGAAAACATATTTTCCGCCGGTTAAGTTGTTGAGGGCTGATTTCTTGTCCTGTGATAAAAAGGCTTCTGTTTCGACTGTCAAAACTTTCAGGGGGGGCATTTGCAACCGGTTGGCACCATTTTTGAGTGAATTGCCAAAAGTCAGATTTTTGCTGAAATTCTGACCCCGGGGCTTACGGATTTTTTCAAAAAAATATTTTCTGCCGGTTAAGTTGTTGAGGGCTGATTTCTTGTCCTGTGATAAAAAGGCTTCTGTTTCGATTGTCAAAACTTTCAGGGGAGCATTTGCAACCGGTTGGTACCCTTTTTGAGTGAATTGCCAAAAGTCAGATTTTTGCTGAAATTCTGACCCCGGGGCTTACGGATTTTTTCAAAAAAATATTTTCCGCCGGTTAAGTTGTTGAGGGCTGATTTCTTGTCCTGTGATAAAAAGGCTTCTGTTTCGACTGTCAAAACTTTCAGGGGGGGCATTTGCAACCGGTTGGCACCATTTTTGAGTGAATTGCCAAAAGTCAGATTTTTGCTGAAATTCTGACCCCGGGGCTTACGGATTTTTTCAAAAAAATATTTTCCGCCGGTTAAGTTGTTGAGGGCTGATTTCTTGTCCTGTAATAAAAAGGCTTCTGTTTTGACTGTCAAAACTTTCAGGGGAGCATTTGCAACCGGTTGGCACCATTTTTGAGTGAATTGCCAAAAGTCAATTTTTGCTTAAATTCTGACCCCGGGGCTTACGGATTTTTTTAAAAAAAATATTTTGCGCCTGATAAGTTGTTGAGGGCTGATTTCTTGTCCTGTGATAAAAAGCCTTCTGTTTCGACTGACAAAACTTTCAGGGGAGCATTTGCAACCGGTTGGCACCATTTTTGAGTGAATTGCCAAAAGTCAGATTTTTGCTGAAATTCTGACCCCGGGGCTTACGGATTTTTTCAAAAAAATATTTTCCGCCGGTTAAGTTGTTGAGGGCTGATTACTTGTCCTGTGATAAAAAGGCTTCTGTTTCGACTGTGAAAACTTTCAGGAGAGCATTTGCAACCTGTTGGCACCATTTTTGAGTGAATTGCCAAAAGTCAGATTTTTGCTGAAATTCAGACCCCGGGGCTTACGGATTTTTTTTCAAAAAAATATTTTCCGCCGGTTAAGTTGTTGAGGGCTGATTTCTTGTCCTGTGATAAAAAGCCTTCTGTTTCGACTGTCAAAACTTTCAGGGGAGCATTTTCAACCAGTTGGCACCCTTTTTGAGTGAATTGCCAAAAGTCAGAATTTTGCTGAAATTCTGACCCCAGGGCTTAGGTATTTTTCCAAAAACATATTTTCCGCCGGTTAAGTTGTTGAGGGCTGATTTCTTGTCCTGTGATAAAAAGGCTTCTGTTTCGATTGTCAAAACTTTCAGGGGAGCATTTGCAACCGGTTGGCACCCTTTTTGAGTGAATTGCCAAAAGTCAGATTTTTGCTGAAATTCTGACCCCGGGGCTTACGGATTTTTTCAAAAAAATATTTTCCGCCGGTTAAGTTGTTGAGGGCTGATTTCTTGTCCTGTGATAAAAAGGCTTTTGTTTTGACTGTCAAAACTTTCAGGGGAGCATTTGCAACTGGTTGGCACCATTTTTGAGTGAATTGCCAAAAGTCAGATTTTTGCTGAAATTCTGACCCCGGGGCTTATGGATTTTTTTAAAAAAATATTTTCCGCCGGTTAAGTTGTTGAGGGCTGATTTCTTGTCCTGTGATAAAAAGGCTTCTGTTTTGACTGTCAAAACTTTCAGGGGGCGCATTTGCAACCGGTTGGCACCATTTTTGAGTGAATTGCCAAAAGTCAGATTTTTGCTGAAATTGTGACCCCGGGGCTTACGGATTTTTTCAAAAAAATATTTTCCGCCGGTTAAGTTGTTGAGGGCTGATTTCTTGTCCTGTAATAAAAAGGCTTCTGTTTTGACTGTCAAAACTTTCAGGGGAGCATTTGCAACCGGTTGGCACCATTTTTGAGTGAATTGCCAAAAGTCAATTTTTGCTTAAATTCTGACCCCGGGGCTTACGGATTTTTTTTAAAAAAATATTTTGCGCCTGATAAGTTGTTGAGAGCTGATTTCTTGTCCTGTGATAAAAAGCCTTCTGTTTCGACTGACAAAACTTTCAGGGGAGCATTTGCAACCGGTTGGCAACATTTTTGAGTGAATTGCCAAAAGTCAGATTTTTGCTGAAATTCTGACCCCGGGGCTTACGGATTTTTTCAAAAAAATATTTTCCGCCGGTTAAGTTGTTGAGGGCTGATTTCTTGTCCTGTGATAAAAAGGCTTTTGTTTCGACTGTCAAAACTTTCAGGGGAGCATTTGCAACCGGTTGGGACCATTTTTGAGTGAATTGCCAAAAGTCAGATTTTTGCTGAAATTCTGACCCCGGGGCTTACGGATTTTTTCAAAAAAATATTTTCCACCGGTTAAGTTGTTGAGGGCTGATTTCTTGTCCTGTGGTAAAAAGGCTTCTGTTTCGACTGTCAAAACTTTCAGGGGGGCATTTGCAACCGGTTGGCACCATTTTTGAGTGAATTGCCAAAAGTCAGATTTTTGCTGAAATTCTGACCCCGGGGCTTACGGATTTTTTCAAAAAAATATTTTCCGCCGGTTAAGTTGTTGAGGGCTGATTTCTTGTCCTGTGATAAAAAGGCTTCTGTTATGACTGTCAAAACTTTCAGGGGAGCATTTGCAACCGGCTGGCACCATTTTTGAGTGAATTGCCAAAAGTCAGATTTTTGCTGAAATTGTGACCCCGGGGCTTACGGATTTTTTCAAAAAAAAATATTTTGTGCCTGATAAGTTGTTGAGGGCTGATTTTTTGTCCTGTGATAAAAAGCCTTCTGTTTCGACTGACAAAACTTTCAGGGGAGCATTTGCAACCGGTTGGCACCATTTTTGAGTGAATTGCCAAAAGTCAGATTTTTGCTGAAATTCTGACCCCGGGGCTTACGGATTTTTTCAAAAAAATATTTTCCGCCTGATAACTTGTTGAGGGCTGATTTCTTGTCCTGTGATAAAAAAGCTTCTGTTTCGACTGTCAAAACTTTCAGGGGAGCATTTGCAACCGGTTGGCACCATTTTTGAGTGAATTGCCAAAAGACAGATTTTTGCTGAAATTCTGACCCAGGGGCTTACGGGTTTTTTCAAAAAAATATTTTCCGCCGGTTAAGTTGTTGAGGGCTGATTACTTCTCCTGTGATAAAAAGGCTTCTGTTTCGACTGTGAAAACTTTCAGGAGAGCATTTGCAACCTGTTGGCACCATTTTTGAGTGAATTGCCAAAAGTCAGATTTTTGCTGAAATTCTGACCACGGGGCTTACGGATTTTTTTTCAAAAAAATATTTTCCGCTGTTTAACTTGTTGAGGGCTGATTTCTTGTCCTGTGATAAAAAGGCTTCTGTTTTGACTGACAAAACGTTCAGGGGAGCATTTGCAACCGGTTGGCACCATTTTTGAGTGAATTGCCCAAAGTCAGATTTTTGCTGAAATTCTGACCCCGGGGCTTACGGATTTTTTCAAAAAAATGTTTTCCGCCGCTTAAGTTGATGAGGGCTGATTTCTTGTCCTGTGATAAAAAGGCTTCTGTTTCGACTTTCAAAACTTTCAGGGGAGCATTTGCAACCGGTTGGCACCATTTTTGAGTGAATTGCCAAAAGTAAGCTTTTTGCTGAAATTCTGACCCCGGGGCTTACGGATTTTTTCAAAAAAATATTTTCCGCCTGATAAGCTGTTGAGGGCTGATTTCTTGTCCTGTGATAAAAGGGCTTCTGTTTCGACTGTCAAAACTTTCAGGGGAGCATTTGCAACCGGTTGGCACCATTTTTGAGTGAATTGCCCAAAGTCAGATTTTTGCTGAAATTCTGACCCCGGGGCTTACGGATTTTTTCAAAAAAATATTTTGCGCCTGATAAGTTGTTGAGTGCTGATTTCTTGTCCTGTGATAAAAAAGCTTATGTTTCGACTGACAAAACTTTCAGGGGAGCATTTGCAACCGGTTGGCACCATTTTTGAGTGAATTGCCAAAAGTCAGATTTTTGCTGAAATTCTGACCCCGGGGCTTACGGATTTTTTCAAAAAAATATTTTCCGCCGGTTAAGTTGTTGAGGGCTGATTTCTTGTCCTGTGATAAAAAGCCTTCTGTTTCGACTGTCAAAAATTTTCAGGGGAGCATTTGCAACCGGTTGGCAACATTTTTGAGTGAATTGCCAAAAGTCATATTTTTGCTGAAATTCTGACCCCGGGGCTTACGGATTTTTTTCAAAAAAATATTTTCCGCCGGTTAAGTTGTTGAGGGCTGATTTCTTGTCCTGTGATAAAAAGGCTTTTGTTTCGACTGTCAAAACTTTCAGGGGAGCATTTGCAACCGGTTGGCACCATTTTTGAGTGAATTGCCAAAAGTCAGATTTTTGCTGAAATTCTGACCCCGGGGTTACGGATTTTTTCAAAAAAATATTTTCCACCGGTTAAGTTGTTGAGGGCTGATTTCTTGTCCTGTGATAAAAATGCTACTGTTTTGACTGTCAAAACTTTCAGGGGAGCATTTGCAACCGGTTGGCACCATTTTTGAGTGAATTGCCAAAAGTCAGATTTTTGCTGAAATTCTGACCCCGGGGCTTACAGATTTTTTCAAAAAAATATTTTCCGCCGGTTAAGTTGTTGAGGGCTGATTTCTTGTCCTGTGATAAAAAGCCTTCTGTTTCGACTGACAAAAATTTTCAGGGGAGCATTTGCAACCGGTTGGCAACATTTTTGAGTGAATTGCCAAAAGTCAGATTTTTGCTGAAATTCTGACCCCGGGGCTTACGGATTTTTTCAAAAAAAAAATTTCCACCGGTTAAGTTGTTGAGGGCTGATTTCTTGTCCTGTGATAAAAATGCATCTGTTTTGAATGTCAAAACTTTCAGGGGAGCATTTGCAACCGGTTGGCACCATTTTTGAGTGAATTGCCAAAAGTCAGATTTTTGCTGAAATTCTGACCCCGGGGCTTATGGATTTTTTCAAAAAAATATTTTCCGCCGGTTAAGTTGTTGAGGGCTGATTTCTTGTCCTCTGATACAAAGCCTTCTGTTTCGACTGACAAAAATTTTCAGGGGAGCATTTGCAACCGGTTGGCAACATTTTTGAGTGAATTGCCAAAAGTCAGATTTTTGCTGAAATTCAGACCCCGGGGCTTACGGATTTTTTCAAAAAAAAAATTTCCACCGGTTAAGTTGTTGAGGGCTGATTTCTTGTCCTGTGATAAAAATGCATCTGTTTTGAATGTCAAAACTTTCAGGGGAGCATTTGCAACCGGTTGGCACCATTTTTGAGTGAATTGCCAAAAGTCAGATTTTTGCTGAAATTCTGACCCCGGGGCTTACGGATTTTTTTTCAAAAAAATATTTTCCGCCGGTTAAGTTGTTGAGGGCTGATTTCTTGTCCTGTGATAAAAAGGCTTCTGTTTCGACTGTCAAAACTTTCAGGGGAGCATTTTCAACCAGTTGGCACCATTTTTGAGTGAATTGCCAAAAGTCAGATTTTTGCTGAAATTCTGACCCCGGGGCTTACAGATTTTTTTAAAAAAATATTTTTCGGCGGTTAAGTTGTTGAGGGCTGATTTCTTGTCCTCTGATACAAAGGCTTCTGTTTCGACTGTCAAAACTTTCAGGGGAGCATTTGCAACCGGTTGGCACCATTTTTGAGTGAATTGCCAAAAGTCAGATTTTTGCTGAAATTCTGAACCTGGGGCTTACGGATTTTTCAAAAAAATATTTTCCGCCGGTTAAGTTGTTGAGGGCTGATTACTTGTCCTGTGATAAAAATGCTTCTGTTTCGACTGTCAAAACTTTCAGGAGAGCATTTGCAACCTGTTGGCACCATTTTTGAGTGAATTGCCAAAAGTCAGATTTTTGCTGAAATTCTGACCCCGGGGCTTACGGATTTTTTTTCAAAAAAATATTTTCCGCCGGTTAAGTTGTTGAGGGCTGATTTCTTGTCCTATAATAAAAAGGCTTCTGTTTTGACTGTCAAAACTTTCAGGGGAGCATTTGCAACCGGTTGGCACCATTTTTGAGTGAATTGCCAAAAGTCAGATTTTTGCTGAAATTCTGACCCCGGGGCTTACAGATTTTTTCAAAAAAATATTTTCCGCCGGTTAAGTTGTTGAGGGCTGATTTCTTGTCCTGTGATAAAAAGCCTTCTGTTTCGACTGACAAAAATTTTCAGGGGAGCATTTGCAACCGGTTGGCACCATTTTTGAGTGAATTGCCAAAAGTCAGATTTTTGCTGAAATTCTGACCCCGGGGCTTACGGATTTTTTCAAAAAAAAAATTTCCGCCGGTTAAGTTGTTGAGGGCTGATTTCTTGTCCTGTGATAAAAAGGCTTCTGTTTTGACTGTCAAAACTTTCAGGGGAGCATTTGCAACCGGTTGGCACCATTTTTGAGTGAATTGCCAAAAGTCAGATTTTTGCTGAAATTCTGACCCCGGGGCTTTCAGATTTTTTAAAAAAAATATTTTCCGGCGGTTAAGTTGTTGAGGGCTGATTACTTGTCCTCTGATACAAAGGCTTCTGTTTCGACTGTCAAAACTTTCAGGGGAGCATTTGCAACCGGTTGGCACCATTTTTGAGTGAATTGCCAAAAGTCAGATTTTTGCTGAAATTCTGAACCTGGGGCTTACGGATTTTTCAAAAAAATATTTTCCGCCGGTTAAATTGTTGAGGGCTGATTACTTGTCCTGTGATAAAAATGCTTCTGTTTCGAATGTCAAAACTTTCAGGAGAGCATTTGCAACCTGTTGGCACCATTTTTGAGTGAATTGCCAAAAGTCAGATTTTTGCTGAAATTCTGACCCAGGGGCTTACGGATTTTTTTTCAAAAAAATATTTTCCGCCGGTTAAGTTGTTGAGGGCTGATTTCTTGTCCTGTGATAAAAAGGCTTCTGTTTTGACTGTCAAAACTTTCAGGGGAGCATTTGCAACCGGTTGGCACCATTTTTGAGTGAATTGCCAAAAGTCAGATTTTTGCTGAAATTCTGACCCCGGGGCTAACAGATTTTTTCAAAAAAATATTTTCCGCCGGTTAAGTTGTTGAGGGCTGATTTCTTGTCCTGTGATAAAAAGCCTTCTGTTTCGACTGACAAAAATTTTCAGGGGAGCATTTGCAACAGGTTGGCACCATTTTTGAGTGAATTGCCAAAAGTCAGATTTTTGCTGAAATTCTGACCCCGGGGCTTACGGATTTTTTCTCAAAAAAATATTTTCCGCTGGTTAAGTTGTTGACGGCTGATTTCTTGTCCTGTGATAAAAAGGCTTCTGTTTTGACTGACAAAACTTTCAGGGGAGCATTTGCAACCGGTTGGCACCATTTTTGAGTGAATTGCCAAAAGTCAGATTTTTGCTGAAATTCTGACCCCGGGGCTTACAGATTTTTTTAAAAAAATATTTTCCGGCGGTTAAGTTGTTGAGGGCTGATTTCTTGTCCTCTGATACAAAGGCTTCTGTTTCGACTGACAAAACTTCAGGGGAGCATTTGCAACCGGTTGGCACCATTTTTGAGTGAATTGCCAAAAGTCAGATTTTTGCTGAAATTCTGACCCCGGGGCTTACAGATTTTTTCAAAAAAATATTTTCCGCCGGTTAAGTTGTTGAGGGCTGATTTCTTGTCCTGTGATAAAAAGCCTTCTGTTTCGACTGACAAAAATTTTCAGGGGAGCATTTGCAACCGGTTGGCACCATTTTTGAGTGAATTGCCAAAAGTCAGATTTTTGCTGAAATTCTGACCCCGGGGCTTACGGATTTTTTTTCAAAAAAATATTTTCCGCCGGTTAAGTTGTTGAGGGCTGATTTCTTGTCCTGTGATAAAAAGGCTTCTGTTTCGACTGTCAAAACTTTCAGGGGAGCATTTTCAACCGGTTGGCACCATTTTTGAGTGAATTGCCAAAAGTCAGATTTTTGCTGAAATTCTGACCCCGGGGCTTACGGATTTTTTCAAAAAAATATTTTCCGCCGGTTAAGTTGTTGAGGGCTGATTTCTTGTCCTGTGATAAAAAGGCTTCTGTTTTGACTGTCAAAACTTTCAGGGGAGCATTTGCAACCGGTTGGCACCATTTTTGAGTGAATTGCCAAAAGTCAGATTTTTGCTGAAATTCTGACCCCGGGGCTTTCAGATTTTTTTAAAAAAATATTTTCCGGCGGTTAAGTTGTTGAGGGCTGATTACTTGTCCTCTGATACAAAGGCTTCTGTTTCGACTGTCAAAACTTTCAGGGGAGCATTTGCAACCGGTTGGCACCATTTTTGAGTGAATTGCCAAAAGTCAGATTTTTGCTGAAATTCTGAACCTGGGGCTTACGGATTTTTCAAAAAAATATTTTCCGCCGGTTAAGTTGTTGAGGGCTGATTACTTGTCCTGTGATAAAAATGCTTCTGTTTCGACTGTCAAAACTTTCAGGAGAGCATTTGCAACCTGTTGGCACCATTTTTGAGTGAATTGCCAAAAGTCAGATTTTTGCTGAAATTCTGACCCAGGGGCTTACGGATTTTTTTTCAAAAAAATATTTTCCGCCGGTTAAGTTGTTGAGGGCTGATTTCTTGTCCTGTGATAAAAAGGCTTCTGTTTCGACTGTCAAAACTTTCAGGGGAGCATTTTCAACCGGTTGGCACCATTTTTGAGTGAATTGCCAAAAGTCAGATTTTTGCTGAAATTCTGACCCCGGGGCTTACGGATTTTTTCAAAAAAATATTTTCCGCCGGTTAAGTTGTTGAGGGCTGATTTCTTGTCCTGTGATAAAAAGGCTTCTGTTTTGACTGTCAAAACTTTCAGGGGAGCATTTGCAACCGGTTGGCACCATTTTTGAGTGAATTGCCAAAAGTCAGATTTTTGCTGAAATTCTGACCCCGGGGCTTTCAGATTTTTTTAAAAAAATATTTTCCGGCGGTTAAGTTGTTGAGGGCTGATTACTTGTCCTCTGATACAAAGGCTTCTGTTTCGACTGTCAAAACTTTCAGGGGAGCATTTGCAACCGGTTGGCACCATTTTTGAGTGAATTGCCAAAAGTCAGATTTTTGCTGAAATTCTGAACCTGGGGCTTACGGATTTTTCAAAAAAATATTTTCCGCCGGTTAAGTTGTTGAGGGCTGATTACTTGTCCTGTGATAAAAATGCTTCTGTTTCGACTGTCAAAACTTTCAGGAGAGCATTTGCAACCTGTTGGCACCATTTTTGAGTGAATTGCCAAAAGTCAGATTTTTGCTGAAATTCTGACCCAGGGGCTTACGGATTTTTTTTCAAAAAAATATTTTCCGCCGGTTAAGTTGTTGAGGGCTCATTTCTTGTCCTGTGATAAAAAGGCTTCTGTTTTGACTGTCAAAACTTTCAGGGGAGCATTTGCAACCGGTTGGCACCATTTTTGAGTGAATTGCCAAAAGTCAGATTTTTGCTGAAATTCTGACCCCGGGGCTAACAGATTTTTTCAAAAAAATATTTTCCGCCGGTTAAGTTGTTGAGGGCTGATTTCTTGTCCTGTGATAAAAAGCCTTCTGTTTCGACTGACAAAAATTTTCAGGGGAGCATTTGCAACAGGTTGGCACCATTTTTGAGTGAATTGCCAAAAGTCAGATTTTTGCTGAAATTCTGACCCCGGGGCTTACGGATTTTTTTTCAAAAAAATATTTTCCGCTGGTTAAGTTGTTGAGGGCTGATTTCTTGTCCTGTGATAAAAAGGCTTCTGTTTTGACTGACAAAACTTTCAGGGGAGCATTTGCAACCGGTTGGCACCATTTTTGAGTGAATTGCCAAAAGTCAGATTTTTGCTGAAATTCTGACCCCGGGGCTTACAGATTTTTTTAAAAAAATATTTTCCGGCGGTTAAGTTGTTGAGGGCTGATTTCTTGTCCTCTGATACAAAGGCTTCTGTTTCGACTGACAAAACTTCAGGGGAGCATTTGCAACCGGTTGGCACCATTTTTGAGTGAATTGCCAAAAGTCAGATTTTTGCTGAAATTCTGACCCCGGGGCTTACAGATTTTTTCAAAAAAATATTTTCCGCCGGTTAAGTTGTTGAGGGCTGATTTCTTGTCCTGTGATAAAAAGCCTTCTGTTTCGACTGACAAAAATTTTCAGGGGAGCATTTGCAACCGGTTGGCACCATTTTTGAGTGAATTGCCAAAAGTCAGATTTTTGCTGAAATTCTGAACCTGGGGCTTACGGATTTTTCAAAAAAATATTTTCCGCCGGTTAAGTTGTTGAGGGCTGATTACTTGTCCTGTGATAAAAATGCTTCTGTTTCGACTGTCAAAACTTTCAGGAGAGCATTTGCAACCTGTTGGCACCATTTTTGAGTGAATTGCCAAAAGTCAGATTTTTGCTGAAATTCTGACCCAGGGGCTTACGGATTTTTTTTCAAAAAAATATTTTCCGCCGGTTAAGTTGTTGAGGGCTCATTTCTTGTCCTGTGATAAAAAGGCTTCTGTTTCGACTGTCAAAACTTTCAGGGGAGCATTTTCAACCGGTTGGCACCATTTTTGAGTGAATTGCCAAAAGTCAGATTTTTGCTGAAATTCTGACCCCGGGGCTTACGGATTTTTTCAAAAAAATATTTTCCGCCGGTTAAGTTGTTGAGGGCTGATTTCTTGTCCTGTGATAAAAAGGCTTCTGTTTTGACTGTCAAAACTTTCAGGGGAGCATTTGCAACCGGTTGGCACCATTTTTGAGTGAATTGCCAAAAGCCAGATTTTTGCTGAAATTCTGACCCCGGGGCTTTCAGATTTTTTTAAAAAAATATTTTCCGGCGGTTAAGTTGTTGAGGGCTGATTACTTGTCCTCTGATACAAAGGCTTCTGTTTCGACTGTCAAAACTTTCAGGGGAGCATTTGCAACCGGTTGGCACCATTTTTGAGTGAATTGCCAAAAGTCAGATTTTTGCTGAAATTCTGAACCTGGGGCTTACGGATTTTTCAAAAAAATATTTTCCGCCGGTTAAGTTGTTGAGGGCTGATTACTTGTCCTGTGATAAAAATGCTTCTGTTTCGACTGTCAAAACTTTCAGGAGAGCATTTGCAACCTGTTGGCACCATTTTTGAGTGAATTGCCAAAAGTCAGATTTTTGCTGAAATTCTGACCCAGGGGCTTACGGATTTTTTTTCAAAAAAATATTTTCCGCCGGTTAAGTTGTTGAGGGCTGATTTCTTGTCCTGTGATAAAAAGGCTTCTGTTTTGACTGTCAAAACTTTCAGGGGAGCATTTGCAACCGGTTGGCACCATTTTTGAGTGAATTGCCAAAAGTCAGATTTTTGCTTAAATTCTGACCCCGGGGCTTACGGATTTTTTCAAAAAAATATTTTCCGCCTGATAAGTTGTTGAGGGCTGATTTCTTGTCCTGTGATAAAAAGCCTTCTGTTTCGACTGACAAAAATTTTTAGGGGAGCATTTGCAACCGGTTGGCAACATTTTTGAGTGAATTGCCAAAAGTCAGATTTTTGCTTAAATTCTGACCCCGGGGCTTACGGATTTTTTCAAAAAAATATTTTCCGCCGGTTAAGTTTTTGAGGGCTGATTTCTTGTCCTGTGATAAAAAGCCTTCTGTTTCGACTGACAAAACTTTCAGGGGAGCATTTGCAACCGGTTGGCACCATTTTTGAGTGAATTGCCAAAAGTCAGATTTTTGCTGAAATTCTGACCCCGGGGCTTACAGATTTTTTCAAAAAAATATTTTCCGCCGGTTAAGTTGTTGAGGGCTGATTTCTTGTCCTGTGATAAAAAGGCTTTTGTTTCGACTGTCAAAACTTTCAGGGGAGCATTTGCAACCGGTTGGGACCATTTTTGAGTGAATTGCCAAAAGTCAGATTTTTGCTGAAATTCTGACCCCGGGGCTTACGGATTTTTTCGAAAAAAAATATTTTCCGCCGGTTAAGTTGTTGAGGGCTGATTACTTGTCCTGTGATAAAAATGCTTCTGTTTCGACTGTCAAAACTTTCAGGAGAGCATTTGCAACCTGTTGGCACCATTTTTGAGTGAATTGCCAAAAGTCAGATTTTTGCTGAAATTCTGACCCTGGGCTTACGGATTTTTTTTCAAAAAAATATTTTCCGCCGGTTAAGTTGTTGAGGGCTGATTTCTTGTCCTGTGATAAAAAGGCTTCTGTTTCGACTGTCAAAACTTTCAGGGGAGCATTTTCAACCAGTTGGCACCATTTTTGAGTGAATTGCCAAAAGTCAGATTTTTGCTGAAATTCTGACCCCGGGGCTTACGGATTTTTTCAAAAAAATATTTTCCGCCGGTTAAGTTGTTGACGGCTGATTTCTTGTCCTGTGATAAAAAGGCTTCTGTTTCGACTGACAAAACTTTCAGGGGAGCATTTGCAACCGGTTGGCACCATTTTTGAGTGAATTGCCAAAAGTCAGATTTTTGCTTAAATTCTGACCCCGGGGCTTACGGATTTTTTCAAAAAAATATTTTCCGCCTGATAAGTTGTTGAGGGCTGATTTCTTGTCCTGTGATAAAAAGCCTTCTGTTTCGACTGACAAAAATTTTTAAGGGAGCATTTGCAACCGGTTGGCAACATTTTTGAGTGAATTGCCAAAAGTCAGATTTTTGCTGAAATTCTGACCCCGGGGCTTACGGTTTTTTTCAAAAAAATATTTTCCGCCGGTTAAGTTGTTGAGGGCTGATTTCTTGTGCTGTGATAAAAGGGCTTCTGTTTCGACTGACAAAACTTTCAGGGGAGCATTTGCAACCGGTTGGCACCATTTTTGAGTGAATTGCCAAAAGTCAGATTTTTGCTGAAATTCTGACCCCGGGGCTTACGGATTTTTTCGAAAAAAAATATTTTCCGCCGGTTAAGTTGTTGAGGGCTGATTACTTGTCCTGTGATAAAAATGCTTCTGTTTCGACTGTCAAAACTTTCAGGAGAGCATTTGCAACCTGTTGGCACCATTTTTGAGTGAATTGCCAAAAGTCAGATTTTTGCTTAAATTCTGACCCCGGGGCTTACGGATTTTTTTTCAAAAAAATATTTTCCGCCGGTTAAGTTGTTGAGGGCTGATTTCTTGTCCTGTGATAAAAAGGCTTCTGTTTTGACTGTCAAAACTTTCAGGGGAGCATTTGCAACCGGTTGGCACCATTTTTGAGTGAATTGCCAAAAGTCAGATTTTTGCTGAAATTCTGACCCCGGGGCTTACAGATTTTTTCAAAAAAATATTTTCCGCCGGTTAAGTTGTTGAGGGCTGATTTCTTGTCCTGTGATAAAAAGCCTTCTGTTTCGACTGACAAAAATTTTCAGGGGAGCATTTGCAACCGGTTGGCACCATTTTTGAGTGAATTGCCAAAAGTCAGATTTTTGCTGAAATTCTGACCCCGGGGCTTACGGATTTTTTTTCAAAAAAATATTTTCCGCCGGTTAAGTTGTTGAGGGCTGATTTCTTGTCCTGTGATAAAAAGGCTTCTGTTTCGACTGTCAAAACTTTCAGGGGAGCATTTTCAACCGGTTGGCACCATTTTTGAGTGAATTGCCAAAAGTCAGATTTTTGCTGAAATTCTGACCCCGGGGCTTACGGATTTTTTCAAAAAAAATATTTTCCGCCGGTTAAGTTGTTGAGGGCTGATTTCTTGTCCTGTGATAAAAAGGCTTCTGTTTTGACTGTCAAAACTTTCAGGGGAGCATTTGCAACCGGTTGGCACCATTTTTGAGTGAATTGCCAAAAGTCAGATTTTTGCTGAAATTCTGACCTCGGGGCTTACGGATTTTTTCAAAAAAATATTTTCCACCGGTTAAGTTGTTGAGGGCTGATTTCTTGTCCTGTGATAAAAAGCCTTCTGTTTCGACTGACAAAACTTTCAGGGGAGCATTTTCAACCGGTTGGCACCATTTTTGAGTGAATTGCCAAAAGTCAGATTTTTGCTGAAATTCTGACCCCGGGGCTTACAGATTTTTTTTAAAAAATATTTTCCGGCGGTTAAGTTGTTGAGGGCTGATTTCTTGTCCTCTGATACAAAGGCTTCTGTTTCGACTGTCAAAACTTTCAGGGGAGCATTTGCAACCGGTTGGCACCATTTTTGAGTGAATTGCCAAAAGTCAGATTTTTGCTGAAATTCTGACCCTGGGGCTTACGGATTTTTTCGAAAAAAAATATTTTCCGCCGGTTAAGTTGTTGAGGGCTGATTACTTGTCCTGTGATAAAAATGCTTCTGTTTCGACTGTCAAAACTTTCAGGAGAGCATTTGCAACCTGTTGGCACCATTTTTGAGTGAATTGCCAAAAGTCAGATTTTTGCTGAAATTCTGACCCCGGGGCTTACGGATTTTTTTTCAAAAAAATATTTTCCGCCGGTTAAGTTGTTGAGGGCTGATTTCTTGTCCTGTGATAAAAAGGCTTCTGTTTCGACTGTCAAAACTTTCAGGGGAGCATTTTCAACCAGTTGGCACCATTTTTGAGTGAATTGCCAAAAGTCAGATTTTTGCTGAAATTCTGACCCCGGGGCTTACGGATTTTTTCAAAAAAATATTTTCCGCCGGTTAAGTTGTTGAGGGCTGATTTCTTGTCCTGTGATAAAAAGGCTTCTGTTTCGACTGACAAAACTTTCAGGGGAGCATTTGCAACCGGTTGGCACCATTTTTGAGTGAATTGCCAAAAGTCAGATTTTTGCTTAAATTCTGACCCCGGGGCTTACGGATTTTTTCAAAAAAATATTTTCCGCCTGATAAGTTGTTGAGGGCTGATTTCTTGTCCTGTGATAAAAAGGCTTCTGTTTCGACTGACAAAACTTTCAGGGGAGCATTTGCAACCGGTTGGCACCATTTTTGAGTGAATTGCCAAAAGTTAGATTTTTGCTTAAATTCTGACCCCGGGGCTTACGGATTTTTTCAAAAAAATATTTTCCGCCTGATAAGTTGTTGAGGGCTGATTTCTTGTCCTGTGATAAAAAGCCTTCTGTTTCGACTGACAAAATTTTTTAGGGGAGCATTTGCAACCGGTTGGCAACATTTTTGAGTGAATTGCCAAAAGTCAGATTTTTGCTTAAATTCTGACCCCGGGGCTTACGGATTTTTTCAAAAAAATATTTTCCGCCGGTTAAGTTTTTGAGGGCTGATTTCTTGTCCTGTGATAAAAAGCCTTCTGTTTCGACTGACAAAACTTTCAGGGGAGCATTTGCAACCGGTTGGCACCATTTTTGAGTGAATTGCCAAAAGTCAGATTTTTGCTGAAATTCTGACCCCGGGGCTTACAGATTTTTTCAAAAAAATATTTTCCGCCGGTTAAGTTGTTGAGGGCTGATTTCTTGTCATGTGATAAAAAGGCTTTTGTTTCGACTGTCAAAACTTTCAGGGGAGCATTTGCAACCGGTTGGGACCATTTTTGAGTGAATTGCCAAAAGTCAGATTTTTGCTGAAATTCTGACCCCGGGGCTTACGGATTTTTTCGAAAAAAAATATTTTCCGCCGGTTAAGTTGTTGAGGGCTGATTACTTGTCCTGTGATAAAAATGCTTCTGTTTCGACTGTCAAAACTTTCAGGAGAGCATTTGCAACCTGTTGGCACCATTTTTGAGTGAATTGCCAAAAGTCAGATTTTTGCTGAAATTCTGACCCCGGGGCTTACGGATTTTTTTTCAAAAAAATATTTTCCGCCGGTTAAGTTGTTGAGGGCTGATTTCTTGTCCTGTGATAAAAAGGCTTCTGTTTCGACTGTCAAAACTTTCAGGGGAGCATTTTCAACCAGTTGGCACCATTTTTGAGTGAATTGCCAAAAGTCAGATTTTTGCTGAAATTCTGACCCCGGGGCTTACGGATTTTTTCAAAAAAATATTTTCCGCCGGTTAAGTTGTTGAGGGCTGATTTCTTGTCCTGTGATAAAAAGGCTTCTGTTTCGACTGACAAAACTTTCAGGGGAGCATTTGCAACCGGTTGGCACCATTTTTGAGTGAATTGCCAAAAGTCAGATTTTTGCTTAAATTCTGACCCCGGGGCTTACGGATTTTTTCAAAAAAATATTTTCCGCCTGATAAGTTGTTGAGGGCTGATTTCTTGTCCTGTGATAAAAAGCCTTCTGTTTCGACTGACAAAAATTTTTAGGGGAGCATTTGCAACCGGTTGGCAACATTTTTGAGTGAATTGCCAAAAGTCAGATTTTTGCTGAAATTCTGACCCCGGGGCTTACGGATTTTTTCAAAAAAATATTTTCCGCCGGTTAAGTTGTTGAGGGCTGATTTCTTGTCCTGTGATAAAAAGCCTTTTGTTTCGACTGTCAAAACTTTCAGGGGAGCATTTGCAACCGGTTGGCACCATTTTTGAGTGAATTGCCAAAAGTCAGATTTTTCCTGAAATTCTGACCCCGGGGCTTACGGATTTTTTCAAAAAAATATTTTCCGCCGGTTAAGTTGTTGAGGGCTGATTTCTTGTCCTGTGATAAAAAGCCTTCTGTTTCGACTGACAAAACTTTCAGGGGAGCATTTGCAACCGGTTGGCACCATTTTTGAGTGAATTGCCAAAAGTCAGATTTTTGCTGAAATTCTGACCCCGGGGCTTACAGATTTTTTCAAAAAAATATTTTCCGCCGGTTAAGTTGTTGAGGGCTGATTTCTTGTCCTGTGATAAAAAGGCTTTTGTTTCGACTGTCAAAACTTTCAGGGGAGCATTTGCAACCGGTTGGGACCATTTTTGAGTGAATTGCCAAAAGTCAGATTTTTGCTGAAATTCTGACCCCGGGGCTTACGGATTTTTTCAAAAAAATATTTTCCGCCGGTTAAGTTGTTGAGGGCTGATTTCTTGTGCTGTGATAAAAGGGCTTCTGTTTCGACTGACAAAACTTTCAGGGGAGCATTTGCAACCGGTTGGCACCATTTTTGAGTGAATTGCCAAAAGTCAGATTTTTGCTGAAATTCTGACCCCGGGGCTTACGGATTTTTTCGAAAAAAAATATTTTCCGCCGGTTAAGTTGTTGAGGGCTGATTACTTGTCCTGTGATAAAAATGCTTCTGTTTCGACTGTCAAAACTTTCAGGAGAGCATTTGCAACCTGTTGGCACCATTTTTGAGTGAATTGCCAAAAGTCAGATTTTTGCTGAAATTCTGACCCCGGGGCTTACGGATTTTTTTTCAAAAAAATATTTTCCGCCGGTTAAGTTGTTGAGGGCTGATTTCTTGTCCTGTGATAAAAAGGCTTCTGTTTCGACTGTCAAAACTTTCAGGGGAGCATTTTCAACCAGTTGGCACCATTTTTGAGTGAATTGCCAAAAGTCAGATTTTTGCTGAAATTCTGACCCCGGGGCTTACGGATTTTTTCAAAAAAATATTTTCCGCCGGTTAAGTTGTTGAGGGCTGATTTCTTGTCCTGTGATAAAAAGGCTTCTGTTTCGACTGACAAAACTTTCAGGGGAGCATTTGCAACCGGTTGGCACCATTTTTGAGTGAATTGCCAAAAGTCAGATTTTTGCTTAAATTCTGACCCCGGGGCTTACGGATTTTTTCAAAAAAATATTTTCCGCCTGATAAGTTGTTGAGGGCTGATTTCTTGTCCTGTGATAAAAAGCCTTCTGTTTCGACTGACAAAAATTTTTAGGGGAGCATTTGCAACCGGTTGGCAACATTTTTGAGTGAATTGCCAAAAGTCAGATTTTTGCTGAAATTCTGACCCCGGGGCTTACGGATTTTTTCAAAAAAATATTTTCCGCCGGTTAAGTTGTTGAGGGCTGATTTCTTGTCCTGTGATAAAAAGGCTTCTGTTTTGACTGTCAAAACTTTCAGGAGAGCATTTGCAACCGGTTGGAACCATTTTTGAGTGAATTGCCAAAAGTCAGGTTTTTGCTTAAATTCTGACCCCGGGGCTTACGGATTTTTTCAAAAAAATATTTTCCGCCGGTTAAGTTTTTGAGGGCTGATTTCTTGTCCTGTGATAAAAAGCCTTCTGTTTCGACTGACAAAACTTTCAGGGGAGCATTTGCAACCGGTTGGCACCATTTTTGAGTGAATTGCCAAAAGTCAGATTTTTGCTGAAATTCTGACCCCGGGGCTTACAGGTTTTTTCAAAAAAATATTTTCCGCCGGTTAAGTTGTTGAGGGCTGATTTCTTGTCCTGTGATAAAAAGGCTTTTGTTTCGACTGTCAAAACTTTCAGGGGAGCATTTGCAACCGGTTGGGACCATTTTTGAGTGAATTGCCAAAAGTCAGATTTTTGCTGAAATTCTGACCCCGGGGCTTACGGATTTTTTCGAAAAAAAATATTTTCCGCCGGTTAAGTTGTTGAGGGCTGATTACTTGTCCTGTGATAAAAATGCTTCTGTTTCGACTGTCAAAACTTTCAGGAGAGCATTTGCAACCTGTTGGCACCATTTTTGAGTGAATTGCCAAAAGTCAGATTTTTGCTGAAATTCTGACCCCGGGGCTTACGGATTTTTTTTCAAAAAAATATTTTCCGCCGGTTAAGTTGTTGAGGGCTGATTTCTTGTCCTGTGATAAAAAGGCTTTTGTTTCGACTGTCAAAACTTTCAGGGGAGCATTTGCAACCGGTTGGGACCATTTTTGAGTGAATTGCCAAAAGTCAGATTTTTGCTGAAATTCTGACCCCGGGGCTTACGGATTTTTTCAAAAAAATATTTTCCGCCGGTTAAGTTGTTGAGGGCTGATTTCTTGTCCTGTGATAAAAAGGCTTTTGTTTCGACTGTCAAAACTTTCAGGGGAGCATTTGCAACCGGTTGGGACCATTTTTGAGTGAATTGCCAAAAGTCAGATTTTTGCTGAAATTCTGACCCCGGGGCTTACGGATTTTTTCAAAAAAATATTTTCCGCCGGTTAAGTTGTTGAGGGCTGATTTCTTGTGCTGTGATAAAAGGGCTTTTGTTTCGACTGTCAAAACTTTCAGGGGAGCATTTGCAACCGGTTGGGACCATTTTTGAGTGAATTGCCAAAAGTCAGATTTTTGCTGAAATTCTGACCCCGGGGCTTACGGATTTTTTCAAAAAAATATTTTCCGCCGGTTAAGTTGTTGAGGGCTGATTTCTTGTGCTGTGATAAAAGGGCTTCTGTTTCGACTGACAAAACTTTCAGGGGAGCATTTGCAACCGGTTGGCACCATTTTTGAGTGAATTGCCAAAAGTCAGATTTTTGCTGAAATTCTGACCCCGGGGCTTACGGATTTTTTCGAAAAAAAATATTTTCCGCCGGTTAAGTTGTTGAGGGCTGATTACTTGTCCTGTGATAAAAATGCTTCTGTTTCGACTGTCAAAACTTTCAGGAGAGCATTTGCAACCTGTTGGCACCATTTTTGAGTGAATTGCCAAAAGTCAGATTTTTGCTGAAATTCTGACCCCGGGGCTTACGGATTTTTTTTCAAAAAAATATTTTCCGCCGGTTAAGTTGTTGAGGGCTGATTTCTTGTCCTGTGATAAAAAGCCTTCTGTTTCGACTGACAAAAATTTTTAGGGGAGCATTTGCAACCGGTTGGCAACATTTTTGAGTGAATTGCCAAAAGTCAGATTTTTGCTGAAATTCTGACCCCGGGGCTTACGGATTTTTTCAAAAAAATATTTTCCGCCGGTTAAGTTGTTGAGGGCTGATTTCTTGTCCTGTGATAAAAAGGCTTCTGTTTTGACTGTCAAAACTTTCAGGAGAGCATTTGCAACCGGTTGGAACCATTTTTGAGTGAATTGCCAAAAGTCAGATTTTTGCTTAAATTCTGACCCCGGGGCTTACGGATTTTTTCAAAAAAATATTTTCCGCCGGTTAAGTTTTTGAGGGCTGATTTCTTGTCCTGTGATAAAAAGCCTTCTGTTTCGACTGACAAAACTTTCAGGGGAGCATTTGCAACCGGTTGGCACCATTTTTGAGTGAATTGCCAAAAGTCAGATTTTTGCTGAAATTCTGACCCCGGGGCTTACAGGTTTTTTCAAAAAAATATTTTCCGCCGGTTAAGTTGTTGAGGGCTGATTTCTTGTCCTGTGATAAAAAGGCTTTTGTTTCGACTGTCAAAACTTTCAGGGGAGCATTTGCAACCGGTTGGGACCATTTTTGAGTGAATTGCCAAAAGTCAGATTTTTGCTGAAATTCTGACCCCGGGGCTTACGGATTTTTTCGAAAAAAAATATTTTCCGCCGGTTAAGTTGTTGAGGGCTGATTACTTGTCCTGTGATAAAAATGCTTCTGTTTCGACTGTCAAAACTTTCAGGAGAGCATTTGCAACCTGTTGGCCCCATTTTTGAGTGAATTGCCAAAAGTCAGATTTTTGCTGAAATTCTGACCCCGGGGCTTACGGATTTTTTTTCAAAAAAATATTTTCCGCCGGTTAAGTTGTTGAGGGCTGATTTCTTGTCCTGTGATAAAAAGGCTTCTGTTTCGACTGTCAAAACTTTCAGGGGAGCATTTTCAACCAGTTGGCACCATTTTTGAGTGAATTGCCAAAAGTCAGATTTTTGCTGAAATTCTGACCCCGGGGCTTACGGATTTTTTCGAAAAAAAATATTTTCCGCCGGTTAAGTTGTTGAGGGCTGATTACTTGTCCTGTGATAAAAATGCTTCTGTTTCGACTGACAAAACTTTCAGGGGAGCATTTGCAACCGGTTGGCACCATTTTTGAGTGAATTGCCAAAAGTCAGATTTTTGCTGAAATTCTGACCCCGGGGCTTACGGATTTTTTTTCAAAAAAATATTTTCCGCCGGTTAAGTTGTTGAGGGCTGATTTCTTGTCCTGTGATAAAAAGCCTTCTGTTTCGACTGACAAAAATTTTTAGGGGAGCATTTGCAACCGGTTGGCAACATTTTTGAGTGAATTGCCAAAAGTCAGATTTTTGCTGAAATTCTGACCCCGGGGCTTACGGATTTTTTCAAAAAAATATTTTCCGCCGGTTAAGTTGTTGAGGGCTGATTTCTTGTCCTGTGATAAAAAGGCTTCTGTTTCGACTGACAAAACTTTCAGGGGAGCATTTGCAACCGGTTGGCACCATTTTTGAGTGAATTGCCAAAAGTCAGATTTTTGCTTAAATTCTGACCCCGGGGCTTACGGATTTTTTCAAAAAAATATTTTCCGCCTGATAAGTTGTTGAGGGCTGATTTCTTGTCCTGTGATAAAAAGCCTTCTGTTTCGACTGACAAAAATTTTTAGGGGAGCATTTGCAACCGGTTGGCAACATTTTTGAGTGAATTGCCAAAAGTCAGATTTTTGCTGAAATTCTGACCCCGGGGCTTACGGATTTTTTCAAAAAAATATTTTCCGCCGGTTAAGTTTTTGAGGGCTGATTTCTTGTCCTGTGATAAAAAGCCTTCTGTTTCGACTGACAAAACTTTCAGGGGAGCATTTGCAACCGGTTGGCACCATTTTTGAGTGAATTGCCAAAAGTCAGATTTTTGCTGAAATTCTGACCCCGGGGCTTACAGATTTTTTCAAAAAAATATTTTCCGCCGGTTAAGTTGTTGAGGGCTGATTTCTTGTCCTGTGATAAAAAGGCTTTTGTTTCGACTGTCAAAACTTTCAGGGGAGCATTTGCAACCGGTTGGGACCATTTTTGAGTGAATTGCCAAAAGTCAGATTTTTGCTGAAATTCTGACCCCGGGGCTTACGGATTTTTTCAAAAAAATATTTTCCACCGGTTAAGTTGTTGAGGGCTGATTTCTTGTCCTGTGATAAAAAGGCTTCTGTTTCGACTGTCAAAACTTTCAGGGGGGCATTTGCAACCGGTTGGCACCATTTTTGAGTGAATTGCCAAAAGTCAGATTTTTGCTGAAATTCTGACCCCGGGGCTTACGGATTTTTTCAAAAAAATATTTTCCGCCGGTTAAGTTGTTGAGGGCTGATTTCTTGTGCTGTGATAAAAGGGCTTCTGTTTCGACTGACAAAACTTTCAGGGGAGCATTTGCAACCGGTTGGCACCATTTTTGAGTGAATTGCCAAAAGTCAGATTTTTGCTGAAATTCTGACCCCGGGGCTTACGGATTTTTTCGAAAAAAAATATTTTCCGCCGGTTAAGTTGTTGAGGGCTGATTACTTGTCCTGTGATAAAAATGCTTCTGTTTCGACTGTCAAAACTTTCAGGAGAGCATTTGCAACCTGTTGGCACCATTTTTGAGTGAATTGCCAAAAGTCAGATTTTTGCTGAAATTCTGACCCCGGGGCTTACGGATTTTTTTTCAAAAAAATATTTTCCGCCGGTTAAGTTGTTGAGGGGGCTGATTTCTTGTCCTGTGATAAAAAGGCTTCTGTTTCGACTGTCAAAACTTTCAGGGGAGCATTTTCAACCAGTTGGCACCATTTTTGAGTGAATTGCCAAAAGTCAGATTTTTGCTGAAATTCTGACCCCGGGGCTTACGGATTTTTTCAAAAAAATATTTTCCGCCGGTTAAGTTGTTGAGGGCTGATTTCTTGTCCTGTGATAAAAAGGCTTCTGTTTCGACTGACAAAACTTTCAGGGGAGCATTTGCAACCGGTTGGCACCATTTTTGAGTGAATTGCCAAAAGTCAGATTTTTGCTTAAATTCTGACCCCGGGGCTTACGGATTTTTTCAAAAAAATATTTTCCGCCTGATAAGTTGTTGAGGGCTGATTTCTTGTCCTGTGTTAAAAAGCCTTCTGTTTTGACTGACAAAAATTTTTAGGGGAGCATTTGCAACCGGTTGGCAACATTTTTGAGTGAATTGCCAAAAGTCAGATTTTTGCTGAAATTCTGACCCCGGGGCTTACGGATTTTTTCAAAAAAATATTTTCCGCCGGTTAAGTTGTTGAGGGCTGATTTCTTGTCCTGTGATAAAAAGCCTTTTGTTTCGACTGTCAAAACTTTCAGGGGAGCATTTGCAACCGGTTGGCACCATTTTTGAGTGAATTGCCAAAAGTCAGATTTTTGCTGAAATTCTGACCCCGGGGCTTACGGATTTTTTCAAAAAAATATTTTCCGCCGGTTAAGTTGTTGAGGGCTGATTTCTTGTCCTGTGATAAAAAGGCTTCTGTTTCGACTGACAAAACTTTCAGGGGAACATTTGCAACCGGTTGGCACCATTTTTGATTGAATTGCCAAAAGTCAGATTTTTGCTGAAATTCTGACCCCGGGGCTTACGGATTTTTTCAAAAAAATATTTTCCACCGGTTAAGTTGTTGAGGGCTGATTTCTTGTCCTGTGATAAAAAGGCTTCTGTTTCGACTGTCAAAACTTTCAGGGGGGCATTTGCAACCGGTTGGCACCATTTTTGAGTGAATTGCCAAAAGTCAGATTTTTGCTGAAATTCTGACCCCGGGGCTTACGGATTTTTTCAAAAAAATATTTTCCGCCGGTTAAGTTGTTGAGGGCTGATTTCTTGTGCTGTGATAAAAGGGCTTCTGTTTCGACTGACAAAACTTTCAGGGGAGCATTTGCAACCGGTTGGCACCATTTTTGAGTGAATTGCCAAAAGTCAGATTTTTGCTGAAATTCTGAAACCGGGGCTTTCGAATTTTTTCAAAAAAATATTTTCCGCCTGATAAGCTGTTGAGGGCTGATTTCTTGTCCTGTGATAAAAGGGCTTCTGTTTCGACTGACAAAACTTTCAGGGGAGCATTTGCAACCGGTTGGCACCATTTTTGAGTGAATTGCCCAAAGTCAGATTTTTGCTGAAATTCTGACCCCGGGGCTTAGGTATTTTTTCAAAAAAATGTTTTCCGCCGGTTAAGTTGTTGAGGGCTGATTTCTTGTCCTGTAATAAAAATGCTTCTGTTTTGACTGTCAAAACTTTCAGGGGGGCCATTTGCAACGGGTTGGCACCATTTTTGAGTGAATTGCCAAAAGTCAGATTTTTGCTGAAATTCTGATCCCGGGGCTTACAGATTTTTTCAAAAAAATATTTTCCGCCGGTTAAGTTGTTGAGGGCTGATTTCTTGTCCTGTGATAAAAAGGCTTCTGTTTTGACTGTCAAAACTTTCAGGGGAGCATTTGCAACCAGTTGGCACCATTTTTGAGTGAATTGCCAAAAGTCAGATTTTTGCTGAAATTCTGACCCCGGGGCTTACGGATTTTTTCAAAAAAATATTTTCTGCCGGTTAAGTTGTTGAGGGCTGATTTCTTGTCATGTGATAAAAAGCCTTCTGTTTCGACTGACAAAAATTTTCAGGGGAGCATTTGCAACCGGTTGGCAACATTTTTGAGTGAATTGCCAAAAGTCAGATTTTTGCTGAAATTCTGACCCCGGGGCTTACGGATTTTTTCAAAAAAATATTTTCCACCGGTTAAGTTGTTGAGGGCTGATTTCTTGTCCTGTGATATAAAGGCTTCTGTTTTGACTGTCAAAACTTTCAGGGGGGCATTTGCAACCGGTTGGCACCATTTTTCAGTGAATTGCCAAAAGTCAGATTTTTGCTGAAATTCTGACCCCGGGGCTTACGGATTTTTTCAAAAAAATATTTTGCGCCTGATAAGTTGTTGAGGGCTGATTTCTTGTCCTGTGATAAAAAGCCTTCTGTTTCGACTGACAAAACTTTCAGGGGAGCATTTGCAACCGGTTGGCACCATTTTTGAGTGAATTGCCAAAAGTCAGATTTTTGCTGAAATTCTGACCCCGGGGCTTACGGATTTTTTCAAAAAAATATTTTTCGCCGGTTAAGTTGTTGAGGGCTGATTTCTTGTCCTGTGATAAAAAGCCTTCTGTTTCCATCGCCAAAGCTTTCAGGGGAGCATTTTCAACCAGTTGGCACCCTTTTTGAGTGAATTGCCAAAAGTCAGATTTTTGCTGAAATTCTGACCCCGGGGCTTACGGATTTTATCAAAAAAATATTTTCCGCCGTTTAAGTTGTTGAGGGCTGATTTCTTGTCCTGTGATAAAAAGGCTTCTGTTTCGACTGACAAAACTTTCAGGGGAACATTTGCAACCGGTTGGCACCATTTTTGATTGAATTGCCAAAAGTCAGATTTTTGCTGAAATTCTGACCCCGGGGCTTACGGATTTTTTCAAAAAAATATTTTCAGCCGGTTAAGTTGTTGAGGGCTGATTTCTTGTCCTGTGATAAAAAGGCTTCTGTTTTGACTGTCAAAACTTTCAGGGGAGCATTTGCAACCGGTTGGAACCATTTTTGAGTGAATTGCCAAAAGTCAGATTTTTGCTTAAATTCTGACCCCGGGGCTTACGGATTTTTTCAAAAAAATATTTTCCGCCGGTTAAGTTTTTGAGGGCTGATTTCTTGTCCTGTGATAAAAAGCCTTCTGTTTCGACTGACAAAACTTTCAGGGGAGCATTTGCAACCGGTTGGCACCATTTTTGAGTGAATTGCCAAAAGTCAGATTTTTGCTTAAATTCTGACCCCGGGGCTTACAGATTTTTTCAAAAAAATATTTTCCGCCGGTTAAGTTGTTGAGGGCTGATTTCTTGTCCTGTGATAAAAAGGCTTCTGTTTTGACTGTCAAAACTTTCAGGGGAGCATTTGCAACCGGTTGGCACCATTTTTGAGTGAATTGCCAAAAGTCAGATTTTTGCTGAAATTCTGACCCCGGGGCTTACAGATTTTTTCAAAAAAATATTTTCCGCCGGTTAAGTTGTTGAGGGCTGATTTCTTGTCATGTGATAAAAAGCCTTCTGTTTCGACTGACAAAAATTTTCAGGGGAGCATTTGCAACCGGTTGGCAACATTTTTGAGTGAATTGCCAAAAGTCAGATTTTTGCTGAAATTCTGACCCCGGGGCTTACGGATTTTTTCAAAAAAATATTTTCCACCGGTTAAGTTGTTGAGGGCTGATTTCTTGTCCTGTGATATAAAGGCTTCTGTTTTGACTGTCAAAACTTTCAGGGGGGCATTTGCAACCGGTTGGCACCATTTTTCAGTGAATTGCCAAAAGTCAGATTTTTGCTGAAATTCTGACCCCGGGGCTTACGGATTTTTTCAAAAAAATATTTTGCGCCTGATAAGTTGTTGAGGGCTGATTTCTTGTCCTGTGATAAAAAGCCTTCTGTTTCGACTGACAAAACTTTCAGGGGAGCATTTGCAACCGGTTGGCACCATTTTTGAGTGAATTGCCAAAAGTCAGATTTTTGCTGAAATTCTGACCCCGGGGCTTACAGATTTTTTTAAAAAAATATTTTCCGGCGGTTAAGTTGTTGAGGGCTGATTTCTTGTCCTCTGATACAAAGGCTTCTGTTTCGACTGTCAAAATTTTCAGGGGAGCATTTGCAACCGGTTGGCACCACTTTTGAGTGAATTGCCAAAAGTCAGATTTTTGCTGAAATTCTGACCCCGGCGCTTTCGGATTTTTTCAAAAAAATATTTTTCGCCGGTTAAGTTGTTGAGGGCTGATTTCTTGTCCTGTGATAAAAAGCCTTCTGTTTCCATCGCCAAAGCTTTCAGGGGAGCATTTTCAACCAGTTGGCACCCTTTTTGAGTGAATTGCCAAAAGTCAGATTTTTGATGAAATTCTGACCCCGGGGCTTAGGTATTTTTTCAAAAACATATTTTCCGCCGGTTAAGTTGTTGAGGACTGATTTCTTGTCCTGTGATAAAACGGCTTCTGTTACCATCGCCAAAGCTTTCAGGGGAGCAATTGCAACCGGTTGGCACCATTTTTGAGTGAATTGCCAAAAGTCAGATTTTTGCTGATATTCTGACCCCGGGGCTTTCGGATTTTTTCAAAAAAATATTTTCCGCCAGTTAAGTTGTTGAGGGCTGATTTCTTGTCCTGTGACAAAAAGGCTTCTGTTTTGACTGACAAAACGTTCAGGGGAGCATTTGCAACCGGTTGGCACCATTTTTGAGTGAATTGCCCAAAGTCAGATTTTTGCTGAAATTCTGACCCCCGTGCTTAGGTATTTTTTCAAAAAAATACTTTCCGCCGGTTAAGTTGTTGAGGGCTGATTTCTTGTCCTGTGATAAAAAGCCTTCTGTTTTGACTGACAAAACGTTCAGGGGAGCATTTCCAACCGGTTGGCACCATTTTTAAGTGAATTGCCAAAAGTCAGATTTTTGCTGAAATTCTGAAACCGGGGCTTACGGATTTTTTCAAAAAAATATTTTCCGCCTGATAAGCTGTTGAGGGCTGATTTCTTGTCCTCTGATAAAAAGGCTTCTGTTTCCATCGCCAAAGATTTCAGGGGAGCATTTGCAACCGGTTGGCACCATTTTTGAGTGAATTGCCCAAAGTCAGATTTTTGCTGAAATTCTGACCCCGGGGCTTACGGATTTTTTCAAAAAAATATTTTCCGCCGGTTAAGTTGTTGAGGGCTGATTTCTTGTCCCGTGATAAAAAGGCTTCTGTTTCGACTGTCAAAACTTTCAGGGGAGAATTTGCAACCAGTTGGCATCCTTTTTGAGTGAATTGCCAAAAGTCAGATTTTTGCTGAAATTCTGACCCCGGGGCTTACGGATTTTTTCAAAAAAATATTTTCCGCCGTTTAAGTTGTTGAGGGCTGATTTCTTGTCCTGTGATAAAAAGGCGTCTGTTTCGACTGACAAAACTTTCAGGGGAACATTTGCAACCGGTTGGCACCATTTTTGAGTGAATTGCCAAAAGTCAGATTTTTGCTGAAATTCTGACCCCGGGGCTTACGGATTTTTTCAAAAAAATATTTTCCGCCAGTTAAGTTGTTGAGGGCTGATTTCTTGTCCTGTGATAAAAAGCCTTCTGTTTAGACTGACAAAACTTTCAGGGGAGCATTTGCAACCGGTTGGCACCATTTTTGAGTGAATTGCCAAAAGTCAGATTTTTGCTGAAATTCTGACCCCGGGGCTTACGGACTTTTTCAAAAAAATATTTTCCGCCGTTTAAGTTATTGAGGGCTGATTTCTTGTCCTGTGATAAAAAGGCTTCTGTTTCCATCGCCAAAGCTTTCAGGGGAGCATTTGCAACCGGTTGGCACCATTTTTGAGTGAATTGCCAAAAGTCAGATTTTTGCTGAAATTCTGACCCCGGGGCTTACGGATTTTTTCAAAAAAATGTTTTCCGCCGGTTAAGTTGATGAGGGCTGATTTCTTGTCCTGTGATAAAAAGCCTTCTGTTTCCAGCGCCAAAGCTTTCAGGGGAGCATTTGCAACCGGTTGGCACCATTTTTGAGTGAATTGCCAAAAGTCAGATTATTGCTGAAATTCTGACCCCGGGGCTTACAGATTTTTTCAAAAAAATATTTTCCGCCGGTTAAGTTCTTGAGGGCTGATTTCTTGTCCTGTGATAAAAAGGCTTCTGTTTTGACTGTCAAAACTTTCAGGAGAGCATTTGCAACCGGTTGGAACCATTTTTGAGTGAATTGCCAAAAGTCAGATTTTTGCTTAAATTCTGACCCCGGGGCTTACGGATTTTTTCAAAAAAAATATTTTCCGCCGGTTAAGTTTTTGAGGGCTGATTTCTTGTCCTGTGATAAAAAGCCTTCTGTTTCGACTGACAAAACTTTCAGGGGAGCATTTGCAACCGGTTGGCACCATTTTTGAGTGAATTGCCAAAAGTCAGATTTTTGCTGAAATTCTGACCCCGGGGCTTACAGATTTTTTCAAAAAAATATTTTCCGCCGGTTAAGTTGTTGAGGGCTGATTTCTTGTCCTGTGATAAAAAGGCTTTTGTTTCGACTGTCAAAACTTTCAGGGGAGCATTTGCAACCGGTTGGGACCATTTTTGAGTGAATTGCCAAAAGTCAGATTTTTGCTGAAATTCTGACCCCGGGGCTTACGGATTTTTTCGAAAAAAAATATTTTCCGCCGGTTAAGTTGTTGAGGGCTGATTACTTGTCCTGTGATAAAAATGCTTCTGTTTCGACTGTCAAAACTTTCAGGAGAGCATTTGCAACCTGTTGGCACCATTTTTGAGTGAATTGCCAAAAGTCAGATTTTTGCTGAAATTCTGACCCCGGGGCTTACGGATTTTTTTTCAAAAAAATATTTTCCGCCGGTTAAGTTGTTGAGGGCTGATTTCTTGTCCTGTGATAAAAAGGCTTCTGTTTCGACTGTCAAAACTTTCAGGGGAGCATTTTCAACCAGTTGGCACCATTTTTGAGTGAATTGCCAAAAGTCAGATTTTTGCTGAAATTCTGACCCCGGGGCTTACGGATTTTTTCAAAAAAATATTTTCCGCCGGTTAAGTTGTTGAGGGCTGATTTCTTGTCCTGTGATAAAAAGGCTTCTGTTTCGACTGACAAAACTTTCAGGGGAGCATTTGCAACCGGTTGGCACCATTTTTGAGTGAATTGCCAAAAGTCAGATTTTTGCTTAAATTCTGACCCCGGGGCTTACGGATTTTTTCAAAAAAATATTTTCCGCCTGATAAGTTGTTGAGGGCTGATTTCTTGTCCTGTGATAAAAAGCCTTCTGTTTCGACTGACAAAAATTTTTAGGGGAGCATTTGCAACCGGTTGGCAACATTTTTGAGTGAATTGCCAAAAGTCAGATTTTTGCTGAAATTCTGACCCTGGGGCTTACGGATTTTTTCAAAAAAATATTTTCCGCCGGTTAAGTTGTTGAGGGCTGATTTCTTGTCCTGTGATAAAAAGCCTTTTGTTTCGACTGTCAAAACTTTCAGGGGAGCATTTGCAACCGGTTGGCACCATTTTTGAGTGAATTGCCAAAAGTCAGATTTTTCCTGAAATTCTGACCCCGGGGCTTACGGATTTTTTCAAAAAAATATTTTCCGCCGGTTAAGTTGTTGAGGGCTGATTTCTTGTCCTGTGATAAAAAGGCTTCTGTTTTGACTGTCAAAACTTTCAGGAGAGCATTTGCAACCGGTTGGAACCATTTTTGAGTGAATTGCCAAAAGTCAGATTTTTGCTTAAATTCTGACCCCGGGGCTTACGGATTTTTTCAAAAAAATATTTTCCGCCGGTTAAGTTTTTGAGGGCTGATTTCTTGTCCTGTGATAAAAAGCCTTCTGTTTCGACTGACAAAACTTTCAGGGGAGCATTTGCAACCGGTTGGCACCATTTTTGAGTGAATTGCCAAAAGTCAGATTTTTGCTGAAATTCTGACCCCGGGGCTTACAGATTTTTTCAAAAAAATATTTTCCGCCGGTTAAGTTGTTGAGGGCTGATTTCTTGTCCTGTGATAAAAAGGCTTTTGTTTCGACTGTCAAAACTTTCAGGGGAGTATTTGCAACCGGTTGGGACCATTTTTGAGTGAATTGCCAAAAGTCAGATTTTTGCTGAAATTCTGACCCCGGGGCTTACGGATTTTTTCAAAAAAATATTTTCCACCGGTTAACTTGTTGAGGGCTGATTTCTTGTCCTGTGATAAAAAGGCTTCTGTTTCGACTGTCAAAACTTTCAGGGGGGCATTTGCAACCGGTTGGCACCATTTTTGAGTGAATTGCCAAAAGTCAGATTTTTGCTGAAATTCTGACCCCGGGGCTTACGGATTTTTTCAAAAAAATATTTTCCGCCGGTTAAGTTGTTGAGGGCTGATTTCTTGTGCTGTGATAAAAGGGCTTCTGTTTCGACTGACAAAACTTTCAGGGGAGCATTTGCAACCGGTTGGCACCATTTTTGAGTGAATTGCCAAAAGTCAGATTTTTGCTGAAATTCTGACCCCGGGGCTTACGGATTTTTTCGAAAAAAAATATTTTCCGCCGGTTAAGTTGTTGAGGGCTGATTACTTGTCCTGTGATAAAAATGCTTCTGTTTCGACTGTCAAAACTTTCAGGAGAGCATTTGCAACCTGTTGGCACCATTTTTGAGTGAATTGCCAAAAGTCAGATTTTTGCTGAAATTCTGACCCCGGGGCTTACGGATTTTTTTTTAAAAAAATATTTTCCGGCGGTTAAGTTGTTGAGGGCTGATTTCTTGTCCTCTGATACAAAGGCTTCTGTTTCGACTGTCAAAATTTTCAGGGGAGCATTTGCAACCGGTTGGCACCACTTTTGAGTGAATTGCCAAAAGTCAGATTTTTGCTGAAATTCTGACCCCGGCGCTTTCGGATTTTTTCAAAAAAATATTTTTCGCCGGTTAAGTTGTTGAGGGCTGATTTCTTGTCCTGTGATAAAAAGCCTTCTGTTTCCATCGCCAAAGCTTTCAGGGGAGCATTTTCAACCAGTTGGCACCCTTTTTGAGTGAATTGCCAAAAGTCAGATTTTTGATGAAATTCTGACCCCGGGGCTTAGGTATTTTTTCAAAAACATATTTTCCGCCGGTTAAGTTGTTGAGGACTGATTTCTTGTCCTGTGATAAAACGGCTTCTGTTACCATCGCCAAAGCTTTCAGGGGAGCAATTGCAACCGGTTGGCACCATTTTTGAGTGAATTGCCAAAAGTCAGATTTTTGCTGATATTCTGACCCCGGGGCTTTCGGATTTTTTCAAAAAAATATTTTCCGCCAGTTAAGTTGTTGAGGGCTGATTTCTTGTCCTGTGACAAAAAGGCTTCTGTTTTGACTGACAAAACGTTCAGGGGAGCATTTGCAACCGGTTGGCACCATTTTTGAGTGAATTGCCCAAAGTCAGATTTTTGCTGAAATTCTGACCCCCGTGCTTAGGTATTTTTTCAAAAAAATACTTTCCGCCGGTTAAGTTGTTGAGGGCTGATTTCTTGTCCTGTGATAAAAAGCCTTCTGTTTTGACTGACAAAACGTTCAGGGGAGCATTTCCAACCGGTTGGCACCATTTTTAAGTGAATTGCCAAAAGTCAGATTTTTGCTGAAATTCTGAAACCGGGGCTTACGGATTTTTTCAAAAAAATATTTTCCGCCTGATAAGCTGTTGAGGGCTGATTTCTTGTCCTCTGATAAAAAGGCTTCTGTTTCCATCGCCAAAGATTTCAGGGGAGCATTTGCAACCGGTTGGCACCATTTTTGAGTGAATTGCCCAAAGTCAGATTTTTGCTGAAATTCTGACCCCGGGGCTTACGGATTTTTTCAAAAAAATATTTTCCGCCGGTTAAGTTGTTGAGGGCTGATTTCTTGTCCCGTGATAAAAAGGCTTCTGTTTCGACTGTCAAAACTTTCAGGGGAGAATTTGCAACCAGTTGGCATCCTTTTTGAGTGAATTGCCAAAAGTCAGATTTTTGCTGAAATTCTGACCCCGGGGCTTACGGATTTTTTCAAAAAAATATTTTCCGCCGTTTAAGTTGTTGAGGGCTGATTTCTTGTCCTGTGATAAAAAGGCGTCTGTTTCGACTGACAAAACTTTCAGGGGAACATTTGCAACCGGTTGGCACCATTTTTGAGTGAATTGCCAAAAGTCAGATTTTTGCTGAAATTCTGACCCCGGGGCTTACGGATTTTTTCAAAAAAATATTTTCCGCCAGTTAAGTTGTTGAGGGCTGATTTCTTGTCCTGTGATAAAAAGCCTTCTGTTTAGACTGACAAAACTTTCAGGGGAGCATTTGCAACCGGTTGGCACCATTTTTGAGTGAATTGCCAAAAGTCAGATTTTTGCTGAAATTCTGACCCCGGGGCTTACGGACTTTTTCAAAAAAATATTTTCCGCCGTTTAAGTTATTGAGGGCTGATTTCTTGTCCTGTGATAAAAAGGCTTCTGTTTCCATCGCCAAAGCTTTCAGGGGAGCATTTGCAACCGGTTGGCACCATTTTTGAGTGAATTGCCAAAAGTCAGATTTTTGCTGAAATTCTGACCCCGGGGCTTACGGATTTTTTCAAAAAAATGTTTTCCGCCGGTTAAGTTGATGAGGGCTGATTTCTTGTCCTGTGATAAAAAGCCTTCTGTTTCCAGCGCCAAAGCTTTCAGGGGAGCATTTGCAACCGGTTGGCACCATTTTTGAGTGAATTGCCAAAAGTCAGATTATTGCTGAAATTCTGACCCCGGGGCTTACAGATTTTTTCAAAAAAATATTTTCCGCCGGTTAAGTTCTTGAGGGCTGATTTCTTGTCCTGTGATAAAAAGGCTTCTGTTTTGACTGTCAAAACTTTCAGGAGAGCATTTGCAACCGGTTGGAACCATTTTTGAGTGAATTGCCAAAAGTCAGATTTTTGCTTAAATTCTGACCCCGGGGCTTACGGATTTTTTCAAAAAAAATATTTTCCGCCGGTTAAGTTTTTGAGGGCTGATTTCTTGTCCTGTGATAAAAAGCCTTCTGTTTCGACTGACAAAACTTTCAGGGGAGCATTTGCAACCGGTTGGCACCATTTTTGAGTGAATTGCCAAAAGTCAGATTTTTGCTGAAATTCTGACCCCGGGGCTTACAGATTTTTTCAAAAAAATATTTTCCGCCGGTTAAGTTGTTGAGGGCTGATTTCTTGTCCTGTGATAAAAAGGCTTTTGTTTCGACTGTCAAAACTTTCAGGGGAGCATTTGCAACCGGTTGGGACCATTTTTGAGTGAATTGCCAAAAGTCAGATTTTTGCTGAAATTCTGACCCCGGGGCTTACGGATTTTTTCGAAAAAAAATATTTTCCGCCGGTTAAGTTGTTGAGGGCTGATTACTTGTCCTGTGATAAAAATGCTTCTGTTTCGACTGTCAAAACTTTCAGGAGAGCATTTGCAACCTGTTGGCACCATTTTTGAGTGAATTGCCAAAAGTCAGATTTTTGCTGAAATTCTGACCCCGGGGCTTACGGATTTTTTTTCAAAAAAATATTTTCCGCCGGTTAAGTTGTTGAGGGCTGATTTCTTGTCCTGTGATAAAAAGGCTTCTGTTTCGACTGTCAAAACTTTCAGGGGAGCATTTTCAACCAGTTGGCACCATTTTTGAGTGAATTGCCAAAAGTCAGATTTTTGCTGAAATTCTGACCCCGGGGCTTACGGATTTTTTCAAAAAAATATTTTCCGCCGGTTAAGTTGTTGAGGGCTGATTTCTTGTCCTGTGATAAAAAGGCTTCTGTTTCCATCGCCAAAGCTTTCAGGGGAGCATTTGCAACCGGTTGGCACCATTTTTGAGTGAATTGCCAAAAGTCAGATTTTTGCTGAAATTCTGACCCCGGGGCTTACGGATTTTTTCAAAAAAATGTTTTCCGCCGGTTAAGTTGATGAGGGCTGATTTCTTGTCCTGTGATAAAAAGCCTTCTGTTTCCAGCGCCAAAGCTTTCAGGGGAGCATTTGCAACCGGTTGGCACCATTTTTGAGTGAATTGCCAAAAGTCAGATTATTGCTGAAATTCTGACCCCGGGGCTTACAGATTTTTTCAAAAAAATATTTTCCGCCGGTTAAGTTCTTGAGGGCTGATTTCTTGTCCTGTGATAAAAAGGCTTCTGTTTTGACTGTCAAAACTTTCAGGAGAGCATTTGCAACCGGTTGGAACCATTTTTGAGTGAATTGCCAAAAGTCAGATTTTTGCTTAAATTCTGACCCCGGGGCTTACGGATTTTTTCAAAAAAAATATTTTCCGCCGGTTAAGTTTTTGAGGGCTGATTTCTTGTCCTGTGATAAAAAGCCTTCTGTTTCGACTGACAAAACTTTCAGGGGAGCATTTGCAACCGGTTGGCACCATTTTTGAGTGAATTGCCAAAAGTCAGATTTTTGCTGAAATTCTGACCCCGGGGCTTACAGATTTTTTCAAAAAAATATTTTCCGCCGGTTAAGTTGTTGAGGGCTGATTTCTTGTCCTGTGATAAAAAGGCTTTTGTTTCGACTGTCAAAACTTTCAGGGGAGCATTTGCAACCGGTTGGGACCATTTTTGAGTGAATTGCCAAAAGTCAGATTTTTGCTGAAATTCTGACCCCGGGGCTTACGGATTTTTTCGAAAAAAAATATTTTCCGCCGGTTAAGTTGTTGAGGGCTGATTACTTGTCCTGTGATAAAAATGCTTCTGTTTCGACTGTCAAAACTTTCAGGAGAGCATTTGCAACCTGTTGGCACCATTTTTGAGTGAATTGCCAAAAGTCAGATTTTTGCTGAAATTCTGACCCCGGGGCTTACGGATTTTTTTTCAAAAAAATATTTTCCGCCGGTTAAGTTGTTGAGGGCTGATTTCTTGTCCTGTGATAAAAAGGCTTCTGTTTCGACTGTCAAAACTTTCAGGGGAGCATTTTCAACCAGTTGGCACCATTTTTGAGTGAATTGCCAAAAGTCAGATTTTTGCTGAAATTCTGACCCCGGGGCTTACGGATTTTTTCAAAAAAATATTTTCCGCCGGTTAAGTTGTTGAGGGCTGATTTCTTGTCCTGTGATAAAAAGGCTTCTGTTTCGACTGACAAAACTTTCAGGGGAGCATTTGCAACCGGTTGGCACCATTTTTGAGTGAATTGCCAAAAGTCAGATTTTTGCTGAAATTCTGACCCCGGGGCTTACGGATTTTTTCAAAAAAATATTTTCCGCCTGATAAGTTGTTGAGGGCTGATTTCTTGTCCTGTGATAAAAAGCCTTCTGTTTCGACTGACAAAAATTTTTAGGGGAGCATTTGCAACCGGTTGGCAACATTTTTGAGTGAATTGCCAAAAGTCAGATTTTTGCTGAAATTCTGACCCCGGGGCTTACGGATTTTTTCAAAAAAATATTTTCCGCCGGTTAAGTTGTTGAGGGCTGATTTCTTGTCCTGTGATAAAAAGCCTTTTGTTTCGACTGTCAAAACTTTCAGGGGAGCATTTGCAACCGGTTGGCACCATTTTTGAGTGAATTGCCAAAAGTCAGATTTTTCCTGAAATTCTGACCCCGGGGCTTACGGATTTTTTCAAAAAAATATTTTCCGCCGGTTAAGTTGTTGAGGGCTGATTTCTTGTCCTGTGATAAAAAGGCTTCTGTTTTGACTGTCAAAACTTTCAGGAGAGCATTTGCAACCGGTTGGAACCATTTTTGAGTGAATTGCCAAAAGTCAGATTTTTGCTTAAATTCTGACCCCGGGGCTTACGGATTTTTTCAAAAAAATATTTTCCGCCGGTTAAGTTTTTGAGGGCTGATTTCTTGTCCTGTGATAAAAAGCCTTCTGTTTCGACTGACAAAACTTTCAGGGGAGCATTTGCAACCGGTTGGCACCATTTTTGAGTGAATTGCCAAAAGTCAGATTTTTGCTGAAATTCTGACCCCGGGGCTTACAGATTTTTTCAAAAAAATATTTTCCGCCGGTTAAGTTGTTGAGGGCTGATTTCTTGTCCTGTGATAAAAAGGCTTTTGTTTCGACTGTCAAAACTTTCAGGGGAGTATTTGCAACCGGTTGGGACCATTTTTGAGTGAATTGCCAAAAGTCAGATTTTTGCTGAAATTCTGACCCCGGGGCTTACGGATTTTTTCAAAAAAATATTTTCCACCGGTTAACTTGTTGAGGGCTGATTTCTTGTCCTGTGATAAAAAGGCTTCTGTTTCGACTGTCAAAACTTTCAGGGGGGCATTTGCAACCGGTTGGCACCATTTTTGAGTGAATTGCCAAAAGTCAGATTTTTGCTGAAATTCTGACCCCGGGGCTTACGGATTTTTTCAAAAAAATATTTTCCGCCGGTTAAGTTGTTGAGGGCTGATTTCTTGTGCTGTGATAAAAGGGCTTCTGTTTCGACTGACAAAACTTTCAGGGGAGCATTTGCAACCGGTTGGCACCATTTTTGAGTGAATTGCCAAAAGTCAGATTTTTGCTGAAATTCTGACCCCGGGGCTTACGGATTTTTTCGAAAAAAAATATTTTCCGCCGGTTAAGTTGTTGAGGGCTGATTACTTGTCCTGTGATAAAAATGCTTCTGTTTCGACTGTCAAAACTTTCAGGAGAGCATTTGCAACCTGTTGGCACCATTTTTGAGTGAATTGCCAAAAGTCAGATTTTTGCTGAAATTCTGACCCCGGGGCTTACGGATTTTTTTTCAAAAAAATATTTTCCGCCGGTTAAGTTGTTGAGGGCTGATTTCTTGTCCTGTGATAAAAAGGCTTCTGTTTCGACTGTCAAAACTTTCAGGGGAGCATTTTCAACCAGTTGGCACCATTTTTGAGTGAATTGCCAAAAGTCAGATTTTTGCTGAAATTCTGACCCCGGGGCTTACGGATTTTTTCAAAAAAATATTTTCCGCCGGTTAAGTTGTTGAGGGCTGATTTCTTGTCCTGTGATAAAAAGGCTTCTGTTTCGACTGACAAAAATTTTTAGGGGAGCATTTGCAACCGGTTGGCACCATTTTTGAGTGAATTGCCAAAAGTCAGATTTTTGCTGAAATTCTGACCCCGGGGCTTACGGATTTTTTCAAAAAAATATTTTCCGCCGGTTAAGTTGTTGAGGGCTGATTTCTTGTCCTGTGATAAAAAGCCTTTTGTTTCGACTGTCAAAACTTTCAGGGGAGCATTTGCAACCGGTTGGCACCATTTTTGAGTGAATTGCCAAAAGTCAGATTTTTGCTGAAATTCTGACCCCGGGGCTTACGGATTTTTTCAAAAAAATATTTTCCGCCGGTTAAGTTGTTGAGGGCTGATTTCTTGTCCTGTGATAAAAAGGCTTCTGTTTTGACTGTCAAAACTTTCAGGAGAGCATTTGCAACCGGTTGGAACCATTTTTGAGTGAATTGCCAAAAGTCAGATTTTTGCTTAAATTCTGACCCCGGGGCTTACGGATTTTTTCAAAAAAATATTTTCCGCCGGTTAAGTTTTTGAGGGCTGATTTCTTGTCCTGTGATAAAAAGCCTTCTGTTTCGACTGACAAAACTTTCAGGGGAGCATTTGCAACCGGTTGGCACCATTTTTGAGTGAATTGCCAAAAGTCAGATTTTTGCTGAAATTCTGACCCCGGGGCTTACAGATTTTTTCAAAAAAATATTTTCCGCCGGTTAAGTTGTTGAGGGCTGATTTCTTGTCCTGTGATAAAAAGGCTTCTGTTTTGACTGTCAAAACTTTCAGGGGAGCATTTGCAACCGGTTGGCACCATTTTTGAGTGAATTGCCAAAAGTCAGATTTTTGCTGAAATTCTGACCCCGGGGCTTACGGATTTTTTCAAAAAAATATTTTCCGCCTGATAAGTTGTTGAGGGCTGATTTCTTGTCCTGTGATAAAAAGCCTTCTGTTTCGACTGACAAAAATTTTTAGGGGAGCATTTGCAACCGGTTGGCAACATTTTTGAGTGAATTGCCAAAAGTCAGATTTTTGCTGAAATTCTGACCCCGGGGCTTACGGATTTTTTCAAAAAAATATTTTCCGCCGGTTAAGTTGTTGAGGGCTGATTTCTTGTCCTGTGATAAAAAGCCTTTTGTTTCGACTGTCAAAACTTTCAGGGGAGCATTTGCAACCGGTTGGCACCATTTTTGAGTGAATTGCCAAAAGTCAGATTTTTGCTGAAATTCTGACCCCGGGGCTTACGGATTTTTTCAAAAAAATATTTTCCGCCGGTTAAGTTGTTGAGGGCTGATTTCTTGTCCTGTGATAAAAAGGCTTCTGTTTTGACTGTCAAAACTTTCAGGAGAGCATTTGCAACCGGTTGGAACCATTTTTGAGTGAATTGCCAAAAGTCAGATTTTTGCTTAAATTCTGACCCCGGGGCTTACGGATTTTTTCAAAAAAATATTTTCCGCCGGTTAAGTTTTTGAGGGCTGATTTCTTGTCCTGTGATAAAAAGCCTTCTGTTTCGACTGACAAAACTTTCAGGGGAGCATTTGCAACCGGTTGGCACCATTTTTGAGTGAATTGCCAAAAGTCAGATTTTTGCTGAAATTCTGACCCCGGGGCTTACGGATTTTTTCAAAAAAATATTTTCCGCCGGTTAAGTTGTTGAGGGCTGATTTCTTGTCCTGTGATAAAAAGGCTTCTGTTTTGACTGTCAAAACTTTCAGGAGAGCATTTGCAACCGGTTGGAACCATTTTTGAGTGAATTGCCAAAAGTCAGATTTTTGCTTAAATTCTGACCCCGGGGCTTACGGATTTTTTCAAAAAAATATTTTCCGCCGGTTAAGTTTTTGAGGGCTGATTTCTTGTCCTGTGATAAAAAGCCTTCTGTTTCGACTGACAAAACTTTCAGGGGAGCATTTGCAACCGGTTGGCACCATTTTTGAGTGAATTGCCAAAAGTCAGATTTTTGCTGAAATTCTGACCCCGGGGCTTACAGATTTTTTCAAAAAAATATTTTCCGCCGGTTAAGTTGTTGAGGGCTGATTTCTTGTCCTGTGATAAAAAGGCTTTTGTTTCGACTGTCAAAACTTTCAGGGGAGCATTTGCAACCGGTTGGGACCATTTTTGAGTGAATTGCCAAAAGTCAGATTTTTGCTGAAATTCTGACCCCGGGGCTTACGGATTTTTTCAAAAAAATATTTTCCACCGGTTAAGTTGTTGAGGGCTGATTTCTTGTCCTGTGATAAAAAGGCTTCTGTTTCGACTGTCAAAACTTTCAGGGGGGCATTTGCAACCGGTTGGCACCATTTTTGAGTGAATTGCCAAAAGTCAGATTTTTGCTGAAATTCTGACCCCGGGGCTTACGGATTTTTTCAAAAAAATATTTTCCGCCGGTTAAGTTGTTGAGGGCTGATTTCTTGTGCTGTGATAAAAGGGCTTCTGTTTCGACTGACAAAACTTTCAGGGGAGCATTTGCAACCGGTTGGCACCATTTTTGAGTGAATTGCCAAAAGTCAGATTTTTGCTGAAATTCTGAAACCGGGGCTTTCGAATTTTTTCAAAAAAATATTTTCCGCCTGATAAGCTGTTGAGGGCTGATTTCTTGTCCTGTGATAAAAGGGCTTCTGTTTCGACTGACAAAACTTTCAGGGGAGCATTTGCAACCGGTTGGCACCATTTTTGAGTGAATTGCCCAAAGTCAGATTTTTGCTGAAATTCTGACCCCGGGGCTTAGGTATTTTTTCAAAAAAATATTTTCCGCCGGTTAAGTTGTTGAGGGCTGATTACTTGTCCTGTAATAAAAATGCTTCTGTTTTGACTGTCAAAACTTTCAGGGGGGCCATTTGCAACGGGTTGGCACCATTTTTGAGTGAATTGCCAAAAGTCAGATTTTTGCTGAAATTCTGATCCCGGGGCTTACAGATTTTTTCAAAAAAATATTTTCCGCCGGTTAAGTTGTTGAGGGCTGATTACTTGTCCTGTGATAAAAAGGCTTCTGTTTTGACTGTCAAAACTTTCAGGGGAGCATTTGCAACCAGTTGGCACCATTTTTGAGTGAATTGCCAAAAGTCAGATTTTTGCTGAAATTCTGACCCCGGGGCTTACGGATTTTTTCAAAAAAATATTTTGCGCCTGATAAGTTGTTGAGGGCTGATTTCTTGTCCTGTGATAAAAAGCCTTCTGTTTCGACTGACAAAACTTTCAGGGGAGCATTTGCAACCGGTTGGCACCATTTTTGAGTGAATTGCCAAAAGTCAGATTTTTGCTGAAATTCTGACCCCGGGGCTTACGGATTTTTTCAAAAAAATATTTTTCGCCGGTTAAGTTGTTGAGGGCTGATTTCTTCTCCTGTGATAAAAAGCCTTCTGTTTCCATCGCCAAAGCTTTCAGGGGAGCATTTTCAACCAGTTGGCACCCTTTTTGAGTGAATTGCCAAAAGTCAGATTTTTGCTGAAATTCTGACCCCGGGGCTTACGGATTTTATCAAAAAAATATTTTCCGCCGTTTAAGTTGTTGAGGGCTGATTTCTTGTCCTGTGATAAAAAGGCTTCTGTTTCGACTGACAAAACTTTCAGGGGAACATTTGCAACCGGTTGGCACCATTTTTGATTGAATTGCCAAAAGTCAGATTTTTGCTGAAATTCTGACCCCGGGGCTTACGGATTTTTTCAAAAAAATATTTTCAGCCGGTTAAGTTGTTGAGGGCTGATTTCTTGTCCTGTGATAAAAAGGCTTCTGTTTTGACTGTCAAAACTTTCAGGGGAGCATCTGCAACCGGTTGGAACCATTTTTGAGTGAATTGCCAAAAGTCAGATTTTTGCTTAAATTCTGACCCCGGGGCTTACGGATTTTTTCAAAAAAATATTTTCCGCCGGTTAAGTTTTTGAGGGCTGATTTCTTGTCCTGTGATAAAAAGCCTTCTGTTTCGACTGACAAAACTTTCAGGGGAGCATTTGCAACCGGTTGGCACCATTTTTGAGTGAATTGCCAAAAGTCAGATTTTTGCTTAAATTCTGACCCCGGGGCTTACAGATTTTTTCAAAAAAATATTTTCCGCCGGTTAAGTTGTTGAGGGCTGATTTCTTGTCCTGTGATAAAAAGGCTTCTGTTTTGACTGTCAAAACTTTCAGGGGAGCATTTGCAACCGGTTGGCACCATTTTTGAGTGAATTGCCAAAAGTCAGATTTTTGCTGAAATTCTGACCCCGGGGCTTACAGATTTTTCCAAAAAAATATTTTCCGCCGGTTAAGTTGTTGAGGGCTGATTTCTTGTCATGTGATAAAAAGCCTTCTGTTTCGACTGACAAAAATTTTCAGGGGAGCATTTGCAACCGGTTGGCAACATTTTTGAGTGAATTGCCAAAAGTCAGATTTTTGCTGAAATTCTGACCCCGGGGCTTACGGATTTTTTCAAAAAAATATTTTCCACCGGTTAAGTTGTTGAGGGCTGATTTCTTGTCCTGTGATAAAAAGGCTTCTGTTTTGACTGTCAAAACTTTCAGGGGAGCATTTGCAACCGGTTGGAACCATTTTTGAGTGAATTGCCAAAAGTCAGATTTTTGCTTAAATTCTGACCCCGGGGCTTACGGATTTTTTCAAAAAAATATTTTCCGCCGGTTAAGTTTTTGAGGGCTGATTTCTTGTCCTGTGATAAAAAGCCTTCTGTTTCGACTGACAAAACTTTCAGGGGAGCATTTGCAACCGGTTGGCACCATTTTTGAGTGAATTGCCAAAAGTCAGATTTTTGCTTAAATTCTGACCCCGGGGCTTACAGATTTTTTCAAAAAAATATTTTCCGCCGGTTAAGTTGTTGAGGGCTGATTTCTTGTCCTGTGATAAAAAGGCTTCTGTTTTGACTGTCAAAACTTTCAGGGGAGCATTTGCAACCGGTTGGCACCATTTTTGAGTGAATTGCCAAAAGTCAGATTTTTGCTGAAATTCTGACCCCGGGGCTTACAGATTTTTTCAAAAAAATATTTTCCGCCGGTTAAGTTGTTGAGGGCTGATTTCTTGTCATGTGATAAAAAGCCTTCTGTTTCGACTGACAAAAATTTTCAGGGGAGCATTTGCAACCGGTTGGCACCATTTTTGAGTGAATTGCCAAAAGTCAGATTTTTGCTGAAATTCTGACCCCGGGGCTTACGGATTTTTTCAAAAAAATATTTTCCACCGGTTAAGTTGTTGAGGGCTGATTTCTTGTCCTGTGATATAAAGGCTTCTGTTTTGACTGTCAAAACTTTCAGGGGGGCATTTGCAACCGGTTGGCACCATTTTTCAGTGAATTGCCAAAAGTCAGATTTTTGTTGAAATTCTGACCCCGGGGCTTACGGATTTTTTCAAAAAAATATTTTGCGCCTGATAAGTTGTTGAGGGCTGATTTCTTGTCCTGTGATAAAAAGCCTTCTGTTTCGACTGACAAAACTTTCAGGGGAGCATTTGCAACCGGTTGGCACCATTTTTGAGTGAATTGCCAAAAGTCAGATTTTTGCTGAAATTCTGACCCCGGGGCTTACAGATTTTTTAAAAAAAATATTTTCCGGCGGTTAAGTTGTTGAGGGCTGATTTCTTGTCCTCTGATACAAAGGCTTCTGTTTCGACTGTCAAAATTTTCAGGGGAGCATTTGCAACCGGTTGGCACCACTTTTGAGTGAATTGCCAAAAGTCAGATTTTTGCTGAAATTCTGACCCCGGGGCTTACGGATTTTTTCAAAAAAATATTTTTCGCCGGTTAAGTTGTTGAGGGCTGATTTCTTGTCCTGTGATAAAAAGCCTTCTGTTTCCATCGCCAAAGCTTTCAGGGGAGCATTTTCAACCACTTGGCACCCTTTTTGAGTGAATTGCCAAAAGTCAGATTTTTGCTGAAATTCTGACCCCGGGGCTTAGGTATTTTTTCAAAAACATATTTTCCGCCGGTTAAGTTGTTGAGGACTGATTTCTTGTCCTGTGATAAAACGGCTTCTGTTACCATCGCCAAAGCTTTCAGGGGAGCAATTGCAACCGGTTGGCACCATTTTTGAGTGAATTGCCAAAAGTCAGATTTTTGCTGATATTCTGACCCCGGGGCTTTCGGATTTTTTCAAAAAAATATTTTCCGCCAGTTAAGTTGTTGAGGGCTGATTTCTTGTCCTGTGACAAAAAGGCTTCTGTTTTGACTGACAAAACGTTCAGGGGAGCATTTGCAACCGGTTGGCACCATTTTTGAGTGAATTGCCCAAAGTCAGATTTTTGCTGAAATTCTGACCCCCGTGCTTAGGTATTTTTTCAAAAAAATACTTTCCGCCGGTTAAGTTGTTGAGGGCTGATTTCTTGTCCTGTGATAAAAAGCCTTCTGTTTTGACTGACAAAACGTTCAGGGGAGCATTTCCAACCGGTTGGCACCATTTTTGAGTGAATTGCCAAAAGTCAGATTTATGCTGAAATTCTGAAACCGGGGCTTACGGATTTTTTCAAAAAAATATTTTCCGCCTGATAAGCTGTTGAGGGCTGATTTCTTGTCCTGTGATAAAAAGGCTTCTGTTTCCATCGCCAAAGATTTCAGGGGAGCATTTGCAACCGGTTGGCACCATTTTTGAGTGAATTGCCCAAAGTCAGATTTTTGCTGAAATTCTGACCCCGGGGCTTACGGATTTTTTCAAAAAAATATTTTCCGCCGGTTAAGTTGTTGAGGGCTGATTTCTTGTCCCGTGATAAAAAGGCTTCTGTTTCGACTGTCAAAACTTTCAGGGGAGCATTTGAACCAGTTGGCATCCTTTTTGAGTGAATTGCCAAAAGTCAGATTTTTGCTGAAATTCTGACCCCGGGGCTTACGGATTTTTTCAAAAAAATATTTTCCGCCGTTTAAGTTGTTGAGGGCTGATTTCTTGTCCTGTGATAAAAAGGCGTCTGTTTCGACTGACAAAACTTTCAGGGGAACATTTGCAACCGGTTGGCACCATTTTTGAGTGAATTGCCAAAAGTCAGATTTTTGCTGAAATTCTGACCCCGGGGCTTACGGATTTTTTCAAAAAAATATTTTCCGCCAGTTAAGTTGTTGAGGGCTGATTTCTTGTCCTGTGATAAAAAGCCTTCTGTTTAGGCTGACAAAACTTTCAGGGGAGCATTTGCAACCGGTTGGCACCATTTTTGAGTGAATTGCCAAAAGTCAGATTTTTGCTGAAATTCTGACCCCGGGGCTTACGGACTTTTTCAAAAAAATATTTTCCGCCGTTTAAGTTATTGAGGGCTGATTTCTTGTCCTGTGATAAAAAGGCTTCTGTTTCCATCGCCAAAACTTTCAGGGGAGCATTTGCAACCGGTTGGCACCATTTTTGAGTGAATTGCCCAAAGTCAGATTTTTGCTGAAATTCTGACCCCGGGGCTTACGGATTTTTTCAAAAAAATATTTTCCGCCGGTTAAGTTGATGAGGGCTCATTTCTTGTCCTATGATGAAAAGGCTTCTGTTTCGACTGTCAAAACTTTCAGGGGTGCATTTGCAACCGGTTGGCTCCATTTTTGAGTGAATTGCCAAAAGTCAGATTTTTGCTGAAATTCTGACCCGGGGGTTACGGATTTTTTCAAAAAAATATTTTCCGCTGGTTAAGTTGTTGAGGGCTGATTTCTTGTCCTCTGATGAAAAGGCTTTGGTTTCGACTGACAAAACTTCAGGGGAGCATTTGCTAACGGTTGGCACCATTTTTGAGTGAATTGCCAAAAGTAAGATTTTTGCTGACATTCTGACCCCGGGGCTTACAGATTTTTTCAAAAAAATGTTTTCCGCCGTTTAAGTTGTTGAGGGCTGAATTCTTGTCCTGTGATAAAAAGCCTTCTGTTTCCAGGCCCAAAGCTTTCAGGGGAGCATTTGCAACCGGTTGGCTCCATTTTTGAGTGAATTGCCAAAAGTCAGATTTTTGCTGAAATTCTGACCCCGGTGCTTACGGATTTTTTCAAACAAAAAATTTTCCGCCGCTTAAGTTGATGAGGGCTGATTTCTTGTCCTATGATGAAAAGGCTTCTGTTTCGACTGTCAAAACTTTCAGGGGTGCATTTGCAACCGGTTGGCTCCATTTTTGAGTGAATTGCCAAAAGTCAGATTTTTGCTGAAATTCTGACCCGGGGGTTACGGATTTTTTCAAAAAAATATTTTCCGCCGTTTAAGTTGTTGACGGCTGATTTCTTGTCCTGTGATAGAAAGGCTTCTGTTTCGACTGACAAAACTTCAGGGGAGCATTTGCAACCGGTTGGCACCATTTTTGAGTGAATTGCCAAAAGTCAGATTTTTGCTGAAATTCTGACCCCGGGGCTTACGGATTTTTTCAAAAAAATATTTTCCGCCGGTTAAGTTGTTGAGGGCTGATTTCTTGTCCTGTGATAAAAAGCCTTCTATTTCCATCGCCAAAGCTTTCAGGGGAGCATTTGCAACCGGTTGGCACCATTTTTTAGTGAATTGCCAAAAGTCAGATTATTGCTGAAATTCTGACGCCGGGGCTTACAGATTTTTTCAAAAAAATATTTTCCGCCGGTTAAGTTGTTGAGGGCTGATTTCTTGTCCTCAGATAAAAAGGCTTCTGTTTTGACTGACAAAACTTCAGGGGAGCATTTGCAACCGGTTGGCACCATTTTTGAGTGAATTGCCAAAAGTCAGATTTTTGCTGAAATTTTTGCTTACGGATTTTTTCAAAAAAATATTTTCCGCCGCTTAAGTTGTTGAGGGCTGATTTCTTGTCCTGTGATAAAAAGACTTCTGTTTCGACTGTCAAAACTTTCAGGGGAGCATTTGCAACCGGTTGGCACCATTTTTGAGTGAATTGCCAAAAGTCAGATTTTTGCTGAAATTCTGACCCCGGCGCTTTCGGATTTTTTCAAAAAAATATTTTCTGTCGGTTAAGTTGTTGAGGGCTGCTTTCTTGTCCTGTGATAAAAAGGCTTCTGTTTCGACTGTCAAAACTTTCAGGGGAGCATTTGCAACCGGTTGGCACCATTTTTGAGTGAATTGCCGAAAGTCAGATTTTTGCTGAAATTCTTACCCCGGGGCTTACGGATTTTTTCAAAAAAATCTTTTCCGCCGGTTAAGTTGTTGAGGGCTGATTTCTTGTCCTGTGATAAAAAGCCTTCTGTTTCCATCGCCAAAGTTTTCAGGGGAGCATTTGCAACCGGTTGGCACCATTTTTGAGTGAATTACCAAAAGTCAGATTTTTGCTGAAATTTTTGCTTACGGATTTTTTCAAAAAAATATTTTCCGCCGCTTAAGTTGTTGAGGGCTGATTTCTTGTCCTGTGATAAAAAGGCTTCTGTTTCGACTGTCAAAACTTTCAGGGGAGCATTTGCAACCGGTTGGCACCATTTTTGAGTGAATTGCCAAAAGTCAGATTTTTGCTGATATTCTGACCCCGGGGCTTTCGGATTTTTTCAAAAAAATATTTTCCGCCAGTTAAGTTGTTGAGGGCTGATTTCTTGTCCTGTGACAAAAAGGCTTCTGTTTTGACTGACAAAACGTTCAGGGGAGCATTTGCAACCGGTTGGCACCATTTTTGAGTGAATTGCCCAAAGTCAGATTTTTGCTGAAATTCTGACCCCCGTGCTTAGGTATTTTTTCAAAAAAATACTTTCCGCCGGTTAAGTTGTTGAGGGCTGATTTCTTGTCCTGTGATAAAAAGCCTTCTGTTTTGACTGACAAAACGTTCAGGGGAGCATTTCCAACCGGTTGGCACCATTTTTGAGTGAATTGCCAAAAGTCAGATTTATGCTGAAATTCTGAAACCGGGGCTTACGGATTTTTTCAAAAAAATATTTTCCGCCTGATAAGCTGTTGAGGGCTGATTTCTTGTCCTGTGATAAAAAGGCTTCTGTTTCCATCGCCAAAGATTTCAGGGGAGCATTTGCAACCGGTTGGCACCATTTTTGAGTGAATTGCCCAAAGTCAGATTTTTGCTGAAATTCTGACCCCGGGGCTTACGGATTTTTTCAAAAAAATATTTTCCGCCGGTTAAGTTGTTGAGGGCTGATTTCTTGTCCCGTGATAAAAAGGCGTCTGTTTCGACTGACAAAACTTTCAGGGGAACATTTGCAACCGGTTGGCACCATTTTTGAGTGAATTGCCAAAAGTCAGATTTTTGCTGAAATTCTGACCCCGGGGCTTACGGATTTTTTCAAAAAAATATTTTCCGCCAGTTAAGTTGTTGAGGGCTGATTTCTTGTCCTGTGATAAAAAGCCTTCTGTTTAGGCTGACAAAACTTTCAGGGGAGCATTTGCAACCGGTTGGCACCATTTTTGAGTGAATTGCCAAAAGTCAGATTTTTGCTGAAATTCTGACCCCGGGGCTTACGGACTTTTTCAAAAAAATATTTTCCGCCGTTTAAGTTATTGAGGGCTGATTTCTTGTCCTGTGATAAAAAGGCTTCTGTTTCCATCGCCAAAACTTTCAGGGGAGCATTTGCAACCGGTTGGCACCATTTTTGAGTGAATTGCCCAAAGTCAGATTTTTGCTGAAATTCTGACCCCGGGGCTTACGGATTTTTTCAAAAAAATATTTTCCGCCGGTTAAGTTGATGAGGGCTCATTTCTTGTCCTATGATGAAAAGGCTTCTGTTTCGACTGTCAAAACTTTCAGGGGTGCATTTGCAACCGGTTGGCTCCATTTTTGAGTGAATTGCCAAAAGTCAGATTTTTGCTGAAATTCTGACCCGGGGGTTACGGATTTTTTCAAAAAAATATTTTCCGCTGGTTAAGTTGTTGAGGGCTGATTTCTTGTCCTCTGATGAAAAGGCTTTGGTTTCGACTGACAAAACTTCAGGGGAGCATTTGCTAACGGTTGGCACCATTTTTGAGTGAATTGCCAAAAGTAAGATTTTTGCTGACATTCTGACCCCGGGGCTTACAGATTTTTTCAAAAAAATGTTTTCCGCCGTTTAAGTTGTTGAGGGCTGAATTCTTGTCCTGTGATAAAAAGCCTTCTGTTTCCAGGCCCAAAGCTTTCAGGGGAGCATTTGCAACCGGTTGGCTCCATTTTTGAGTGAATTGCCAAAAGTCAGATTTTTGCTGAAATTCTGACCCCGGTGCTTACGGATTTTTTCAAACAAAAAATTTTCCGCCGCTTAAGTTGATGAGGGCTGATTTCTTGTCCTATGATGAAAAGGCTTCTGTTTCGACTGTCAAAACTTTCAGGGGTGCATTTGCAACCGGTTGGCTCCATTTTTGAGTGAATTGCCAAAAGTCAGATTTTTGCTGAAATTCTGACCCGGGGGTTACGGATTTTTTCAAAAAAATATTTTCCGCCGTTTAAGTTGTTGACGGCTGATTTCTTGTCCTGTGATAGAAAGGCTTCTGTTTCGACTGACAAAACTTCAGGGGAGCATTTGCAACCGGTTGGCACCATTTTTGAGTGAATTGCCAAAAGTCAGATTTTTGCTGAAATTCTGACCCCGGGGCTTACGGATTTTTTCAAAAAAATATTTTCCGCCGGTTAAGTTGTTGAGGGCTGATTTCTTGTCCTGTGATAAAAAGCCTTCTATTTCCATCGCCAAAGCTTTCAGGGGAGCATTTGCAACCGGTTGGCACCATTTTTTAGTGAATTGCCAAAAGTCAGATTATTGCTGAAATTCTGACGCCGGGGCTTACAGATTTTTTCAAAAAAATATTTTCCGCCGGTTAAGTTGTTGAGGGCTGATTTCTTGTCCTCAGATAAAAAGGCTTCTGTTTCGACTGACAAAACTTCAGGGGAGCATTTGCAACTGGTTGGCACCATTTTTGAGTGAATTGCCAAAAGTCAGATTTTTGCTGAAATTTTTGCTTACGGATTTTTTCAAAAAAATATTTTCCGCCGCTTAAGTTGTTGAGGGCTGATTTCTTGTCCTGTGATAAAAAGACTTCTGTTTCGACTGTCAAAACTTTCAGGGGAGCATTTGCAACCGGTTGGCACCATTTTTGAGTGAATTGCCAAAAGTCAGATTTTTGCTGAAATTCTGACCCCGGCGCTTTCGGATTTTTTCAAAAAAATATTTTCTGTCGGTTAAGTTGTTGAGGGCTGCTTTCTTGTCCTGTGATAAAAAGGCTTCTGTTTCGACTGTCAAAACTTTCAGGGGAGCATTTGCAACCGGTTGGCACCATTTTTGAGTGAATTGCCGAAAGTCAGATTTTTGCTGAAATTCTTACCCCGGGGCTTACGGATTTTTTCAAAAAAATCTTTTCCGCCGGTTAAGTTGTTGAGGGCTGATTTCTTGTCCTGTGATAAAAAGCCTTCTGTTTCCATCGCCAAAGTTTTCAGGGGAGCATTTGCAACCGGTTGGCACCATTTTTGAGTGAATTACCAAAAGTCAGATTTTTGCTGAAATTTTTGCTTACGGATTTTTTCAAAAAAATATTTTCCGCCGCTTAAGTTGTTGAGGGCTGATTTCTTGTCCTGTGATAAAAAGGCTTCTGTTTCGACTGTCAAAACTTTCAGGGGAGCATTTGCAACTGGTTGGCACCATTTTTGAGTGAATTGCCAAAAGTCAGATTTTTGCTGATATTCTGACCCCGGGGCTTTCGGATTTTTTCAAAAAAATATTTTCCGCCAGTTAAGTTGTTGAGGGCTGATTTCTTGTCCTGTGACAAAAAGGCTTCTGTTTTGACTGACAAAACGTTCAGGGGAGCATTTGCAACCGGTTGGCACCATTTTTGAGTGAATTGCCCAAAGTCAGATTTTTGCTGAAATTCTGACCCCCGTGCTTAGGTATTTTTTCAAAAAAATACTTTCCGCCGGTTAAGTTGTTGAGGGCTGATTTCTTGTCCTGTGATAAAAAGCCTTCTGTTTTGACTGACAAAACGTTCAGGGGAGCATTTCCAACCGGTTGGCACCATTTTTGAGTGAATTGCCAAAAGTCAGATTTATGCTGAAATTCTGAAACCGGGGCTTACGGATTTTTTCAAAAAAATATTTTCCGCCTGATAAGCTGTTGAGGGCTGATTTCTTGTCCTGTGATAAAAAGGCTTCTGTTTCCATCGCCAAAGATTTCAGGGGAGCATTTGCAACCGGTTGGCACCATTTTTGAGTGAATTGCCCAAAGTCAGATTTTTGCTGAAATTCTGACCCCGGGGCTTACGGATTTTTTCAAAAAAATATTTTCCGCCGGTTAAGTTGTTGAGGGCTGATTTCTTGTCCCGTGATAAAAAGGCTTCTGTTTCGACTGTCAAAACTTTCAGGGGAGCATTTGCAACCAGTTGGCATCCTTTTTGAGTGAATTGCCAAAAGTCAGATTTTTGCTGAAATTCTGACCCCGGGGCTTACGGATTTTTTCAAAAAAATATTTTCCGCCGTTTAAGTTGTTGAGGGCTGATTTCTTGTCCTGTGATAAAAAGGCGTCTGTTTCGACTGACAAAACTTTCAGGGGAACATTTGCAACCGGTTGGCACCATTTTTGAGTGAATTGCCAAAAGTCAGATTTTTGCTGAAATTCTGACCCCGGGGCTTACGGATTTTTTCAAAAAAATATTTTCCGCCAGTTAAGTTGTTGAGGGCTGATTTCTTGTCCTGTGATAAAAAGCCTTCTGTTTAGGCTGACAAAACTTTCAGGGGAGCATTTGCAACCGGTTGGCACCATTTTTGAGTGAATTGCCAAAAGTCAGATTTTTGCTGAAATTCTGACCCCGGGGCTTACGGACTTTTTCAAAAAAATATTTTCCGCCGTTTAAGTTATTGAGGGCTGATTTCTTGTCCTGTGATAAAAAGGCTTCTGTTTCCATCGCCAAAACTTTCAGGGGAGCATTTGCAACCGGTTGGCACCATTTTTGAGTGAATTGCCCAAAGTCAGATTTTTGCTGAAATTCTGACCCCGGGGCTTACGGATTTTTTCAAAAAAATATTTTCCGCCGGTTAAGTTGATGAGGGCTCATTTCTTGTCCTATGATGAAAAGGCTTCTGTTTCGACTGTCAAAACTTTCAGGGGTGCATTTGCAACCGGTTGGCTCCATTTTTGAGTGAATTGCCAAAAGTCAGATTTTTGCTGAAATTCTGACCCGGGGGTTACGGATTTTTTCAAAAAAATATTTTCCGCTGGTTAAGTTGTTGAGGGCTGATTTCTTGTCCTCTGATGAAAAGGCTTTGGTTTCGACTGACAAAACTTCAGGGGAGCATTTGCAAACGGTTGGCACCATTTTTGAGTGAATTGCCAAAAGTAAGATTTTTGCTGACATTCTGACCCCGGGGCTTACAGATTTTTTCAAAAAAATGTTTTCCGCCGTTTAAGTTGTTGAGGGCTGAATTCTTGTCCTGTGATAAAAAGCCTTCTGTTTCCAGGCCCAAAGCTTTCAGGGGAGCATTTGCAACCGGTTGGCTCCATTTTTGAGTGAATTGCCAAAAGTCAGATTTTTGCTGAAATTCTGACCCCGGTGCTTACGGATTTTTTCAAACAAAAAATTTTCCGCCGCTTAAGTTGATGAGGGCTGATTTCTTGTCCTATGATGAAAAGGCTTCTGTTTCGACTGTCAAAACTTTCAGGGGTGCATTTGCAACCGGTTGGCTCCATTTTTGAGTGAATTGCCAAAAGTCAGATTTTTGCTGAAATTCTGACCCGGGGGTTACGGATTTTTTCAAAAAAATATTTTCCGCCGTTTAAGTTGTTGACGGCTGATTTCTTGTCCTGTGATAGAAAGGCTTCTGTTTCGACTGACAAAACTTCAGGGGAGCATTTGCAACCGGTTGGCACCATTTTTGAGTGAATTGCCAAAAGTCAGATTTTTGCTGAAATTCTGACCCCGGGGCTTACGGATTTTTTCAAAAAAATATTTTCCGCCGGTTAAGTTGTTGAGGGCTGATTTCTTGTCCTGTGATAAAAAGCCTTCTATTTCCATCGCCAAAGCTTTCAGGGGAGCATTTGCAACCGGTTGGCACCATTTTTTAGTGAATTGCCAAAAGTCAGATTATTGCTGAAATTCTGACGCCGGGGCTTACAGATTTTTTCAAAAAAATATTTTCCGCCGGTTAAGTTGTTGAGGGCTGATTTCTTGTCCTCAGATAAAAAGGCTTCTGTTTCGACTGACAAAACTTCAGGGGAGCATTTGCAACTGGTTGGCACCATTTTTGAGTGAATTGCCAAAAGTCAGATTTTTGCTGAAATTTTTGCTTACGGATTTTTTCAAAAAAATATTTTCCGCCGCTTAAGTTGTTGAGGGCTGATTTCTTGTCCTGTGATAAAAAGACTTCTGTTTCGACTGTCAAAACTTTCAGGGGAGCATTTGCAACCGGTTGGCACCATTTTTGAGTGAATTGCCAAAAGTCAGATTTTTGCTGAAATTCTGACCCCGGCGCTTTCGGATTTTTTCAAAAAAATATTTTCTGTCGGTTAAGTTGTTGAGGGCTGCTTTCTTGTCCTGTGATAAAAAGGCTTCTGTTTCGACTGTCAAAACTTTCAGGGGAGCATTTGCAACCGGTTGGCACCATTTTTGAGTGAATTGCCGAAAGTCAGATTTTTGCTGAAATTCTTACCCCGGGGCTTACGGATTTTTTCAAAAAAATCTTTTCCGCCGGTTAAGTTGTTGAGGGCTGATTTCTTGTCCTGTGATAAAAAGCCTTCTGTTTCCATCGCCAAAGTTTTCAGGGGAGCATTTGCAACCGGTTGGCACCATTTTTGAGTGAATTACCAAAAGTCAGATTTTTGCTGAAATTTTTGCTTACGGATTTTTTCAAAAAAATATTTTCCGCCGCTTAAGTTGTTGAGGGCTGATTTCTTGTCCTGTGATAAAAAGGCTTCTGTTTCGACTGTCAAAACTTTCAGGGGAGCATTTGCAACTGGTTGGCACCATTTTTGAGTGAATTGCCAAAAGTCAGATTTTTGCTGTAATTCTGACCCCGGGGCTTACGGATTTTTTCAAAAAAATATTTTCCGCCGGTTAAGTTGTTGAGGGCTGATTTCTTGTCCTGTGGTAAAAGGGCTTCTGTTTCGACTGACAAAACTTTCAGGGGACAATTTGCAACCGGTTGGCACCATTTATGAGTGAATTACCAAAAGTCAGATTTTTGCTGAAATTCTGACCCCGGGGCTTACGGATTTTTTCAAAAAAATATTTTCCGCCGGTTAAGTTGTTGAGGGCTGATTTCTTGTCCTGTGATAAAAAGGCCTCTGTTTCGACTGACAAAACTTCAGGGGAGCATTTGCAACCGGTTGGCACCATTTTTGAGTGAATTGCCAAAAGTCAGATTTTTGCTGAAATTTTTGCTTACGGATTTTTTCAAGAAAATATTTTCCGCCGCTTAAGTTGTTGAGGGCTGATTTCTTGTCCTGTGATAAAAAGGCTTCTATTTCGACTGTCAAAACTTTCAGGGGAGCATTTGCAACCGGTTGGCACCATTTTTGAGTGAATTGCCAAAAGTCAGATTTTTGCTGAAATTCTGACCCCGGCGCTTTCGGATTTTTTCAAAAAAATCTTTTCCGCCTGAGAAGTTGTTGAGGGCTGATTTCTTGTCCTGTGATAAAAAGCCTTCTGTTTCCATCGCCAAAGTTTTCAGGGGAGCATTTGCAACCGGTTGGCACCATTTTTGAGTGAATTACCAAAAGTCAGATTTTTGCTGAAATTTTTGCTTACGGATTTTTTCAAAAAAATATTTTCCGCCGGTTAAGTTGTTGAGGGCTGATTTCTTGTCCTGTGATAAAAAGGCCTCTGTTTCGACTGACAAAACTTCAGGGGAGCATTTGCAACCGGTTGGCACCATTTTTGAGTGAATTGCCAAAAGTCAGATTTTTGCTGAAATTTTTGCTTACGGATTTTTTCAAGAAAATATTTTCCGCCGCTTAAGTTGTTGAGGGCTGATTTCTTGTCCTGTGATAAAAAGGCTTCTGTTTCGACTGTCAAAACTTTCAGGGGAGCATTTGCAACCGGTTGGCACCATTTTTGAGTGAATTGCCAAAAGTCAGATTTTTGCTGAAATTCTGACCCCGGCGCTTTCGGATTTTTTCAAAAAAATATTTTCCGTCGGTTAAGTTGTTGAGGGCTGATTTCTTGTCCTGTGATAAAAAGGCTTCTGTTTCGACTGTCAAAACTTTCAGGGGAGCATTTGCAACTGGTTGGCACCATTTTTGAGTGAATTGCCAAAAGTCAGATTTTTGCTGAAATTCTGACCCCGGGGCTTACGGATTTTTTCAAAAAAATATTTTCCGCCAGTTAAGTTGTTGAGGGCTGATTTCTTGTCCTGTGATAAAAAGGCTTCTGTTTCGACTGACAAAACTTTCAGGGGAGCATTTGCAACCGGTTGGCACCATTTTTGAGTGAATTGCCAAAAGTCAGATTTTTGCTGAAATTCTGACCCCGGGGCTTACGGATTTTTTCAAAAAAATCTTTTCCGCCTGAGAAGTTGTTGAGGGCTGATTTCTTGTCCTGTGATAAAAAGCCTTCTGTTTCCATAGCCAAAGTTTTCAGGGGAGCATTTGCAACCGGTTGGCACCATTTTTGAGTGAATTGCCAAAAGTCAGATTTTTGCTGAAATTTTTGCTTACGGATTTTTTCAAAAAAATATTTTCCGCCGCTTAAGTTGTTGAGGGCTGATTTCTTGTCCTGTGATAAAAAGGATTCTGTTTCGACTGTCAAAACTTTCAGGGGACAATTTGCAACCGGTTGGCACCATTTTTGAGTGAATTGCCAAAAGTCAGATTTTTGCTGAAATTCTGACCCCGGGGCTTACGGATTTTTTCAAAAAAATATTTTCCGCCGGTTAAGTTGTTGAGGGCTGATTTCTTGTCCTGTGATAAAAAGGCCTCTGTTTCGACTGTCAAAACTTTCAGGGGAGCATTTGCAACTGGTTGGCACTATTTTTGAGTGAATTGCCAAAAGTCAGATTTTTGCTGAAATTTTTGCTTACGGATTTTTTCAAAAAAATAGTTTCCGCCAGTTATGTTGTTGAGGGCTGATTTCCTTTCCTGTGATAAAAAAGGATTCTGTTTCGACTGTCAAAACTTTCAGGGGACAATTTGCAACCGGTTGGCACGATTTTTGACTGAATTGCCAAAAGTCAGATTTTTGCTGAAATTCTGACCCCGGGGCTTCCGGATTTTTTCAAAAAAATATTTTCCGCCGGTTAAGTTGTTGAGGGCTGATTTCTTGTCCTGTGATAAAAAGCCTTCTGTTTCCATCGCCAAAGTTTTCAGGGGAGCATTTGCAACCGGTTGGCACCATTTTTGAGTGAATTGCCAAAAGTCAGATTTTTGCTGAAATTTTTGCTTACGGATTTTTTCAAGAAAATATTTTCCGCCGCTTAAGTTGTTGAGGGCTGATTTCTTGTCCTGTGATAAAAAGGCTTCTATTTCGACTGTCAAAACTTTCAGGGAGCATTTGCAACCGGTTGGCACCATTTTTGAGTGAATTGCCAAAAGTCAGATTTTTGCTGAAATTCTGACCCCGGCGCTTTCGGATTTTTTCAAAAAAATATTTTCCGCCGGTTAAGTTGTTGAGGGCTGATTTCTTGTCCTGTGATAAAAAGGCTTCTGTTTCGACTGACAAAACTTTCAGGGGAGCATTTGCAACCGGTTGGCACCATTTTTGAGTGAATTGCCAAAAGTCAGATTTTTGCTGAAATTCTGACCCCGGGGCTTACGGATTTTTTCAAAAAAATCTTTTCCGCCTGAGAAGTTGTCGAGGGCTGATTTCTTGTCCTGTGATAAAAAGCCTTCTGTTTCCATAGCCAAAGTTTTCAGGGGAGCATTTGCAACCGGTTGGCACCATTTTTGAGTGAATTACCAAAAGTCAGATTTTTGCTGAAATTTTTGCTTACGGATATTTTCAAAAAAATATTTTCCGCCGGTTAAGTTGTTGAGGGCTGATTTCTTGTCCTGTGATAAAAAGGCCTCTGTTTCGACTGACAAAACTTCAGGGGAGCATTTGCAACCGGTTGGCACCATTTTTGAGTGAATTGCCAAAAGTCAGATTTTTGCTGAAATTTTTGCTTACGGATTTTTTCAAGAAAATATTTTCCGCCGCTTAAGTTGTTGAGGGCTGATTTCTTGTCCTGTGATAAAAAGGCTTCTGTTTCGACTGTCAAAACTTTCAGGGGAGCATTTGCAACCGGTTGGCACCATTTTTGAGTGAATTGCCAAAAGTCAGATTTTTGCTGAAATTCTGACCCCGGCGCTTTCGGATTTTTTCAAAAAAATATTTTCCGTCGGTTAAGTTGTTGAGGGCTGATTTCTTGTCCTGTGATAAAAAGGCTTCTGTTTCGACTGTCAAAACTTTCAGGGGAGCATTTGCAACTGGTTGGCACCATTTTTGAGTGAATTGCCAAAAGTCAGATTTTTGCTGAAATTCTGACCCCGGGGCTTACGGATTTTTTCAAAAAAATATTTTCCGCCAGTTAAGTTGTTGAGGGCTGATTTCTTGTCCTGTGATAAAAAGGCTTCTGTTTCGACTGACAAAACTTTCAGGGGAGCATTTGCAACCGGTTGGCACCATTTTTGAGTGAATTGCCAAAAGTCAGATTTTTGCTGAAATTCTGACCCCGGGGCTTACGGATTTTTTCAAAAAAATCTTTTCCGCCGGTTAAGTTGTTGAGGGCTGATTTCTTGTCCTGTGATAAAAAGGCCTCTGTTTCGACTGACAAAACTTCAGGGGAGCATTTGCAACCGGTTGGCACCATTTTTGAGTGAATTGCCAAAAGTCAGATTTTTGCTGAAATTTTTGCTTACGGATTTTTTCAAAAAAATATTTTCCGCCGCTTAAGTTGTTGAGGGCTGATTTCTTGTCCTGTGATAAAAAGGCTTCTGTTTCGACTGTCAAAACTTTCAGGGGACAATTTGCAACCGGTTGGCACCATTTATGAGTGAATTGCCAAACGTCAGATTTTTGCTGAAATTCTGACCCCGGGGCTTACGGATTTTTTCAAAAAAATATTTTCCGTCGGTTAAGTTGTTGAGGGCTGATTTCTTGTCCTGTGATAAAAAGGCTTCTGTTTCGACTGTCAAAACTTTCAGGGGAGCATTTGCAACTGGTTGGCACTATTTTTGAGTGAATTGCCAAAAGTCAGATTTTTGCTGAAATTCTGACCCCGGGGCTTACGGATTCTTTCAAAAAAATATTTTCCGCCAGTTAAGTTGTTGAGGGCTGATTTCTTTTCCTGTGATAAAAAGGCTTCTGTTTTGACTGACAAAACTTTCAGTGGAGCATTTGCAACCGGTTGGCACCATTTTTGACTGAATTGCCAAAAGTCAGATTTTTGCTGAAATTCTGACCCCGGGGCTTCCGGATTTTTTCAAAAAAATATTTTCCGCCGGTTAAGTTGTTGAGGGCTGATTTCTTGTCCTGTGATAAAAAGGCCTCTGTTTCGACTGACAAAACTTCAGGGGAGCATTTGAAACCGGTTGGCACCATTTTTGAGTGAATTGCCAAAAGTCAGATTTTTGCTGAAATTTTTGCTTACGGATTTTTTCAAAAAAATATTTTCCCCCAGTTAAGTTGTTGAGGGCTGATTTCTTGTCCTGTGATAAAAAGCCTTCTGTTTCGACTGAGAAAACTTTCAGGGGAGCATTTGCATCCGGTTGGCACCATTTTTGAGTGAATTGCCAAAAGTCAGATTTTTGCTGAAATTCTGACCCCGGGGCTAACGGATTTTTTCAAAAAAATATTTTCCGCCGGTTAAGTTGTTGAGGGCTGATTTCTTGTCCTGTGATAAAAAGGCCTCTGTTTCCACTGACAAAACTTCAGGGGAGCATTTGCATCCGGTTGGCACCATTTTTGAGTGAATTGCCAAAATTCAGATTTTTGCTGAAATTTTTGCTTACGGATTTTTTCAAAAAAATATTTTCCGCCGCTTAAGTTGTTGAGGGCTGATTTCTTGTCCTGTGATAAAAAGGCTTCTGTTTCGATTGTCAAAACTTTCAGAGTAGCATTTGCAACTGGTTGGCAACATTTTTGAGTGAATTGCCAAAAGTCAGATTTTTGCTGAAATTCTGACCCCGGGGCTTACGGATTTTTTCAAAAAAATATTTTCCGCCGCTTAAGTTGTTGAGGGCTGATTTCTTGTCCTGTGATAAAAAGGCCTCTGTTTCGACTGACAAAACTTCAGGGGAGCATTTGCAACCGGTTGGCACCATTTTTGAGTGAATTGCCAAAAGTCAGATTTTTGCTGAAATTTTTGCTTACGGATTTTTTCAAAAAAATATTTTCCGCCGCTTAAGTTGTTGAGGGCTGATTTCTTGTCCTGTGATAAAAAGGCCTTTGTTTCGACTGACAAAACTTCAGGGGAGCATTTGCAACCGGTTGGCACCATTTTTGACTGAATTGCCAAAAGTCAGATTTTTGCTGAAATTCTGACCCCGGGGCTTCCGGATTTTTTCAAAAAAATATTTTCCGCCGGTTAAGTTGTTGAGGGCTGATTTCTTGTCCTGTGATAAAAAGGCCTCTGTTTCGACTGACAAAACTTCAGGGGAGCATTTGCAACCGGTTGGCACCATTTTTGAGTGAATTGCCAAAAGTCAGATTTTTGCTGAAATTTTTGCTTACGGATTTTTTCAAAAAAATATTTTCCCCCAGTTAAGTTGTTGAGGGCTGATTTCTTGTCCTGTGATAAAAAGCCTTCTGTTTCGACTGAGAAAACTTTCAGGGGAGCATTTGCATCCGGTTGGCACCATTTTTGAGTGAATTGCCAAAAGTCAGATTTTTGCTGAAATTCTGACCCCGGGGCTAACGGATTTTTTCAAAAAAATATTTTCCGCCGGTTAAGTTGTTGAGGGCTGATTTCTTGTCCTGTGATAAAAAGGCCTCTGTTTCGACTGACAAAACTTCAGGGGAGCATTTGCATCCGGTTGGCACCATTTTTGAGTGAATTGCCAAAATTCAGATTTTTGCTGAAATTTTTGCTTACGGATTTTTTCAAAAAAATATTTTCCGCCGCTTAAGTTGTTGAGGGCTGATTTCTTGTCCTGTGATAAAAAGGCTTCTGTTTCGATTGTCAAAACTTTCAGAGTAGCATTTGCAACTGGTTGGCAACATTTTTGAGTGAATTGCCAAAAGTCAGATTTTTGCTGAAATTCTGACCCCGGGGCTTACGGATTTTTTCAAAAAAATATTTTCCGCCGCTTAAGTTGTTGAGGGCTGATTTCTTGTCCTGTGATAAAAAGGCTTCTGTTTCGACTGTCAAAACTTTCAGGGGAGCATTTGCAACCGGTTGGCACCATTTTTGATTGAATTGCCAAAAGTCAGATTTTTGCTGAAATTTTTGCTTACGGATTTTTTCAAAAAAATATTTTCCGCCGCTTAAGTTGTTGAGGGCTGATTTCTTGTCCTGTGATAAAAAGGCCTCTGTTTCGACTGACAAAACTTCAGGGGAGCATTTGCAACCGGTTGGCACCATTTTTGAGTGAATTGCCAAAAGTCAGATTTTTGCTGAAATTTTTGCTTACGGATTTTTTCAAAAAAATATTTTCCGCCGCTTAAGTTGTTGAGGGCTGATTTCTTGTCCTGTGATAAAAAGGCTTCTGTTTCGACTGTCAAAACTTTCAGGGGAGCATTTGCAACCGGTTGGCACCATTTTTGATTGAATTGCCAAAAGTCAGATTTTTGCTGAAATTCTGACCCCGGCGCTTACGGATTTTTTCAAAAAAATATTTTCCACCGGTTAAGTTGTTGAGGGCTGATTTCTTGTCCTGTGATAAAAAGGCCTCTGTTTCGACTGACAAAACTTCAGGGGAGCATTTGCAACCGGTTGGCACCATTTTTGATTGAATTGCCAAAAGTCAGATTTTTGCTGAAATTCTGACCCCGGCGCTTACGGATTTTTTCAAAAAAATATTTTCCACCGGTTAAGTTGTTGAGGGCTGATTTCTTGTCCTGTGATAAAAAGGCCTCTGTTTCGACTGACAAAACTTCAGGGGAGCATTTGCAACCGGTTCGCACCATTTTTGAGTGAATTGCCAAAAGTCAGATTTTTGCTGAAATTCTGACCCCGGGGCTTACGGATTTTTTCAAAAAAATATTTTCCGCCGGTTAAGTTGTTGAGGGCTGATTTCTTGTCCTGTGATAAAAAGGCCTCTGTTTCGACTGACAAAACTTTCAGGGGAGCATTTGCAACTGGTTGGCACTATTTTTGAGTGAATTGCCAAAAGTCAGATATTTGCTGAAATTCTGACCCCGGGGCTTACGGATTTTTTCAAAAAAATAGTTTCCGCCGGTTAAGTTGTTGAGGGCTGATTTCTTTTCCTGTGGTAAAAAGGCTTCTGTTTCGACTGACAAAACTTTCAGGGGACAATTTGCAACCGGTTGGCACGATTTTTGACTGAATTGCCAAAAGTCAGATTTTTGCTGAAATTCTGACCCCGGGGCTTCCGGATTTTTTCAAAAAAATATTTTCCGCCAGTTAAGTTGTTGAGGGCTGATTTCTTGTCCTGTGATAAAAAGGCTTCTGTTTCGACTGCCAAAACTTTCAGGGGAGCATTTGCAACTGGTTGGCACCATTTTTGAGTGAATTGCCAAAAGTCAGATTTTTGCTGAAATTCTGACCCCGGGGCTTACGGATTTTTTCAAAAAAATATTTTCCGCCGGTTAAGTTGTTGAGGACTGATTTCTTGTCCTGTGATAAAAAGGCTTCTGTTTCGACTGTCAAAACTTTCAGGGGACAATTTGCAACCGGTTGGCACCATTTTTGAGTGAATTGCCAAAAGTCAGATTTTTGCTGAAATTCTGACCCCGGGGCTTACGGATTTTTTCAAAAAAATATTTTCCGCCGGTTAAGTTGTTGAGGGCTGATTTCTTGTCCTGTGATAAAAAGGCCTCTGTTTCGACTGACAAAACTTTCAGGGGAGCATTTGCAACTGGTTGGCACTATTTTTGAGTGAATTGCCAAAAGTCAGATATTTGCTGAAATTCTGACCCCGGGGCTTACGGATTTTTTCAAAAAAATAGTTTCCGCCAGTTAAGTTGTTGAGGGCTGATTTCTTTTCCTGTTATAAAAAGGCTTCTGTTTTGACTGACAAAACTTTCAGTGGAGCATTTGCAACCGGTTGGCACGATTTTTGACTGAATTGCCAAAAGTCAGATTTTTGCTGAAATTCTGACCCCGGGGCTTCCGGATTTTTTCAAAAAAATATTTTCCGCCAGTTAAGTTGTTGAGGGCTGATTTCTTGTCCTGTGATAAAAAGCCTTCTGTTTCGACTGAGAAAACTTTCAGGGGAGCATTTGCATCCGGTTGGCACCATTTTTGAGTGAATTGCCAAAATTCAGATTTTTGCTGAAATTTTTGCTTACGGATTTTTTCAAAAAAATATTTTCTGTCGGTTAAGTTGTTGAGGGCTGCTTTCTTGTCCTGTGATAAAAAGGCTTCTGTTTCGACTGTCAAAACTTTCAGGGGAGCATTTGCAACCGGTTGGCACCATTTTTGAGTGAATTGCCGAAAGTCAGATTTTTGCTGAAATTCTTACCCCGGGGCTTACGGATTTTTTCAAAAAAATCTTTTCCGCCGGTTAAGTTGTTGAGGGCTGATTTCTTGTCCTGTGATAAAAAGCCTTCTGTTTGCATCGCCAAAGTTTTCAGGGGAGCATTTGCAACCGGTTGGCACCATTTTTGAGTGAATTGCCAAAAGTCAGATTTTTGCTGAAATTTTTGCTTACGGATTTTTTCAAAAAAATATTTTCCCCCAGTTAAGTTGTTGAGGGCTGATTTCTTGTCCTGTGATAAAAAGCCTTCTGTTTCGACTGAGAAAACTTTCAGGGGAGCATTTGCATCCGTTTGGCACCATTTTTGAGTGAATTGCCAAAAGTCAGATTTTTGCTGAAATTCTGACCCCGGCGCTTACGGATTTTTTCAAAAAAAAATTTTCCGCCGGTTAAGTTGTTGAGGGCTGATTTCTTGTCCTGTGATAAAAAGGCCTCTGTTTCGACTAACAAAAATTCAGGCGAGCATTTGCTACCGGTTGGCACCATTTTTGAGTGAATTGCCAAAAGTCAGATTTTTGCTGAAATTCTGACCCCGGGGCTTACGGATTTTTTCAAAAAAATATTTTCCGCCGGTTAAGTTGTTGAGGGCTGATTTCTTGTCCTGTGATAAAAAGGCCTCTGTTTCGACTGACAAAACTTCAGGGGAGCATTTGCATCCGGTTGGCACCATTTTTGAGTGAATTGCCAAAAGTCAGATTTTTGCTGAAATTTTTGCTTACGGATTTTTTCAAAAAAATATTTTCCGCCGCTTAAGTTGTTGAGGGCTGATTTCTTGTCCTGTGATAAAAAGGCTTCTGTTTCGATTGTCAAAACTTTCAGAGTAGCATTTGCAACTGGTTGGCAACATTTTTGAGTGAATTGCCAAAAGTCAGATTTTTGCTGAAATTCTGACCCCGGGGCTTACGGATTTTTTCAAAAAAATATTTTCCGCCGCTTAAGTTGTTGAGGGCTGATTTCTTGTCCTGTGATAAAAAGGCTTCTGTTTCGACTGTCAAAACTTTCAGGGGAGCATTTGCAACCGGTTGGCACCATTTTTGATTGAATTGCCAAAAGTCAGATTTTTGCTGAAATTCTGAAACCGGGGCTTTCGGATTTTTTCAAAAAAATATTTTCCGCCTGATAAGTTGTTGAGGGCTGATTTCTTGTCCTGTGATAAAAGGGCTTCTGTTTCGACTGACAAAACTTTCAGGGGACTATTTGCAACCGGTTGGCACCATTTTTGAGTGAATTGCCCAAAGTCAGATTTTTGCTGAAATTCTGAGCCCGCCGCTTACGGATTTTTTCAAAAAAATATTTTCCGCCGGTTAAGTTGTTGAGGGCTGATTTCTTGTCCTGTGATAAAAAGCCTCTGTTTCGACTGACAAAACTTCAGGGGAGCATTTGCAACCGGTTGGCACCATTTTTGAGTGAATTGCCAAAAGTCAGATTTTTGCTGAAATTCTGACCCCGGGGCTTACGGATTTTTTCAAAAAAATATTTTCCGCCGGTTAAGTTGTTGAGGGCTTATTTCTTGTCCTGTGATAAAAAGGCTTCTGTTTCGACTGACAAAACTTCAGGGGAGCATTTGCAACCGGTTGGCACCATTTTTGAGTGAATTGCCAAAAGTCAGATTTTTGCTGAAATTCTGACCCCGGGGCTTACGGATTTTTTCAAAAAAATATTTTCCGCCGGTTAAGTTGTTGGGGGCTGATTTCTTGTCCTGTGGTAAAAAGGCTTCTGTTTCGACTGACAAAACTTTCAGGGGACAATTTGCAACCGGTTGGCACCATTTATGAGTGAATTGCCAAAAGTCAGATTTTTGCTGAAATTCTGACCCCGGGGCTTACGGATGTTTTCAAAAAAATATTTAACGCCAGTTAAGTTGTTGAGGGCTGATTTCTTGTCCTGTGATAAAAAGGCTTCTGTTTCGACTGTCAAAACTTTCAGGGGAGCATTTGCAACCGGTTGGCACCATTTTTGAGTGAATTGCCAAAATTCAGATTTTTGCTACAATTCTGACCCCGGGGCTTACAGATTTTTTCAAAAAAATATTTTCCGCTGGTTAAGTTGTTGAGGGCTGATTTCTTGTCCTGTGATAAAAAGGCTTCTGTTTCGACTGCCAAAACTTTCAGGGGACAATTTGCAACCGGTTGGCACCATTTTTGAGTGAATTGCCAAAAGTCAGATTTTTGCTGAAATTCTGACCCCGGCGCTTACGGATTTTTTCAAAAAAATATTTTCTGCCGGTTAAGTTGTTGAGGGCTGATTTCTTGTCCTGTGATAAAAAGGCTTCTGTTTCGACTGACAAAACTTTCTGGGGACAATTTGCAACCGGTTGGCACCATTTTTGAGTGAACTGCCAAATGTCAGATTTTTGCTGAAATTCTGACCCCGGGGCTTGCGGATTTTTTTTTAAAAAAAATTTCCGCCGGTTAAGTTGTTGAGGGCTGATTTCTTGTCCTGTGATAAAAAGGCTTCTGTTTCGACTGACAAAACTTTCAGTGGAGCATTTGCAAACGGTTGGCACCATTTTTGAGTGAATTGCCAAAAGTCAGATTTTTGCTGAAATTCTGACCCCGGGGCTTACGGATTTTTTCAAAAAAATATTTTCCGCCGGTTAAGTTGTTGGGGGCTGATTTCTTGTCCTGTGGTAAAAAGGCTTCTGTTTTGACTGACAAAACTTTCAGGGGACAATTTGCAACCGGTTGGCACCATTTATGAGTGAATTGCCAAAAGTCAGATTTTTGCTGAAATTCTGGCCCCGGGGCTTACGGATGTTTTCAAAAAAATATTTAACGCCGGTTAACTTGTTGAGGGCTGATTTCTTGTCCTGTGATAAAAAGGCTTCTGTTTCAACTGACAAAACTTTCTGGGGACAATTTGCAACCGGTTGGCACCATTTTTGAGTGAACTGCCAAATGTCAGATTTTTGCTGAAATTCTGACCCCGGGGCTTGCGGATTTTTTTTTAAAAAAAATTTCCGCCGGTTAAGTTGTTGAGGGCTGATTTCTTGTCCTGTGATAAAATGGCTTCTGTTTCGACTGACAAAACTTTCAGTGGAGCATTTGCAAACAATGGCACCATTTTTGAGTGAATTGCCAAAAGTCAGATTTTTGCTGAAATTCTGACCCCGGGGCTTACAGATTTTTTCAAAAAAATATTTTCCGCCGGTTAAGTTGTTGAGGGCTGATTTCTTGTCCTGTGATAAAAAGGCTTCTGTTTCGACTGACAAAACTTTCAGGGGACAATTTGCAACCGGTTGGCACCATTTTTAAGTGAACTGCCAAAAGTCAGATTTTTGCTGAAATTCTGACCCCGGGGCTTACGGATTTTTTCAAAAAAATATTTTCCGCCTTATAAGTTGTTGAGGGCTGATTTCTTGTCCTGTGATAAAAAGGCTTCTGTTTCGACTGTCAAAACTTTCAGGGGAGCATTTGCAACCGGTTGGCACCATTTTTGAGTGAATTGCCAAAATTCAGATTTTTGCTAAAATTCTGACCCCGGGGCTTACGGATTTTTTCAAAAAAATATTTTCCGCTGGTTAAGTTGTTGAGGGCTGATTTCTTGTCCTGTGATAAAAAGGCTTCTGTTTCGACTGACAAAACTTTCAGGGGCAATTTGCAACCGGTTGGCACCATTTTTGAGTGAATTGCCAAAAGTCAGATTTTTGCTGAAATTCTGACCCCGGGGCTTACAGATTTTTTCAAAAAAATATTTTCCGCCGGTTAAGTTGTTGAGGGCTGATTTCTTTTCCTGTGATAAAAAGGCTTCTGTTTCGACTGACAAAACTTTCAGGGGACAATTTGCAACCGGTTGGCACCATTTTTAAGTGAACTGCCAAAAGTCAGATTTTTGCTGAAATTCTGACCCCGGGGCTTACGGATTTTTTCAAAAAAATATTTTCCGCTGGTTAAGTTGTTGAGGGCTGATTCCTTGTCCTGTGATAAAAAGGCTTCTGTTTCGACTGACAAAACTTTCAGGGGCAATTTGCAACCGGTTGGCACCATTTTTGAGTGAATTGCCAAAAGTCAGATTTTTGCTGAAATTCTGACCCCGGGCTTACGGATTTTTTCAAAAAAATATCTTCCGCCGGTTAAGTTGTTGAGGGCTGATTTCTTGTCCTGTGATAAAAAGGCTTCTTTTTTGACTGCCAAAACTTTCAGGGGAGCATTTGCAACCGGTTGGCACCATTTTTGAGTGAATTGCCAAAAGTCAGATTTTTGCTGAAATTGTGACCCCGGCGCTTACGGATTTTTTCAAAAAAATATTTTCCGCCGGTTAAGTTGTTGAGGGCTGATTTCTTGTCCTGTGATAAAAAGGCTTCTGTTTCGACTGACAAAACTTTCTGGGGACAATTTGCAACCGGTTGGCACCATTTTTGAGTGAATTGCCAAAAGTCAGATTTTTGCTGAAATTCTGACCCCGGGGCTTACGGATTTTTTCAAAAAAATATTTTCCGCCGGTTAAGTTGTTGAGGGCTGATTTCTTGTCCTGTGATAAAAAGGCTTCTGTTTCGACTGACAAAACTTTCAGGGGACAATTTGCAACCGGTTGGCACCATTTTTAAGTGAACTGCCAAAAGTCAGATTTTTGCTGAAATTCTGACCCCGGGGCTTACGGATTTTTTCAAAAAAATATTTTCCGCCTTATAAGTTGTAAAGGGCTGATTTCTTGTCCAGTGATAAAAAGGCTTCTGTTTCGACTGTCAAAATTTTCAGGGGAGCATTTGCAACCGGTTGGCACCATTTTTGAGTGAATTGCCAAAAGTCAGATTTTTGCTGAAATTCTGACCCCGGGGCTTACGGATTTTTTCAAAAAAATATTTTCCGCCGGTTAAGTTGTTGAGGGCTGATTTCTTGTCCTGTGATAAAAAGGCCTCTGTTTCGACTGACAAAACTTTCAGGGGAGCATTTGCAACCGGTTGGCACTATTTTTGAGTGAATTGCCAAAAGTCAGATATTTGCTGAAATTCTGACCCCGGGGCTTCCGGATTTTTTCAAAAAAATATTTTCCGCCAGTTAAGTTGTTGAGGGCTGATTTCTTGTCCTGTGACAAAAAGCCTTCTGTTTCGACTGAGAAAACTTTCAGGGGAGCATTTGCATCCGGTTGGCACCATTTTTGAGTGAATTGCCAAAATTCAGATTTTTGCTGAAATTTTTGCTTACGGATTTTTTCAAAAAAATATTTTCCGCCGCTTAAGTTGTTGAGGGCTGATTTCTTGTCCTGTGATAAAAAGCCTTCTGTTTCGACTGAGAAAACTTTCAGGGGAGCATTTGCATCCGTTTGGCACCATTTTTGAGTGAATTGCCAAAAGTCAGATTTTTGCTGAAATTCTGACCCCGGCGCTTACGGATTTTTTCAAAAAAAAAATTTCCGCCGGTTAAGTTGTTGAGGGCTGATTTCTTGTCCTGTGATAAAAAGGCCTCTGTTTCGACTAACAAAAATTCAGGCGAGCATTTGCTACCGGTTGGCACCATTTTTGAGTGAATTGCCAAAAGTCAGATTTTTGCTGAAATTCTGACCCCGGGGCTTACGGATTTTTTCAAAAAAATATTTTCCGCCGGTTAAGTTGTTGAGGGCTGATTTCTTGTCCTGTGATAAAAAGGCCTCTGTTTCGACTGACAAAACTTCAGGGGAGCATTTGCATCCGGTTGGCACCATTTTTGAGTGAATTGCCAAAAGTCAGATTTTTGCTGAAATTTTTGCTTACGGATTTTTTCAAAAAAATATTTTCCGCCGCTTAAGTTGTTGAGGGCTGATTTCTTGTCCTGTGATAAAAAGGCTTCTGTTTCGATTGTCAAAACTTTCAGAGTAGCATTTGCAACTGGTTGGCAACATTTTTGAGTGAATTGCCAAAAGTCAGATTTTTGCTGAAATTCTGACCCCGGGGCTTACGGATTTTTTCAAAAAAATATTTTCCGCCGCTTAAGTTGTTGAGGGCTGATTTCTTGTCCTGTGATAAAAAGGCTTCTGTTTCGACTGTCAAAACTTTCAGGGGAGCATTTGCAACCGGTTGGCACCATTTTTGATTGAATTGCCAAAAGTCAGATTTTTGCTGAAATTCTGAAACCGGGGCTTTCGGATTTTTTCAAAAAAATATTTTCCGCCTGATAAGTTGTTGAGGGCTGATTTCTTGTCCTGTGATAAAAGGGCTTCTGTTTCGACTGACAAAACTTTCAGGGGACTATTTGCAACCGGTTGGCACCATTTTTGAGTGAATTGCCAAAAGTCAGATTTTTGCTGAAATTCTGACCCCGGGGCTTATGGATTTTTTCAAAAAAATGTTTTCCACCGCTTAAGTTGATGAGGGCTGATTTCTTGTCCTGTGATAAAAAGGCTTCTGTTTCGACTGACAAAACTTTCAGGGGAGCATTTGCAACCGGTTGGCACCATTTTTGAGTGAATTGCCAAAAGTCAGATTTTTGCTGAAATTCTGAAACCGGGGCTTTCGGATTTTTTCAAAAAAATATTTTCTGCCGGTTAAGTTGTTGAGGGCTGATTTCTTGTCCTGTGATAAAAAGGCTTCTGTTTTTACTGTCAAAACTTTCAGGGGAGCATTTGCAACCGGTTGGCACCATTTTTGAGTGAATTGCCAAAAGTCAGATTTTTGCTGAAATTCTGAGCCCGCCGCTTACGGATTTTTTCAAAAAAATATTTTCCGCCGGTTAAGTTGTTGAGGGCTGATTTCTTGTCCTGTGATAAAAAGCCTCTGTTTCGACTGACAAAACTTCAGGGGAGCATTTGCAACCGGTTGGCACCATTTTTGAGTGAATTGCCAAAAGTCAGATTTTTGCTGAAATTCTGACCCCGGGGCTTACGGATTTTTTCAAAAAAATATTTTCCGCCGGTTAAGTTGTTGAGGGCTTATTTCTTGTCCTGTGATAAAAAGGCTTCTGTTTCGACTGACAAAACTTCAGGGGAGCATTTGCAACCGGTTGGCACCATTTTTGAGTGAATTGCCAAAAGTCAGATTTTTGCTTAAATTCTGACCCCGGGGCTTACGGATTTTTTCAAAAAAATATTTTCCGCCGGTTAAGTTGTTGGGGGCTGATTTCTTGTCCTGTGGTAAAAAGGCTTCTGTTTCGACTGACAAAACTTTCAGGGGACAATTTGCAACCGGTTGGCACCATTTATGAGTGAATTGCCAAAAGTCAGATTTTTGCTGAAATTCTGACCCCGGGGCTTACGGATGTTTTCAAAAAAATATTTAACGCCAGTTAAGTTGTTGAGGGCTGATTTCTTGTCCTGTGATAAAAAGGCTTCTGTTTCGACTGTCAAAACTTTCAGGGGAGCATTTGCAACCGGTTGGCACCATTTTTGAGTGAATTGCCAAAATTCAGATTTTTGCTAAAATTCTGACCCCGGGGCTTACAGATTTTTTCAAAAAAATATTTTCCGCTGGTTAAGTTGTTGAGGGCTGATTTCTTGTCCTGTGATAAAAAGGCTTCTGTTTCGACTGCCAAAACTTTCAGGGGACAATTTGCAACCGGTTGGCACCATTTTTGAGTGAATTGCCAAAAGTCAGATTTTTGCTGAAATTCTGACCCCGGCGCTTACGGATTTTTTCAAAAAAATATTTTCTGCCGGTTAAGTTGTTGAGGGCTGATTTCTTGTCCTGTGATAAAAAGGCTTCTGTTTCGACTGACAAAACTTTCTGGGGACAATTTGCAACCGGTTGGCACCATTTTTGAGTGAACTGCCAAATGTCAGATTTTTGCTGAAATTCTGACCCCGGGGCTTGCGGATTTTTTTTTAAAAAAAATTTCCGCCGGTTAAGTTGTTGAGGGCTGATTTCTTGTCCTGTGATAAAAAGGCTTCTGTTTCGACTGACAAAACTTTCAGTGGAGCATTTGCAAACGGTTGGCACCATTTTTGAGTGAATTGCCAAAAGTCAGATTTTTGCTGAAATTCTGACCCCGGGGCTTACGGATTTTTTCAAAAAAATATTTTCCGCCGGTTAAGTTGTTGGGGGCTGATTTCTTGTCCTGTGGTAAAAAGGCTTCTGTTTTGACTGACAAAACTTTCAGGGGACAATTTGCAACCGGTTGGCACCATTTATGAGTGAATTGCCAAAAGTCAGATTTTTGCTGAAATTCTGACCCCGGGGCTTACGGATGTTTTCAAAAAAATATTTAACGCCAGTTAACTTGTTGAGGGCTGATTTCTTGTCCTGTGATAAAAAGGCTTCTGTTTCAACTGCCAAAACTTTCAGGGGAGCATTTGCAACCGGTTGGCACCATTTTTGAAATGAATTGCCAAAAGTCAGATTTTTGCTGAAATTGTGACCCCGGCGCTTACGGATTTTTTCAAAAAAATATTTTCCGCCGGTTAAGTTGTTGAGGGCTGATTTCTTGTCCTGTGATAAAAAGGCTTCTGTTTCGACTGACAAAACTTTCAGGGGACAATTTGCAACCGGTTGGCACCATTTTTGAGTGAATTGCTAAAAGTCAGATTTTTGCTGAAATTCTGACCCCGGGGCTTACGGATTTTTTCAAAAAAATATTTTCCGCCTTATAAGTTGTTGAGGGCTGATTTCTTGTCCTGTGATAAAAAGGCTTCTGTTTCGACTGTCAAAACTTTCAGGGGAGCATTTGCAACCGGTTGGCACCATTTTTGAGTGAATTGCCAAAATTCAGATTTTTGCTGAAATTCTGACCCCGGCGCTTACGGATTTTTTCAAAAAAATATTTTCTGCCGGTTAAGTTGTTGAGGGCTGATTTCTTGTCCTGTGATAAAAAGGCTTCTGTTTCGACTGACAAAACTTTCTGGGGACAATTTGCAACCGGTTGGCACCATTTTTGAGTGAACTGCCAAATGTCAGATTTTTGCTGAAATTCTGACCCCGGGGCTTGCGGATTTTTTTAAAAAAAAAATTTCCGCCGGTTAAGTTGTTGAGGGCTGATTTCTTGTCCTGTGATAAAAAGGCTTCTGTTTTGACTGACAAAACTTTCAGTGGAGCATTTGCAAACGGTTGGCACCATTTTTGAGTGAATTGCCAAAAGTCAGATTTTTGCTGAAATTCTGACCCCGGGGCTTACAGATTTTTTCAAAAAAATATTTTCCGCCGGTTAAGTTGTTGAGGGCTGATTTCTTGTCCTGTGATAAAAAGGCTTCTGTTTCGACTGACAAAACTTTCAGGGGACAATTTGCAACCGGTTGGCACCATATTTAAGTGCACTGCCAAAAGTCAGATTTTTGCTGAAATTCTGACCCCGGGGCTTATGGATTTTTTCAAAAAAATATTTTCCGCCTTATAAGTTGTTGAGGGCTGATTTCTTGTCCTGTGATAAAAAGGCTTCTGTTTCGACTGTCAAAACTTTCAGGGGAGCATTTGCAACCGGTTGGCACCATTTTTGAGTGAATTGCCAAAATTCAGATTTTTGCTAAAATTCTGACCCCGGGGCTTACGGATTTTTTCAAAAAAATATTTTCCGCTGGTTAAGTTGTTGAGGGCTGATTTCTTGTCCTGTGATAAAAAGGCTTCTGTTTCGACTGACAAAACTTTCAGGGGCAATTTGCAACCGGTTGGCACCATTTATGAGTGAATTGCCAAAAGTCAGATTTTTGCTGAAATTCTGACCCCGGGGCTTACAGATTTTTTCAAAAAAATATTTTCCGCCGGTTAAGTTGTTGAGGGCTGATTTCTTGTCCTGTGATAAAAAGGCTTCTGTTTCGACTGCCAAAACTTTCAGGGGACAATTTGCAACCGGTTGGCACCATTTTTGAGTGAATTGCCAAAAGTCAGATTTTTGCAGAAATTCTGACCCCGGCGCTTACGGATTTTTTCAAAAAAATATTTTCTGCCGGTTAAGTTGTTGAGGGCTGATTTCTTGTCCTGTGATAAAAAGGCTTCTGTTTCGACTGACAAAACTTTCTGGGGACAATTTGCAACCGGTTGGCACCATTTTTGAGTGAACTGCCAAATGTCAGATTTTTGCTGAAATTCTGACCCCGGGGCTTGCGGATTTTTTTTTAAAAAAAATTTCCGCCGGTTAAGTTGTTGAGGGCTGATTTCTTGTCCTGTGATAAAATGGCTTCTGTTTCGACTGACAAAACTTTCAGTGGAGCATTTGCAAACAATGGCACCATTTTTGAGTGAATTGCCAAAAGTCAGATTTTTGCTGAAATTCTGACCCCGGGGCTTACAGATTTTTTCAAAAAAATATTTTCCGCCGGTTAAGTTGTTGAGGGCTGATTTCTTGTCCTGTGATAAAAAGGCTTCTGTTTCGACTGACAAAACTTTCAGGGGACAATTTGCAACCGGTTGGCACCATTTTTAAGTGAACTGCCAAAAGTCAGATTTTTGCTGAAATTCTGACCCCGGGGCTTACGGATTTTTTCAAAAAAATATTTTCCGCCTTATAAGTTGTTGAGGGCTGATTTCTTGTCCTGTGATAAAAAGGCTTCTGTTTCGACTGTCAAAACTTTCAGGGGAGCATTTGCAACCGGTTGGCACCATTTTTGAGTGAATTGCCAAAATTCAGATTTTTGCTAAAATTCTGACCCCGGGGCTTACGGATTTTTTCAAAAAAATATTTTCCGCTGGTTAAGTTGTTGAGGGCTGATTTCTTGTCCTGTGATAAAAAGGCTTCTGTTTCGACTGACAAAACTTTCAGGGGCAATTTGCAACCGGTTGGCACCATTTTTGAGTGAATTGCCAAAAGTCAGATTTTTGCTGAAATTCTGACCCCGGGGCTTACAGATTTTTTCAAAAAAATATTTTCCGCCGGTTAAGTTGTTGAGGGCTGATTTCTTTTCCTGTGATAAAAAGGCTTCTGTTTCGACTGACAAAACTTTCAGGGGACAATTTGCAACCGGTTGGCACCATTTTTAAGTGAACTGCCAAAAGTCAGATTTTTGCTGAAATTCTGACCCCGGGGCTTACGGATTTTTTCAAAAAAATATTTTCCGCTGGTTAAGTTGTTGAGGGCTTATTCCTTGTCCTGTGATAAAAAGGCTTCTGTTTCGACTGACAAAACTTTCAGGGGCAATTTGCAACCGGTTGGCACCATTTTTGAGTGAATTGCCAAAAGTCAGATTTTTGCTGAAATTCTGACCCCGGGCTTACGGATTTTTTCAAAAAAATATCTTCCGCCGGTTAAGTTGTTGAGGGCTGATTTCTTGTCCTGTGATAAAAAGGCTTCTTTTTTGACTGCCAAAACTTTCAGGGGAGCATTTGCAACCGGTTGGCACCATTTTTGAGTGAATTGCCAAAAGTCAGATTTTTGCTGAAATTGTGACCCCGGCGCTTTCGGATTTTTTCAAAAAAATATTTTCCGCCGGTTAAGTTGTTGAGGGCTGATTTCTTGTCCTGTGATAAAAAGGCTTCTGTTTCGACTGACAAAACTTTCTGGGGACAATTTGCAACCGGTTGGCACCATTTTTGAGTGAATTGCCAAAAGTCAGATTTTTGCTGAAATTCTGACCCCGGGGCTTACGGATTTTTTCAAAAAAATATTTTCCGCCGGTTAAGTTGTTGAGGGCTGATTTCTTGTCCTGTGATAAAAAGGCTTCTGTTTCGACTGACAAAACTTTCAGGGGACAATTTGCAACCGGTTGGCACCATTTTTAAGTGAACTGCCAAAAGTCAGATTTTTGCTGAAATTCTGACACCGGGGCTTACGGATATTTTCAAAAAAATATTTTCCGCCGGTTAAGTTGTTGAGGGCTGATTTCTTGCCCTGTGATAAAAAGGCTTCTGTTTTGACCGACAAAACTTTCAGGGGACAATTTGCAACCGGTGGGCACCACTTTTGAGTGAATTGCCAAAAGTCAGATTTTTGCTGAAATTCTTACGGATTTTTTCAAAAAAATATTTTCCGCCTGATAAGTTGTTGTTTCCGCCTGATAGGTCCTGTGATAAAAAGGGTTCTCTTTCGACTGACAAAACTTTCAGTGGAGCATTTGCAACCGGTTGGCACCATTTTGGAGTGAATTGCCAAAAGTCAGATTTTTGCTGAAATTCTGACCCCGGGGCTTACGGATTTTTTCAAAAAAATATTTTCCGCCGGTTAAGTTGTTGAGGGCTGATTTCTTTTCCTGTGATAAAAAGGCTTCTGTTTCGACTGACAAAACTTTCAGGGGACAATTTGCAACCGGTTGGCACCATTTTTAAGTGAACTGCCAAAAGTCAGATTTTTGCTGAAATTCTGACCCCGGGGCTTACGGATTTTTTCAAAAAAATATTTTCCGCCTTATAAGTTGTTGAGGGCTGATTTCTTGTCCTGTGATAAAAAGGCTTCTGTTTCGACTGTCAAAACTTTCAGGGGAGCATTTGCAACCGGTTGGCACCATTTTTGAGTGAATTGCCAAAATTCAGATTTTTGCTAAAATTCTGACCCCGGGGCTTACGGATTTTTTCAAAAAAATATTTTCCGCTGGTTAAGTTGTTGAGGGCTGATTCCTTGTCCTGTGATAAAAAGGCTTCTGTTTCGACTGACAAAACTTTCAGGGGCAATTTGCAACCGGTTGGCACCATTTTTGAGTGAATTGCCAAAAGTCAGATTTTTGCTGAAATTCTGACCCCGGGCTTACGGATTTTTTCAAAAAAATATCTTCCGCCGGTTAAGTTGTTGAGGGCTGATTTCTTGTCCTGTGATAAAAAGGCTTCTGTTTTGACCGACAAAACTTTCAGGGGACAATTTGCAACCGGTGGGCACCACTTTTGAGTGAATTGCCAAAAGTCAGATTTTTGCTGAAATTCTTACGGATTTTTTCAAAAAAATATTTTCCGCCTGATAAGTTGTTGTTTCCGCCTGATAGGTCCTGTGATAAAAAGGGTTCTCTTTCGACTGACAAAACTTTCAGTGGAGTATTTGCAACCGGTTGGCACCATTTTGGAGTGAATTGCCAACAGTCAGATTTTTGCTGAAATTCTGACCCCGGGGCTTACGGATTTTCTCAAAAAAATATTTTCCGCCGGTTAAGTTGTTGAGGGCTGATTTCTTGTCCTGTGATAAAAAGGCTTCTGTTTCGACTGTGAAAACTTTCAGGGGAGCAGTTTCAACCGGTTGGCACCATTTTTGAGTGAATTGCCAAAAGTCAGATTTTTGCTGAAATTCTGACTCCGGGGCTTACGGATTTTTTCAAAAAAATATTTTCCGCCGGTTAAGTTGTTGAGGGCTGATTTCTTGTCCTGTGATAAAAAGGCTTCTGTTTTGACCGACAAAACTTTCAGGGGACAATTTGCAACCGGTGGGCACCACTTTTGAGTGAATTGCCAAAAGTCAGATTTTTGCTGAAATTCTTACGGATTTTTTCAAAAAAATATTTTCCGCCTGATAAGTTGTTGTTTCCGCCTGATAGGTCCTGTGATAAAAAGGGTTCTGTTTCGACTGACAAAACTTTCAGTGGAGCATTTGCAACCGGTTGGCACCATTTTGGAGTGAATTGCCAAAAGTCATATTTTTGCTGAAATACTGACCCCGGGGCTTTCGGATTTTTTCAAAAAAATATTTTCCGCCGGTTAAGTTGTTGAGGGCTGATTTCTTGTCCTGTGATAAAAAGGCTTCTGTTTCGACTGACAAAACTTTCAGGGGACAATTTGCAACCGGTTGGCACCATTTTTAAGTGAACTGCCAAAAGTCAGATTTTTGCTGAAATTCTGAAACCGGGGCTTTCGGATTTTTTCAAAAAAATATTTTCTGCCGGTTAAGTTGTTGAGGGCTGATTTCTTGTCCTGTGATAAAAAGGCTTCTGTTTTTACTGTCAAAACTTTCAGGGGAGCATTTGCAACCGGTTGGCACCATTTTTGAGTGAATTGCCAAAAGTCAGATTTTTGCTGAAATTCTGAGCCCGCCGCTTACGGATTTTTTCAAAAAAATATTTTCCGCCGGTTAAGTTGTTGAGGGCTGATTTCTTGTCCTGTGATAAAAAGCCTCTGTTTCGACTGACAAAACTTCAGGGGAGCATTTGCAACCGGTTGGCACCATTTTTGAGTGAATTGCCAAAAGTCAGATTTTTGCTGAAATTCTGACCCCGGGGCTTACGGATTTTTTCAAAAAAATATTTTCCGCCGGTTAAGTTGTTGAGGGCTTATTTCTTGTCCTGTGATAAAAAGGCTTCTGTTTCGACTGACAAAACTTCAGGGGAGCATTTGCAACCGGTTGGCACCATTTTTGAGTGAATTGCCAAAAGTCAGATTTTTGCTGAAATTCTGACCCCGGGGCTTACGGATGTTTTCAAAAAAATATTTAACGCCAGTTAAGTTGTTGAGGGCTGATTTCTTGTCCTGTGATAAAAAGGCTTCTGTTTCGACTGTCAAAACTTTCAGGGGAGCATTTGCAACCGGTTGGCACCATTTTTGAGTGAATTGCCAAAATTCAGATTTTTGCTAAAATTCTGACCCCGGGGCTTACAGATTTTTTCAAAAAAATATTTTCCGCTGGTTAAGTTGTTGAGGGCTGATTTCTTGTCCTGTGATAAAAAGGCTTCTGTTTCGACTGCCAAAACTTTCAGGGGACAATTTGCAACCGGTTGGCACCATTTTTGAGTGAATTGCCAAAAGTCAGATTTTTGCTGAAATTCTGACCCCGGCGCTTACGGATTTTTTCAAAAAAATATTTTCTGCCGGTTAAGTTGTTGAGGGCTGATTTCTTGTCCTGTGATAAAAAGGCTTCTGTTTCGACTGACAAAACTTTCTGGGGACAATTTGCAACCGGTTGGCACCATTTTTGAGTGAACTGCCAAATGTCAGATTTTTGCTGAAATTCTGACCCCGGGGCTTGCGGATATTTTTTTTAAAAAAATTTCCGCCGGTTAAGTTGTTGAGGGCTGATTTCTTGTCCTGTGATAAAAAGGCTTCTGTTTCGACTGACAAAACTTTCAGTGGAGCATTTGCAAACGGTTGGCACCATTTTTGAGTGAATTGCCAAAAGTCAGATTTTTGCTGAAATTCTGACCCCGGGGCTTACGGATTTTTTCAAAAAAATATTTTCCGCCGGTTAAGTTGTTGGGGGCTGATTTCTTGTCCTGTGGTAAAAAGGCTTCTGTTTTGACTGACAAAACTTTCAGGGGACAATTTGCAACCGGTTGGCACCATTTATGAGTGAATTGCCAAAAGTCAGATTTTTGCTGAAATTCTGACCCCGGGGCTTACGGATGTTTTCAAAAAAATATTTAACGCCAGTTAACTTGTTGAGGGCTGATTTCTTGTCCTGTGATAAAAAGGCTTCTGTTTCAACTGCCAAAACTTTCAGGGGAGCATTTGCAACCGGTTGGCACCATTTTTGAAATGAATTGCCAAAAGTCAGATTTTTGCTGAAATTGTGACCCCGGCGCTTACGGATTTTTTCAAAAAAATATTTTCCGCCGGTTAAGTTGTTGAGGGCTGATTTCTTGTCCTGTGATAAAAAGGCTTCTGTTTCGACTGACAAAACTTTCTGGGGACAATTTGCAACCGGTTGGCACCATTTTTGAGTGAACTGCCAAATGTCAGATTTTTGCTGAAATTCTGACCCCGGGGCTTGCGGATTTTTTTTAAAAAAAAATTTCCGCCGGTTAAGTTGTTGAGGGCTGATTTCTTGTCCTGTGATAAAAAGGCTTCTGTTTTGACTGACAAAACTTTCAGTGGAGCATTTGCAAACGGTTGGCACCATTTTTGAGTGAATTGCCAAAAGTCAGATTTTTGCTGAAATTCTGACCCCGGGGCTTACAGATTTTTTCAAAAAAATATTTTCCGCCGGTTAAGTTGTTGAGGGCTGATTTCTTGTCCTGTGATAAAAAGGCTTCTGTTTCGACTGACAAAACTTTCAGGGGACAATTTGCAACCGGTTGGCACCATATTTAAGTGCACTGCCAAAAGTCAGATTTTTGCTGAAATTCTGACCCCGGGGCTTACGGATTTTTTCAAAAAAATATTTTCCGCCTTATAAGTTGTTGAGGGCTGATTTCTTGTCCTGTGATAAAAAGGCTTCTGTTTCGACTTTCAAAACTTTCAGGGGAGCATTTGCAACCGGTTTGCACCATTTTTGAGTGAATTGCCAAAATTCAGATTTTTGCTAAAATTCTGACCCCGGGGCTTACGGATTTTTTCAAAAAAATATTTTCCGCTGGTTAAGTTGTTGAGGGCTGATTTCTTGTCCTGTGATAAAAAGGCTTCTGTTTCTACTGACAAAACTTTCAGGGGCAATTTGCAACCGGTTGGCACCATTTATGAGTGAATTGCCAAAAGTCAGATTTTTGCTGAAATTCTGACCCCGGGGCTTACAGATTTTTTCAAAAAAATATTTTCCGCCGGTTAAGTTGTTGAGGGCTGATTTCTTGTCCTGTGATAAAAAGGCTTCTGTTTCGACTGCCAAAACTTTCAGGGGACAATTTGCAACCGGTTGGCACCATTTTTGAGTGAATTGCCAAAAGTCAGATTTTTGCTGAAATTCTGACCCCGGCGCTTACGGATTTTTTCAAAAAAATATTTTCTGCCGGTTAAGTTGTTGAGGGCTGATTTCTTGTCCTGTGATAAAAAGGCTTCTGTTTCGACTGACAAAACTTTCTGGGGACAATTTGCAACCGGTTGGCACCATTTTTGAGTGAACTGCCAAATGTCAGATTTTTGCTGAAATTCTGACCCCGGGGCTTGCGGATATTTTTTTAAAAAAAATTTCCGCCGGTTAAGTTGTTGAGGGCTGATTTCTTGTCCTGTGATAAAAAGGCTTCTGTTTCGACTGACAAAACTTTCAGTGGAGCATTTGCAAACGGTTGGCACCATTTTTGAGTGAATTGCCAAAAGTCAGATTTTTGCTGAAATTCTGACCCCGGGGCTTACGGATTTTTTCAAAAAAATATTTTCCGCCGGTTAAGTTGTTGGGGGCTGATTTCTTGTCCTGTGGTAAAAAGGCTTCTGTTTTGACTGACAAAACTTTCAGGGGACAATTTGCAACCGGTTGGCACCATTTATGAGTGAATTGCCAAAAGTCAGATTTTTGCTGAAATTCTGACCCCGGGGCTTACGGATGTTTTCAAAAAAATATTTAACGCCAGTTAACTTGTTGAGGGCTGATTTCTTGTCCTGTGATAAAAAGGCTTCTGTTTCAACTGCCAAAACTTTCAGGGGAGCATTTGCAACCGGTTGGCACCATTTTTGAAATGAATTGCCAAAAGTCAGATTTTTGCTGAAATTGTGACCCCGGCGCTTACGGATTTTTTCAAAAAAATATTTTCCGCCGGTTAAGTTGTTGAGGGCTGATTTCTTGTCCTGTGATAAAAAGGCTTCTGTTTCGACTGACAAAACTTTCTGGGGACAATTTGCAACCGGTTGGCACCATTTTTGAGTGAACTGCCAAATGTCAGATTTTTGCTGAAATTCTGACCCCGGGGCTTGCGGATTTTTTTTTAAAAAAAATTTCCGCCGGTTAAGTTGTTGAGGGCTGATTTCTTGTCCTGTGATAAAAAGGCTTCTGTTTTGACTGACAAAACTTTCAGTGGAGCATTTGCAAACGGTTGGCACCATTTTTGAGTGAATTGCCAAAAGTCAGATTTTTGCTGAAATTCTGACCCCGGGGCTTACAGATTTTTTCAAAAAAATATTTTCCGCCGGTTAAGTTGTTGAGGGCTGATTTCTTGTCCTGTGATAAAAAGGCTTCTGTTTCGACTGACAAAACTTTCAGGGGACAATTTGCAACCGGTTGGCACCATATTTAAGTGCACTGCCAAAAGTCAGATTTTTGCTGAAATTCTGACCCCGGGGCTTACGGATTTTTTCAAAAAAATATTTTCCGCCTTATAAGTTGTTGAGGGCTGATTTCTTGTCCTGTGATAAAAAGGCTTCTGTTTCGACTGTCAAAACTTTCAGGGGAGCATTTGCAACCGGTTTGCACCATTTTTGAGTGAATTGCCAAAATTCAGATTTTTGCTAAAATTCTGACCCCGGGGCTTACGGATTTTTTCAAAAAAATATTTTCCGCTGGTTAAGTTGTTGAGGGCTGATTTCTTGTCCTGTGATAAAAAGGCTTCTGTTTCGACTGACAAAACTTTCAGGGGCAATTTGCAACCGGTTGGCACCATTTATGAGTGAATTGCCAAAAGTCAGATTTTTGCTGAAATTCTGACCCCGGGGCTTACAGATTTTTTCAAAAAAATATTTTCCGCCGGTTAAGTTGTTGAGGGCTGATTTCTTGTCCTGTGATAAAAAGGCTTCTGTTTCGACTGCCAAAACTTTCAGGGGACAATTTGCAACCGGTTGGCACCATTTTTGAGTGAATTGCCAAAAGTCAGATTTTTGCAGAAATTCTGACCCCGGCGCTTACGGATTTTTTCAAAAAAATATTTTCTGCCGGTTAAGTTGTTGAGGGCTGATTTCTTGTCCTGTGATAAAAAGGCTTCTGTTTCGACTGACAAAACTTTCTGGGGACAATTTGCAACCGGTTGGCACCATTTTTGAGTGAACTGCCAAATGTCAGATTTTTGCTGAATTTCTGACCCCGGGGCTTGCGGATTTTTTTAAAAAAAAAATTTCCGCCGGTTAAGTTGTTGAGGGCTGATTTCTTGTCCTGTGATAAAATGGCTTCTGTTTCGACTGACAAAACTTTCAGTGGAGCATTTGCAAACAATGGCACCATTTTTGAGTGAATTGCCAAAAGTCAGATTTTTGCTGAAATTCTGACCCCGGGGCTTACAGATTTTTTCAAAAAAATATTTTCCGCCGGTTAAGTTGTTGAGGGCTGATTTCTTGTCCTGTGATAAAAAGGCTTCTGTTTCGACTGACAAAACTTTCAGGGGACAATTTGCAACCGGTTGGCACCATTTTTAAGTGAACTGCCAAAAGTCAGATTTTTGCTGAAATTCTGACCCCGGGGCTTACGGATTTTTTCAAAAAAATATTTTCCGCTGGTTAAGTTGTTGAGGGCTGATTCCTTGTCCTGTGATAAAAAGGCTTCTGTTTCGACTGACAAAACTTTCAGGGGCAATTTGCAACCGGTTGGCACCATTTTTGAGTGAATTGCCAAAAGTCAGATTTTTGCTGAAATTCTGACCCCGGGCTTACGGATTTTTTCAAAAAAATATCTTCCGCCGGTTAAGTTGTTGAGGGCTGATTTCTTGTCCTGTGATAAAAAGGCTTCTTTTTTGACTGCCAAAACTTTCAGGGGAGCATTTGCAACCGGTTGGCACCATTTTTGAGTGAATTGCCAAAAGTCAGATTTTTGCTGAAATTGTGACCCCGGCGCTTTCGGATTTTTTCAAAAAAATATTTTCCGCCGGTTAAGTTGTTGAGGGCTGATTTCTTGTCCTGTGATAAAAAGGCTTCTGTTTCGACTGACAAAACTTTCTGGGGACAATTTGCAACCGGTTGGCACCATTTTTGAGTGAATTGCCAAAAGTCAGATTTTTGCTGAAATTCTGACCCCGGGGCTTACGGATTTTTTCAAAAAAATATTTTCCGCCGGTTAAGTTGTTGAGGGCTGATTTCTTGTCCTGTGATAAAAAGGCTTCTGTTTCGACTGACAAAACTTTCAGGGGACAATTTGCAACCGGTTGGCACCATTTTTAAGTGAACTGCCAAAAGTCAGATTTTTGCTGAAATTCTGACCCCGGGGCTTACGGATTTTTTCAAAAAAATATTTTCCGCCTTATAAGTTGTAAAGGGCTGATTTCTTGTCCTGTGATAAAAAGGCTTCTGTTTCGACTGTCAAAATTTTCAGGGGAGCATTTGCAACCGGTTGGCACCATTTTTGAGTGAATTGCCAAAAGTCAGATTTTTGCTGAAATTCTGACACCGGGGCTTACGGATATTTTCAAAAAAATATTTTCCGCCGGTTAAGTTGTTGAGGGCTGATTTCTTGCCCTGTGATAAAAAGGCTTCTGTTTTGACCGACAAAACTTTCAGGGGACAATTTGCAACCGGTGGGCACCACTTTTGAGTGAATTGCCAAAAGTCAGATTTTTGCTGAAATTCTTACGGATTTTTTCAAAAAAATATTTTCCGCCTGATAAGTTGTTGTTTCCGCCTGATAGGTCCTGTGATAAAAAGGGTTCTCTTTCGACTGACAAAACTTTCAGTGGAGCATTTGCAACCGGTTGGCACCATTTTGGAGTGAATTGCCAACAGTCAGATTTTTGCTGAAATTCTGACCCCGGGGATTACAGATTTTTTCAAAAAAATATTTTCCGCCGGTTAAGTTGTTGAGGGCTGATTTCTTTTCCTGTGATAAAAAGGCTTCTGTTTCGACTGACAAAACTTTCAGGGGACAATTTGCAACCGGTTGGCACCATTTTTAAGTGAACTGCCAAAAGTCAGATTTTTGCTGAAATTCTGACCCCGGGGCTTACGGATTTTTTCAAAAAAATATTTTCCGCCTTATAAGTTGTTGAGGGCTGATTTCTTGTCCTGTGATAAAAAGGCTTCTGTTTCGACTGTCAAAACTTTCAGGGGAGCATTTGCAACCGGTTGGCACCATTTTTGAGTGAATTGCCAAAATTCAGATTTTTGCTAAAATTCTGACCCCGGGGCTTACGGATTTTTTCAAAAAAATATTTTCCGCTGGTTAAGTTGTTGAGGGCTGATTCCTTGTCCTGTGATAAAAAGGCTTCTGTTTCGACTGACAAAACTTTCAGGGGCAATTTGCAACCGGTTGGCACCATTTTTGAGTGAATTGCCAAAAGTCAGATTTTTGCTGAAATTCTGACCCCGGGCTTACGGATTTTTTCAAAAAAATATCTTCCGCCGGTTAAGTTGTTGAGGGCTGATTTCTTGTCCTGTGATAAAAAGGCTTCTGTTTTGACCGACAAAACTTTCAGGGGACAATTTGCAACCGGTGGGCACCACTTTTGAGTGAATTGCCAAAAGTCAGATTTTTGCTGAAATTCTTACGGATTTTTTCAAAAAAATATTTTCCGCCTGATAAGTTGTTGTTTCCGCCTGATAGGTCCTGTGATAAAAAGGGTTCTCTTTCGACTGACAAAACTTTCAGTGGAGCATTTGCAACCGGTTGGCACCATTTTGGAGTGAATTGCCAACAGTCAGATTTTTGCTGAAATTCTGACCCCGGGGCTTACGGATTTTCTCAAAAAAATATTTTCCGCCGGTTAAGTTGTTGAGGGCTGATTTCTTGTCCTGTGATAAAAAGGCTTCTGTTTCGACTGTGAAAACTTTCAGGGGAGCAGTTTCAACCGGTTGGCACCATTTTTGAGTGAATTGCCAAAAGTCAGATTTTTGCTGAAATTCTGACTCCGGGGCTTACGGATTTTTTCAAAAAAATATTTTCCGCCGGTTAAGTTGTTGAGGGCTGATTTCTTGCCCTGTGATAAAAAGGCTTCTGTTTTGACCGACAAAACTTTCAGGGGACAATTTGCAACCGGTGGGCACCACTTTTGAGTGAATTGCCAAAAGTCAGATTTTTGCTGAAATTCTTACGGATTTTTTCAAAAAAATATTTTCCGCCTGATAAGTTGTTGTTTCCGCCTGATAGGTCCTGTGATAAAAAGGGTTCTCTTTCGACTGACAAAACTTTCAGTGGAGCATTTGCAACCGGTTGGCACCATTTTGGAGTGAATTGCCAACAGTCAGATTTTTGCTGAAATTCTGACCCCGGGGCTTACAGATTTTTTCAAAAAAATATTTTCCGCCGGTTAAGTTGTTGAGGGCTGATTTCTTTTCCTGTGATAAAAAGGCTTCTGTTTCGACTGACAAAACTTTCAGGGGACAATTTGCAACCGGTTGGCACCATTTTTAAGTGAACTGCCAAAAGTCAGATTTTTGCTGAAATTCTGACCCCGGGGCTTACGGATTTTTTCAAAAAAATATTTTCCGCCTTATAAGTTGTTGAGGGCTGATTTCTTGTCCTGTGATAAAAAGGCTTCTGTTTCGACTGTCAAAACTTTCAGGGGAGCATTTGCAACCGGTTGGCACCATTTTTGAGTGAATTGCCAAAATTCAGATTTTTGCTAAAATTCTGACCCCGGGGCTTACGGATTTTTTCAAAAAAATATTTTCCGCTGGTTAAGTTGTTGAGGGCTGATTCCTTGTCCTGTGATAAAAAGGCTTCTGTTTCGACTGACAAAACTTTCAGGGGCAATTTGCAACCGGTTGGCACCATTTTTGAGTGAATTGCCAAAAGTCAGATTTTTGCTGAAATTCTGACCCCGGGCTTACGGATTTTTTCAAAAAAATATCTTCCGCCGGTTAAGTTGTTGAGGGCTGATTTCTTGTCCTGTGATAAAAAGGCTTCTGTTTTGACCGACAAAACTTTCAGGGGACAATTTGCAACCGGTGGGCACCACTTTTGAGTGAATTGCCAAAAGTCAGATTTTTGCTGAAATTCTTACGGATTTTTTCAAAAAAATATTTTCCGCCTGATAAGTTGTTGTTTCCGCCTGATAGGTCCTGTGATAAAAAGGGTTCTCTTTCGACTGACAAAACTTTCAGTGGAGCATTTGCAACCGGTTGGCACCATTTTGGAGTGAATTGCCAACAGTCAGATTTTTGCTGAAATTCTGACCCCGGGGCTTACGGATTTTCTCAAAAAAATATTTTCCGCCGGTTAAGTTGTTGAGGGCTGATTTCTTGTCCTGTGATAAAAAGGCTTCTGTTTTGACCGACAAAACTTTCAGGGGACAATTTGCAACCGGTGGGCACCACTTTTGAGTGAATTGCCAAAAGTCAGATTTTTGCTGAAATTCTTACGGATTTTTTCAAAAAAATATTTTCCGCCTGATAAGTTGTTGTTTCCGCCTGATAGGTCCTGTGATAAAAAGGGTTCTGTTTCGACTGACAAAACTTTCAGTGGAGCATTTGCAACCGGTTGGCACCATTTTGGAGTGAATTGCCAAAAGTCATATTTTTGCTGAAATACTGACCCCGGGGCTTTCGGATTTTTTCAAAAAAATATTTTCCGCCGGTTAAGTTGTTGAGGGCTGATTTCTTGTCCTGTGATAAAAAGGCTTCTGTTTCGACTGACAAAACTTTCAGGGGACAATTTGCAACCGGTTGGCACCATTTTTAAGTGAACTGCCAAAAGTCAGATTTTTGCTGAAATTCTGACCCCGGGGCTTACGGATTTTTTCAAAAAAATATTTTCCGCCTTATAAGTTGTTGAGGGCTGATTTCTTGTCCTGTGATAAAAAGGCTTCTGTTTCGACTGTCAAAACTTTCAGGGGAGCATTTGCAACCGGTTGGCACCATTTTTGAGTGAATTGCCAAAATTCAGATTTTTGCTAAAATTCTGACCCCGGGGCTTACGGATTTTTTCAAAAAAATATTTTCCACTGGTTAAGTTGTTGAGGGCTGATTTCTTGTCCTGTGATAAAAAGGCTTCTGTTTCGACTGACAAAACTTTCAGGGGACAATTTGCAACCGGTTGGCACCATTTTTAAGTGAACTGCCAAAAGTCAGATTTTTGCTGAAATTCTGACCCCGGGGCTTACGGATTTTTTCAAAAAAATATTTTCCGCTGGTTAAGTTGTTGAGGGCTGATTCCTTGTCCTGTGATAAAAAGGCTTCTGTTTCGACTGACAAAACTTTCAGGGGCAATTTGCAACCGGTTGGCACCATTTTTGAGTGAATTGCCAAAAGTCAGATTTTTGCTGAAATTCTGACCCCGGGCTTACGGATTTTTTCAAAAAAATATCTTCCGCCGGTTAAGTTGTTGAGGGCTGATTTCTTGTCCTGTGATAAAAAGGCTTCTTTTTTGACTGCCAAAACTTTCAGGGGAGCATTTGCAACCGGTTGGCACCATTTTTGAGTGAATTGCCAAAAGTCAGATTTTTGCTGAAATTGTGACCCCGGCGCTTACGGATTTTTTCAAAAAAATATTTTCCGCCGGTTAAGTTGTTGAGGGCTGATTTCTTGTCCTGTGATAAAAAGGCTTCTGTTTCGACTGACAAAACTTTCTGGGGACAATTTGCAACCGGTTGGCACCATTTTTGAGTGAATTGCCAAAAGTCAGATTTTTGCTGAAATTCTGACCCCGGGGCTTACGGATTTTTTCAAAAAAATATTTTCCATCGGTTAAGTTGTTGAGGGCTGATTTCTTGTCCTGTGATAAAAAGGCTTCTGTTTCGACTGACAAAACTTTCAGGGGACAATTTGCAACCGGTTGGCACCATTTTTAAGTGAACTGCCAAAAGTCAGATTTTTGCTGAAATTCTGACACCGGGGCTTACGGATATTTTCAAAAAAATATTTTCCGCCGGTTAAGTTGTTGAGGGCTGATTTCTTGTCCTGTGATAAAAAGGCTTCTGTTTTGACCGACAAAACTTTCAGGGGACAATTTGCAACCGGTGGGCACCACTTTTGAGTGAATTGCCAAAAGTCAGATTTTTGCTGAAATTCTTACGGATTTTTTCAAAAAAATATTTTCCGCCTGATAAGTTGTTGTTTCCGCCTGATAGGTCCTGTGATAAAAAGGGTTCTCTTTCGACTGACAAAACTTTCAGTGGAGCATTTGCAACCGGTTGGCACCATTTTGGAGTGAATTGCCAACAGTCAGATTTTTGCTGAAATTCTCACCCCGGGGCTTTCGGATTTTTTCAAAAAAATATTTTCCGCCGGTTAAGTTGTTGAGGGCTGATTTCTTGTCCTGTGATAAAAAGGCTTCTGTTTCGACTGACAAAACTTTCAGGGGACAATTTGCAACCGGTTGGCACCATTTTTAAGTAAACTGCCAAAAGTCAGATTTTTGCTGAAATTCTGACCCCGGGGCTTACGGATTTTTTCAAAAGAATATTTTCCGCCTTATAAGTTGTTGAGGGCTGATTTCTTGTCCTGTGATAAAAAGGCTTCTGTTTCGACTGCCAAAACTTTCAGGGGAGCATTTGCAACCGGTTGGCACCATTTTTGAGTGAATTGCCAAAAGTAAGATTTTTGCTGAAATTGTGACCCCGGCGCTTACGGATTTTTTCAAAAAAATATTTTCCGCCGGTTAAGTTGTTGAGGGCTGATTTCTTGTCCTGTGATAAAAAGGCTTCTGTTTCGACTGTGAAAACTTTCAGGGGAGCAGTTTCAACCGGTTGGCACCATTTTTGAGTGAATTGCCAAAAGTCAGATTTTTGCTGAAATTCTGACTCCGGGGCTTACGGATTTTTTCAAAAAAATATTTTCCGCCGGTTAAGTTGTTGAGGGCTGATTTCTTGTCCTGTGATAAAAAGGCTTCTGTTTTGACCGACAAAACTTTCAGGGGACAATTTGCAACCGGTGGGCACCACTTTTGAGTGAATTGCCAAAAGTCAGATTTTTGCTGAAATTCTTACGGATTTTTTCAAAAAAAATATTTTCCGCCTGATAAGTTGTTGTTTCCGCCTGATAGGTCCTGTGATAAAAAGGGTTCTGTTTCGACTGACAAAACTTTCAGTGGAGCATTTGCAACCGGTTGGCACCATTTTGGAGTGAATTGCCAAAAGTCATATTTTTGCTGAAATACTGACCCCGGGGCTTTCGGATATTTTCAAAAAAATATTTTCCGCCGGTTAAGTTGTTGAGGGCTGATTTCTTGTCCTGTGATAAAAAGGCTTCTGTTTCGACTGACAAAACTTTCAGGGGACAATTTGCAACCGGTTGGCACCATTTTTAAGTGAACTGCCAAAAGTCAGATTTTTGCTGAAATTCTGACCCCGGGGCTTACGGATTTTTTCAAAAAAATATTTTCCGCTTTATAAGTTGTTGAGGGCTGATTTCTTGTCCTGTGATAAAAAGGCTTCTGTTTCGACTGTCAAAACTTTCAGGGGAGCATTTGCAACCGGTTGGCACCATTTTTGAGTGAATTGCCAAAATTCAGATTTTTGCTAAAATTCTGACCCCGGGGCTTACAGATTTTTTCAAAAAAATATTTTCCACTGGTTAAGTTGTTGAGGGCTGATTTCTTGTCCTGTGATAAAAAGGCTTCTGTTTCGACTGACAAAACTTTCAGGGGCAATTTGCAACCGGTTGGCACCATTTTTGAGTGAATAGCCAAAAGTCAGATTTTTGCTGAAATTCTGACCCCGGGGCTTACAGATTTTTTCAAAAAAATATTTTCCGCCGGTTAAGTTGTTGAGGGCTGATTTCATTTCCTGTGATAAAAAGGCTTCTGTTTCGACTGACAAAACTTTCAGGGGACAATTTGCAACCGGTTGGCACCATTTTTAAGTGAACTGCCAAAAGTCAGATTTTTGCTGAAATTCTGACCCCGGGGCTTACGGATTTTTTCAAAAAAATATTTTCCGCTGGTTAAGTTGTTGAGGGCTGATTCCTTGTCCTGTGATAAAAAGGCTTCTGTTTCGACTGACAAAACTTTCAGGGGCAATTTGCAACCGGTTGGCACCATTTTTGAGTGAATTGCCAAAAGTCAGATTTTTGCTGAAATTCTGACCCCGGGCTTACGGATTTTTTCAAAAAAATATCTTCCGCCGGTTAAGTTGTTGAGGGCTGATTTCTTGTCCTGTGATAAAAAGGCTTCTTTTTTGACTGCCAAAACTTTCAGGGGAGCATTTGCAACCGGTTGGCACCATTTTTGAGTGAATTGCCAAAAGTCAGATTTTTGCTGAAATTGTGACCCCGGCGCTTACGGATTTTTTCAAAAAAATATTTTCCGCCGGTTAAGTTGTTGAGGGCTGATTTCTTGTCCTGTGATAAAAAGGCTTCTGTTTCGACTGACAAAACTTTCAGGGGCAATTTGCAACCGGTTGGCACCATTTTTGAGTGAATAGCCAAAAGTCAGATTTTTGCTGAAATTCTGACCCCGGGGCTTACAGATTTTTTCAAAAAAATATTTTCCGCCGGTTAAGTTGTTGAGGGCTGATTTCTTTTCCTGTTATAAAAAGGCTTCTGTTTCGACTGCCAAAACTTTCAGGGGAGCATTTGCAACCGGTTGGCACCATTTTTGAGTGAATTGCCAAAAGTCAGATTTTTGCTGAAATTGTGACCCCGGCGCTTACGGATTTTTTCAAAAAAATATTTTCCGCCGGTTAAGTTGTTGAGGGCTGATTTCTTGTCCTGTGATAAAAAGGCTTCTGTTTCGACTGACAAAACTTTCTGGGGACAATTTGCAACCGGTTGGCACCATTTTTGAGTGAATTGCCAAAAGTCAGATTTTTGCTGAAATTCTGACCCCGGGGCTTACGGATTTTTTCAAAAAAATATTTTCCGCCGGTTAAGTTGTTGAGGGCTGATTTCTTGTCCTGTGATAAAAAGGCTTCTGTTTCGACTGTGAAAACTTTCAGGGGAGCAGTTTCAACCGGTTGGCACCATTTTTGAGTGAATTGCCAAAAGTCAGATTTTTGCTGAAATTCTGACTCCGGGGCTTACGGATTTTTTCAAAAAAATATTTTCCGCCGGTTAAGTTGTTGAGGGCTGATTTCTTGTCCTGTGATAAAAAGGCTTCTGTTTTGACCGACAAAACTTTCAGGGGACAATTTGCAACCGGTGGGCACCACTTTTGAGTGAATTGCCAAAAGTCAGATTTTTGCTGAAATTCTTACGGATTTTTTCAAAAAAAATATTTTCCGCCTGATAAGTTGTTGTTTCCGCCTGATAGGTCCTGTGATAAAAAGGGTTCTGTTTCGACTGACAAAACTTTCAGTGGAGCATTTGCAACCGGTTGGCACCATTTTGGAGTGAATTGCCAAAAGTTATATTTTTGCTGAAATACTGACCCCGGGGCTTTCGGATTTTTTCAAAAAAATATTTTCCGCCGGTTAAGTTGTTGAGGGCTGATTTCTTGTCCTGTGATAAAAAGGCTTCTGTTTCGACTGACAAAACTTTCAGGGGACAATTTGCAACCGGTTGGCACCATTTTTAAGTGAACTGCCAAAAGTCAGATTTTTGCTGAAATTCTGACCCCGGGGCTTACGGATTTTTTCAAAAAAATATTTTCCGCCTTATAAGTTGTTGAGGGCTGATTTCTTGTCCTGTGATAAAAAGGCTTCTGTTTCGACTGTCAAAACTTTCAGGGGAGCATTTGCAACCGGTTGGCACCATTTTTGAGTGAATTGCCAAAATTCAGATTTTTGCTAAAATTCTGACCCCGGGGCTTACGGATTTTTTCAAAAAAATATTTTCCACTGGTTAAGTTGTTGAGGGCTGATTTCTTGTCCTGTGATAAAAAGGCTTCTGTTTCGACTGACAAAACTTTCAGGGGCAATTTGCAACCGGTTGGCACCATTTTTGAGTGAATTGCCAAAAGTCAGATTTTTGCTGAAATTCTGACCCCGGGGCTTACAGATTTTTTCAAAAAAATATTTTCCGCCGGTTAAGTTGTTGAGGGCTGATTTCTTTTCCTGTGATAAAAAGGCTTCTGTTTCGACTGACAAAACTTTCAGGGGACAATTTGCAACCGGTTGGCACCATTTTTAAGTGAACTGCCAAAAGTCAGATTTTTGCTGAAATTCTGACCCCGGGGCTTACGGATTTTTTCAAAAAAATATTTTCCGCTGGTTAAGTTGTTGAGGGCTGATTCCTTGTCCTGTGATAAAAAGGCTTCTGTTTCGACTGACAAAACTTTCAGGGGCAATTTGCAACCGGTTGGCACCATTTTTGAGTGAATTGCCAAAAGTCAGTTTTTTGCTGAAATTCTGACCCCGGGCTTACGGATTTTTTCAAAAAAATATCTTCCGCCGGTTAAGTTGTTGAGGGCTGATTTCTTGTCCTGTGATAAAAAGGCTTCTTTTTTGACTGCCAAAACTTTCAGGGGAGCATTTGCAACCGGTTGGCACCATTTTTGAGTGAATTGCCAAAAGTCAGATTTTTGCTGAAATTGTGACCCCGGCGCTTATGGATTTTTTCAAAAAAATATTTTCCGCCGGTTAAGTTGTTGAGGGCTGATTTCTTGTCCTGTGATAAAAAGGCTTCTGTTTCGACTGACAAAACTTTCTGGGGACAATTTGCAACCGGTTGGCACCATTTTTGAGTGAATTGCCAAAAGTCAGATTTTTGCTGAAATTCTGACCCCGGGGCTTACGGATTTTTTCAAAAAAATATTTTCCGCCGGTTAAGTTGTTGAGGGCTGATTTCTTGTCCTGTAATAAAAAGGCTTCTGTTTCGACTGACAAAACTTTCAGGGGACAATTTGCAACCGGTTGGCACCATTTTTAAGTGAACTGCCAAAAGTCAGATTTTTGCTGAAATTCTGACCCCGGGGCTTACGGATTTTTTCAAAAAAATATTTTCCGCCTTATAAGTTGTAAAGGGCTGATTTCTTGTCCTGTGATAAAAAGGCTTCTGTTTCGACTGTCAAAATTTTCAGGGGAGCATTTGCAACCGGTTGGCACCATTTTTGAGTGAATTGCCAAAAGTCAGATTTTTGCTGAAATTCTGACACCGGGGCTTACGGATATTTTCAAAAAAATATTTTCCGCCGGTTAAGTTGTTGAGGGCTGATTTCTTGTCCTGTGATAAAAAGGCTTCTGTTTTGACCGACAAAACTTTCAGGGGACAATTTGCAACCGGTGGGCACCACTTTTGAGTGAATTGCCAAAAGTCAGATTTTTGCTGAAATTCTTACGGATTTTTTCAAAAAAATATTTTCCGCCTGATAAGTTGTTGTTTCCGCCTGATAGGTCCTGTGACAAAAAGGGTTCTCTTTCGACTGACAAAACTTTCAGTGGAGCATTTGCAACCGGTTGGCACCATTTTGGAGTGAATTGCCAACAGTCAGATTTTTGCTGAAATTCTGACCCCGGGGCTTACAGATTTTTTCAAAAAAATATTTTCCGCCGGTTAAGTTGTTGAGGGCTGATTTCTTTTCCTGTGATAAAAAGGCTTCTGTTTCGACTGACAAAACTTTCAGGGGACAATTTGCAACCGGTTGGCACCATTTTTAAGTGAACTGCCAAAAGTCAGATTTTTGCTGAAATTCTGACCCCGGGGCTTACGGATTTTTTCAAAAAAATATTTTCCGCCTTATAAGTTGTTGAGGGCTGATTTCTTGTCCTGTGATAAAAAGGCTTCTGTTTCGACTGTCAAAACTTTCAGGGGAGCATTTGCAACCGGTTGGCACCATTTTTGAGTGAATTGCCAAAATTCAGATTTTTGCTAAAATTCTGACCCCGGGGCTTACGGATTTTTTCAAAAAAATATTTTCCGCTGGTTAAGTTGTTGAGGGCTGATTCCTTGTCCTGTGATAAAAAGGCTTCTGTTTCGACCGACAAAAATTTCAGTGGAGCATTTGCAAACGGTTGGCACCATTTTTGAGTGAACTGCCAAAAGTCAGATTTTTGCTGAAATTCTGACCCCGGGGCTTACGGATTTTTTCAAAAAAATGTTTTCTGCCGGTTAAGTTGTTGAGGGCTGATTTCTTGTCCTGTGATAAAAAGGCTTCTGTTTCGACTGCCAAAACTTTCAGGGGACAATTTGCAACCGGTTGGCACCATTTTTGAGTGAACTGCCAAATGTCAGATTTTTGCAGAAATTCTGACCCCGGGGCTTACGGATTTTTTCAAAAAAATATTTTCCGCCGGTTAAGTTGTTGAGGGCTGATTTCTTGTCCTGTGATAAAAAGGCCTCTGTTCCGACTGACAAAACTTCAGGGGAGCATTTGCAACCGGTTGGCACCATTTTTGAGTGAATTGCCAAAAGTCAGATTTTTGCAGAAATTCTGACCCCGGGGCTTACGGATTTTTTCAAAAAAATATTTTCCGCTGGTTAAGTTGTTGAGGGCTGATTTCTTGTCCTGTGATAAAAAGGCTTCTGTTTCGACTGACAAAAATTTCAGTGGAGCATTTGCAAACGGTTGGCACCATTTTTGAGTGAATTGCCAAAAGTCAGATTTTTGCTGAAATTCTGACCCCGGGGCTTACGGATTTTTTCAAAAAAATATTTTCCACCTGATAAGTTGTTGAGGTCTGATTTCTTGTCCTGTGATAAAAAGGCTTCTGTTTTTACTGTCAAAACTTTCAGGGGAGCATTTGCAACCGGTTGGCACCATTTTTGAGTGAATTGCCAAAAGTCAGATTTTTGCTGAAATTCTGACCCCGGGGCTTACGGATTTTTTCAAAAAAATATTTTCCGCCGGTTAAGTTGTTGAGGGCTGATTTCTTGTCCTGTGATAAAAAGGCCTCTGTTCCGACTGACAAAACTTCAGGGGAGCATTTGCAACCGGTTGTCACCATTTTTGAGTGAATTGCCAAAAGTCAGATTTTTGCAGAAATTCTGACCCCGGGGCTTACGGATTTTTTCAAAAAAATATTTTCCGCCGGTTAAGTTGTTGAGGGCTGATTTCTTGTCCTGTGATAAAAAGGCCTCTGTTCCGACTGACAAAACTTCAGGGGAGCATTTGCAACCGGTTGGCACCATTTTTGAGTGAATTGCCAAAAGTCAGATTTTTGCTGAAATTCTGACCCCGGGGCTTAGGGATTTTTTCAAAAAAATATTTTCCGCCGGTTAAGTTGTTGAGGGCTGATTTCTTGTCCTGTGATAAAAAGGCTTCTGTTTCGACTGTCAAAACTTTCAGTGGAGCATTTGCAAACGGTTGGCACCATTTTTGAGTGAATTGCCAAAAGTCAGATTTTTGCTGAAATTCTGACCCCGGGGCTTACGGATTTTTTCAAAAAAATATTTTCCGCCGGTAAAGTTGTTGAGGGCTGATTTCTTGTCCTGTGATAAAAAGTCTTCTGTTTCGACCGACAAAAATTTCAGTGGAGCATTTGCAAACGGTTGGCACCATTTTTGAGTGAACTGCCAAAAGTCAGATTTTTGCTGAAATTCTGACCCCGGGGCTTACGGATTTTTTCAAAAAAATGTTTTCTGCCGGTTAAGTTGTTGAGGGCTGATTTCTTGTCCTGTGATAAAAAGGCTTCTGTTTCGACTGCCAAAACTTTCAGGGGACAATTTGCAACCGGTTGGCACCATTTTTGAGTGAACTGCCAAATGTCAGATTTTTGCAGAAATTCTGACCCCGGGGCTTACGGATTTTTTCAAAAAAATATTTTCCGCCGGTTAAGTTGTTGAGGGCTGATTTCTTGTCCTGTGATAAAAAGGCCTCTGTTCCGACTGACAAAACTTCAGGGGAGCATTTGCAACCGGTTGGCACCATTTTTGAGTGAATTGCCAAAAGTCAGATTTTTGCTGAAATTCTGACCCCGGGGCTTAGGGATTTTTTCAAAAAAATATTTTCCGCCGGTTAAGTTGTTGAGGGCTGATTTCTTGTCCTGTGATAAAAAGGCTTCTGTTTCGACTGTCAAAACTTTCAGTGGAGCATTTGCAAACGGTTGGCACCATTTTTGAGTGAATTGCCAAAAGTCAGATTTTTGCTGAAATTCTGACCCCGGGGCTTACGGATTTTTTCAAAAAAATATTTTCTGCCGGTAAAGTTGTTGAGGTCTGATTTCTTGTCCTGTGATAAAAAGGCTTCTGTTTCGACCGACAAAAATTTCAGTGGAGCATTTGCAAACGGTTGGCACCATTTTTGAGTGAACTGCCAAAAGTCAGATTTTTGCTGAAATTCTGACCCCGGGGCTTACGGATTTTTTCAAAAAAATGTTTTCTGCCGGTTAAGTTGTTGAGGGCTGATTTCTTGTCCTGTGATAAAAAGGCTTCTGTTTCGACTGCCAAAACTTTCAGGGGACAATTTGCAACCGGTTGGCACCATTTTTGAGTGAACTGCCAAATGTCAGATTTTTGCAGAAATTCTGACCCCGGGGCTTACGGATTTTTTCAAAAAAATATTTTCCGCCGGTTAAGTTGGTGAGGGCTGATTTCTTGTCCTGTGATAAAAAGTCTTCTGTTTCGACCGACAAAACTTTCAGGGGACAATTTGCAACCGGTTGGCACCATTTTTGAGTGAACTGCCAAATGTCAGATTTTTGCTGAAATTCTGACCCCGGGGCTTACGGATTTTTTCAAAAAAATATTTTCCGCCGGTTAAGTTGTTGAGGGCTGATTTCTTGTCCTGTGATAAAAAGGCCTCTGTTCCGACTGACAAAACTTCAGGGGAGCATTTGCAACCGGTTGGCACCATTTTTGAGTGAATTGCCAAAAGTCAGATTTTTGCAGAAATTCTGACCCCGGGGCTTACGGATTTTTTCAAAAAAATATTTTCCGCCGGTTAAGTTGTTGAGGGCTGATTTCTTGTCCTGTGATAAAAAGGCTTCTGTTTCGACTGTCAAAACTTTCAGGGGACAATTTGCAAACGGTTGGCACCATTTTTGAGTGAACTGCCAAAAGTCAGATTTTTGCTGAAATTCTGACCCCGGGGCTTACGGATTTTTTCAAAAAAATGTTTTCTGCCGGTTAAGTTGTTGAGGGCTGATTTCTTGTCCTGTGATAAAAAGGCTTCTGTTTCGACTGCCAAAACTTTCAGGGGACAATTTGCAACCGGTTGGCACAGTTTTTGAGTGAATTGCCAAAAGTCAGATTTTTGCTGAAATTCTGACCCCGGGGCTTACGGATTTTTTCAAAAAAATATTTTCCGCCAGTTAAGTTGTTGAGGGCTGATTTCTTGTCGTGTGATAAAAAGGCTTATGTTTCGACTGCCAAAACTTTCAGGGGAGCATTTGCAACCGGTTGGCACCATTTTTGAGTGAATTGCCAAAAGTCAGATTTTTGCTGAAATTCTGACCCCGGGGCTTACGGATTTTTTCAAAAAAATATTTTCCGCCGGTTAAGTTGTTGAAGGCTGATTTTTTGCCCTGTGATAAAAAGGCTTCTGTTTCGACCGTCAAAACTTTCAGGGGAGCATTTGCAACCGGTTGGCACCGTTTTTGAGTGAATTGCCAAAAGTCAGATTTTTGCTGAAATTCTGACCACGGCGCTTACGGATTTTTTCAAAAAAATATTTTCCGCCGGTTAAGTTGTTGAGGGCTGATTTCTTGTCCTGTGATAAAAAGGCTTCTGTTTCGACTGACAAAAGTTTCAGGGGACAATTTGCAACCGGTTGGCACCATTTTTGAGTGAACTGCCAAAAGTCAGATTTTTGCTGAAATTCTGACCCCGGGGCTTACGGATTTTTTCAAAAAAATATTTTCCGCCGGTTAAGTTGTTGAGGGCTGATTTCTTGTCCTGTGATAAAAAGGCTTCTGTTTTGACTGACAAAAGTTTCAGGGGACAATTTGCAAACGGTTGGCACCATTTTTTAGTGAATTGCCAAAAGTCAGATTTTTGCTGAAATTCTGACCCCGGGGCTTACGGATTTTTTCAAAAAAATATTTTCCACCTGATAAGTTGTTGAGGGCTTATTTCTTGTCCTGTGATAAAAAGGCTTCTGTTTTTACTGTCAAAACTTTCAGGGGAGCATTTGCAACCGGTTGGCACCATTTTTGAGTGAATTGCCAAAAGTCAGATTTTTGCTGAAATTCTGACCCCGGGGCTTACGGATTTTTTCAAAAAAATATTTTCCGCCAGTTAAGTTGTTGAGGGCTGATTTCTTGTCCTGTGATAAAAAGGCTTCTGTTTCGACTGTCAAAACTTTCAGGGGAGCATTTGCAACCGGTTGGCACCATTTTTGAGTGAATTGCCAAAAGTCAGATTTTTGCTGAAATTCTGACCCCGAGGCTTACGGATTTTTTCAAAAAAATATTTTCCGCCGGTTAAGTTGTTGAGGGCTGATTTCTTGTACTGTGATAAAAAGGCCTCTGTTCCGACTGACAAAACTTCAGGGGAGCATTTGCAACCGGTTGGCACCATTTTTGAGTGAATTGCCAAAAGTCAGATTTTTGCAGAAATTCTGACCCCGGGGCTTACGGATTTTTTCAAAAAAATATTTTCCGCTGGTTAAGTTGTTGAGGGCTGATTTCTTGTCCTGTGATAAAAAGGCTTCTGTTTCGACTGACAAAACTTTCAGTGGAGCATTTGCAAACGGTTGGCACCATTTTTGAGTGAATTGCCAAAAGTCAGATTTTTGCTGAAATTCTGACCCCGGGGCTTACGGATTTTTTCAAAAAAATATTTTCCACCTGATAAGTTGTTGAGGTCTGATTTCTTGTCCTGTGATAAAAAGGCTTCTGTTTTTACTGTCAAAACTTTCAGGGGAGCATTTGCAACCGGTTGGCACCATTTTTGAGTGAATTGCCAAAAGTCAGATTTTTGCTGAAATTCTGACCCCGGGGCTTACGGATTTTTTCAAAAAAATATTTTCCGCCGGTTAAGTTGTTGAGGGCTGATTTCTTGTCCTGTGATAAAAAGGCCTCTGTTCCGACTGACAAAACTTCAGGGGAGCATTTGCAACCGGTTGGCACCATTTTTGAGTGAATTGCCAAAAGTCAGATTTTTGCAGAAATTCTGACCCCGGGGCTTACGGATTTTTTCAAAAAAATATTTTCCGCCGGTTAAGTTGTTGAGGGCTGATTTCTTGTCCTGTGATAAAAAGGCCTCTGTTCCGACTGACAAAACTTCAGGGGAGCATTTGCAACCGGTTGGCACCATTTTTGAGTGAATTGCCAAAAGTCAGATTTTTGCAGAAATTCTGACCCCGGGGCTTACGGATTTTTTCAAAAAAATATTTTCCGCCGGTTAAGTTGTTGAGGGCTGATTTCTTGTCCTGTGATAAAAAGTCTTCTGTTTCGACCGACAAAACTTTCAGTGGAGCATTTGCAAACGGTTGGCACCATTTTTGAGTGAACTGCCAAAAGTCAGATTTTTGCAGAAATTCTGACCCCGGGGCTTACGGATTTTTTCAAAAAAATATTTTCCGCCGGTTAAGTTGTTGAGGGCCGATTTCTTGTCCTGTGATAAAAAGGCTTCTGTTTCGACTGCCAAAACTTTCAGGGGACAATTTGCAACCGGTTGGCACCATTTTTAAGTGAACTGCCAAAGGTCAGATTTTTGCTGAAATTCTGACCCCGGGGCTTAGGGATTTTTTCAAAAAAATATTTTCCGCCAGTTAAGTTGTTGAGGGCTGATTTCTTGTCCTGTGATAAAAAGGCTTCTCTTTCGACTGACAAAACTTACAGTGAAGCATTTGCAACCGGTTGGCACCATTTTTGAGTGAATTGCCAAAAGTCAGATTTTTGCTGAAATTCTGACCCCGGGGCTTAGGGATTTTTTCAAAAAAATATTTTCCGCCAGTTAAGTTGTTGAGGGCTGATTTCTTGTCCTGTGATAAAAAGGCTTCTGTTTCGACTGTCAAAACTTTCAGTGGAGCATTTGCAAACGGTTGGCACCATTTTTGAGTGAATTGCCAAAAGTCAGATTTTTGCTGAAATTCTGACCCCGGGGCTTACGGATTTTTTCAAAAAAATATTTTCTGCCGGTAAAGTTGTTGAGGGCTGATTTCTTGTCCTGTGATAAAAAGTCTTCTGTTTCGACCGACAAAAATTTCAGTGGAGCATTTGCAAACGGTTGGCACCATTTTTGAGTGAACTGCCAAAAGTCAGATTTTTGCTGAAATTCTGACCCCGGGGCTTACGGATTTTTTCAAAAAAATGTTTTCTGCCGGTTAAGTTGTTGAGGGCTGATTTCTTGTCCTGTGATAAAAAGGCTTCTGTTTCGACTGCCAAAACTTTCAGGGGACAATTTGCAACCGGTTGGCACCATTTTTGAGTGAACTGCCAAATGTCAGATTTTTGCAGAAATTCTGACCCCGGGGCTTACGGATTTTTTCAAAAAAATATTTTCCGCCGGTTAAGTTGTTGAGGGCTGATTTCTTGTCCTGTGATAAAAAGGCCTCTGTTCCGACTGACAAAACTTCAGGGGAGCATTTGCAACCGGTTGGCACCATTTTTGAGTGAATTGCCAAAAGTCAGATTTTTGCAGAAATTCTGACCCCGGGGCTTACGGATTTTTTCAAAAAAATATTTTCCGCTGGTTAAGTTGTTGAGGGCTGATTTCTTGTCCTGTGATAAAAAGGCTTCTGTTTCGACTGACAAAACTTTCAGTGGAGCATTTGCAAACGGTTGGCACCATTTTTGAGTGAATTGCCAAAAGTCAGATTTTTGCTGAAATTCTGACCCCGGGGCTTACGGATTTTTTCAAAAAAATATTTTCCACCTGATAAGTTGTTGAGGTCTGATTTCTTGTCCTGTGATAAAAAGGCTTCTGTTTTTACTGTCAAAACTTTCAGGGGAGCATTTGCAACCGGTTGGCACCATTTTTGAGTGAATTGCCAAAAGTCAGATTTTTGCTGAAATTCTGACCCCGGGGCTTACGGATTTTTTCAAAAAAATATTTTCCGCCGGTTAAGTTGTTGAGGGCTGATTTCTGGTCCTGTGATAAAAAGGCCTCTGTTCCGACTGACAAAACTTCAGGGGAGCATTTGCAACCGGTTGTCACCATTTTTGAGTGAATTGCCAAAAGTCAGATTTTTGCTGAAATTCTGACCCCGGGGCTTACGGATTTTTTCAAAAAAATATTTTCCGCCGGTTAAGTTGTTGAGGGCTGATTTCTTGTCCTGTGATAAAAAGGCCTCTGTTCCGACTGACAAAACTTCAGGGGAGCATTTGCAACCGGTTGGCACCATTTTTGAGTGAATTGCCAAAAGTCAGATTTTTGCAGAAATTCTGACCCCGGGGCTTACGGATTTTTTTCAAAAAAATATTTTCCGCCGGTTAAGTTGTTGAGGGCTGATTTCTTGTCCTGTGATAAAAAGTCTTCTGTTTCGACCGACAAAACTTTCAGTGGAGCATTTGCAAACGGTTGGCACCATTTTTGAGTGAACTGCCAAAAGTCAGATTTTTGCAGAAATTCTGACCCCGGGGCTTACGGATTTTTTCAAAAAAATATTTTCCGCCGGTTAAGTTGTTGAGGGCCGATTTCTTGTCCTGTGATAAAAAGGCTTCTGTTTCGACTGCCAAAACTTTCAGGGGACAATTTGCAACCGGTTGGCACCATTTTTAAGTGAACTGCCAAAGGTCAGATTTTTGCTGAAATTCTGACCCCGGGGCTTAGGGATTTTTTCAAAAAAATATTTTCCGCCAGTTAAGTTGTTGAGGGCTGATTTCTTGTCCTGTGATAAAAAGGCTTCTCTTTCGACTGACAAAACTTACAGTGAAGCATTTGCAACCGGTTGGCACCATTTTTGAGTGAATTGCCAAAAGTCAGATTTTTGCTGAAATTCTGACCCCGGGGCTTACGGATTTTTTCAAAAAAATGTTTTCTGCCGGTTAAGTTGTTGAGGGCTGATTTCTTGTCCTGTGATAAAAAGGCTTCTGTTTCGACTGCCAAAACTTTCAGGGGACAATTTGCAACCGGTTGGCACCATTTTTGAGTGAACTGCCAAATGTCAGATTTTTGCAGAAATTCTGACCCCGGGGCTTACGGATTTTTTCAAAAAAATATTTTCCGCCGGTTAAGTTGTTGAGGGCTGATTTCTTGTCCTGTGATAAAAAGGCCTCTGTTCCGACTGACAAAACTTCAGGGGAGCATTTGCAACCGGTTGGCACCATTTTTGAGTGAATTGCCAAAAGTCAGATTTTTGCAGAAATTCTGACCCCGGGGCTTACGGATTTTTTCAAAAAAATATTTTCCGCTGGTTAAGTTGTTGAGGGCTGATTTCTTGTCCTGTGATAAAAAGGCTTCTGTTTCGACTGACAAAACTTTCAGTGGAGCATTTGCAAACGGTTGGCACCATTTTTGAGTGAATTGCCAAAAGTCAGATTTTTGCTGAAATTCTGACCCCGGGGCTTACGGATTTTTTCAAAAAAATATTTTCCACCTGATAAGTTGTTGAGGTCTGATTTCTTGTCCTGTGATAAAAAGGCTTCTGTTTTTACTGTCAAAACTTTCAGGGGAGCATTTGCAACCGGTTGGCACCATTTTTGAGTGAATTGCCAAAAGTCAGATTTTTGCTGAAATTCTGACCCCGGGGCTTACGGATTTTTTCAAAAAAATATTTTCCGCCGGTTAAGTTGTTGAGGGCTGATTTCTTGTCCTGTGATAAAAAGGCCTCTGTTCCGACTGACAAAACTTCAGGGGAGCATTTGCAACCGGTTGTCACCATTTTTGAGTGAATTGCCAAAAGTCAGATTTTTGCAGAAATTCTGACCCCGGGGCTTACGGATTTTTTCAAAAAAATATTTTCCGCCGGTTAAGTTGTTGAGGGCTGATTTCTTGTCCTGTGATAAAAAGGCCTCTGTTCCGACTGACAAAACTTCAGGGGAGCATTTGCAACCGGTTGGCACCATTTTTGAGTGAATTGCCAAAAGTCAGATTTTTGCTGAAATTCTGACCCCGGGGCTTACGGATTTTTTCAAAAAAATATTTTCCGCCGGTTAAGTTGTTGAGGGCTGATTTCTTGTCCTGTGATAAAAAGTCTTCTGTTTCGACCGACAAAACTTTCAGTGGAGCATTTGCAAACGGTTGGCACCATTTTTGAGTGAACTGCCAAAAGTCAGATTTTTGCAGAAATTCTGACCCCGGGGCTTACGGATTTTTTCAAAAAAATATTTTCCGCCGGTTAAGTTGTTGAGGGCTGATTTCTTGTCCTGTGATAAAAAGGCTTCTGTTTCGACTGCCAAAACTTTCAGGGGACAATTTGCAACCGGTTGGCACCATTTTTAAGTGAACTGCCAAAGGTCAGATTTTTGCTGAAATTCTGACCCCGGGGCTTAGGGATTTTTTCAAAAAAATATTTTCCGCCAGTTAAGTTGTTGAGGGCTGATTTCTTGTCCTGTGATAAAAAGTCTTCTGTTTCGACCGACAAAACTTTCAGGGGACAATTTGCAACCGGTTGGCACCATTTTTGAGTGAACTGCCAAATGTCAGATTTTTGCTGAAATTCTGACCCCGGGGCTTACGGATTTTTTCAAAAAAATATTTTCCGCCGGTTAAGTTGTTGAGGGCTGATTTCTTGTCCTGTGATAAAAAGGCCTCTGTTCCGACTGACAAAACTTCAGGGGAGCATTTGCAACCGGTTGGCACCATTTTTGAGTGAATTGCCAAAAGTCAGATTTTTGCAGAAATTCTGACCCCGGGGCTTACGGATTTTTTCAAAAAAATATTTTCCGCCGGTTAAGTTGTTGAGGGCTGATTTCTTGTCCTGTGATAAAAAGGCTTCTGTTTCGACTGTCAAAACTTTCAGGGGACAATTTGCAAACGGTTGGCACCATTTTTGAGTGAACTGCCAAAAGTCAGATTTTTGCTGAAATTCTGACCCCGGGGCTTACGGATTTTTTCAAAAAAATGTTTTCTGCCGGTTAAGTTGTTGAGGGCTGATTTCTTGTCCTGTGATAAAAAGGCTTCTGTTTCGACTGCCAAAACTTTCAGGGGACAATTTGCAACCGGTTGGCACCATTTTTGAGTGAACTGCCAAATGTCAGATTTTTGCAGAAATTCTGACCCCGGGGCTTACGGATTTTTTCAAAAAAATGTTTTCTGCCGGTTAAGTTGTTGAGGGCTGATTTCTTGTCCTGTGATAAAAAGGCTTCTGTTTCGACTGACAAAACTTTCAGGGGACAATTTGCAACCGGTTGGCACCATTTTTGAGTGAATTGCCAAAAGTCAGATTTTTGCTGAAATTCTGACCCCGGGGCTTACGGATTTTTTCAAAAAAATATTTTCCGCCGTTTAAGTTGTTGAGGGCTGATTTCTTGTCCTGTGATAAAAAGGCTTCTCTTTCGACTGACAAAACTTTCAGGGGAGCATTTGCAACCGGTTGGCACCATTTTTGAGTGAATTGCCAAAAGTCAGATTTTTGCTGAAATTCTGACCCCGGGGCTTACGGATTTTTTCAAAAAAATATTTTCCGCCGGTTAAGTTGTTGAGGGCTGATTTCTTGTCCTGTGATAAAAAGGCCTCTGTTCCGACTGACAAAACTTCAGGGGAGCATTTGCAACCGGTTGTCACCATTTTTGAGTGAATTGCCAAAAGTCAGATTTTTGCAGAAATTCTGACCCCGGGGCTTACGGATTTTTTCAAAAAAATATTTTCCGCCGGTTAAGTTGTTGAGGGCTGATTTCTTGTCCTGTGATAAAAAGGCCTCTGTTCCGACTGACAAAACTTCAGGGGAGCATTTGCAACCGGTTGGCACCATTTTTGAGTGAATTGCCAAAAGTCAGATTTTTGCTGAAATTCTGACCCCGGGGCTTACGGATTTTTTCAAAAAAATATTTTCCGCCGGTTAAGTTGTTGAGGGCTGATTTCTTGTCCTGTGATAAAAAGTCTTCTGTTTCGACCGACAAAACTTTCAGTGGAGCATTTGCAAACGGTTGGCACCATTTTTGAGTGAACTGCCAAAAGTCAGATTTTTGCAGAAATTCTGACCCCGGGGCTTACGGATTTTTTCAAAAAAATATTTTCCGCCGGTTAAGTTGTTGAGGGCTGATTTCTTGTCCTGTGATAAAAAGGCTTCTGTTTCGACTGCCAAAACTTTCAGGGGACAATTTGCAACCGGTTGGCACCATTTTTAAGTGAACTGCCAAAGGTCAGATTTTTGCTGAAATTCTGACCCCGGGGCTTAGGGATTTTTTCAAAAAAATATTTTCCGCCAGTTAAGTTGTTGAGGGCTGATTTCTTGTCCTGTGATAAAAAGTCTTCTGTTTCGACCGACAAAACTTTCAGGGGACAATTTGCAACCGGTTGGCACCATTTTTGAGTGAACTGCCAAATGTCAGATTTTTGCTGAAATTCTGACCCCGGGGCTTACGGATTTTTTCAAAAAAATATTTTCCGCCGGTTAAGTTGTTGAGGGCTGATTTCTTGTCCTGTGATAAAAAGGCCTCTGTTCCGACTGACAAAACTTCAGGGGAGCATTTGCAACCGGTTGGCACCATTTTTGAGTGAATTGCCAAAAGTCAGATTTTTGCAGAAATTCTGACCCCGGGGCTTACGGATTTTTTCAAAAAAATATTTTCCGCCGGTTAAGTTGTTGAGGGCTGATTTCTTGTCCTGTGATAAAAAGGCTTCTGTTTCGACTGTCAAAACTTTCAGGGGACAATTTGCAAACGGTTGGCACCATTTTTGAGTGAACTGCCAAAAGTCAGATTTTTGCTGAAATTCTGACCCCGGGGCTTACGGATTTTTTCAAAAAAATGTTTTCTGCCGGTTAAGTTGTTGAGGGCTGATTTCTTGTCCTGTGATAAAAAGGCTTCTGTTTCGACTGCCAAAACTTTCAGGGGACAATTTGCAACCGGTTGGCACCATTTTTGAGTGAACTGCCAAATGTCAGATTTTTGCAGAAATTCTGACCCCGGGGCTTACGGATTTTTTCAAAAAAATGTTTTCTGCCGGTTAAGTTGTTGAGGGCTGATTTCTTGTCCTGTGATAAAAAGGCTTCTGTTTCGACTGACAAAACTTTCAGGGGACAATTTGCAACCGGTTGGCACCATTTTTGAGTGAATTGCCAAAAGTCAGATTTTTGCTGAAATTCTGACCCCGGGGCTTACGGATTTTTTCAAAAAAATATTTTCCGCCGTTTAAGTTGTTGAGGGCTGATTTCTTGTCCTGTGATAAAAAGGCTTCTCTTTCGACTGACAAAACTTACAGTGAAGCATTTGCAACCGGTTGGCACCATTTTTGAGTGAATTGCCAAAAGTCAGATTTTTGCTGAAATTCTGACCCCGGGGCTTAGGGATTTTTTCAAAAAAATATTTTCCGCCAGTTAAGTTGTTGAGGGCTGATTTCTTGTCCTGTGATAAAAAGGCTTCTGTTTCGACTGTCAAAACTTTCAGTGGAGCATTTGCAAACGGTTGGCACCATTTTTGAGTGAATTGCCAAAAGTCAGATTTTTGCTGAAATTCTCACCCCGGGGCTTACGGATTTTTTCAAAAAAATATTTTCCGCCGTTTAAGTTGTTGAGGGCTGATTTCTTGTCCTGTGATAAAAAGGCTTCTCTTTCGACTGACAAAACTTACAGTGAAGCATTTGCAACCGGCTGGCACCATTTTTGAGTGAATTGCCAAAAGTCAGATTTTTGCTGAAATTGTGACCCCGGGGCTTAGGGATTTATTCAAAAAAATATTTTCCACCGGTTAAGTTGTTGAGGGCTGATTTCTTGTCCTGTGATAAAAAGTCTTCTGTTTCGACCGACAAAACTTTCAGTGGAGCATTTGCAAACGGTTGGCACCATTTTTGAGTGAATTGCCAAAAGTCAGATTTTTGCTGAAATTGTGACCCCGGGGCTTACGGATTTTTTCAAAAAAATATTTTCTGCCGGTAAAGTTGTTGAGGGCTGATTTCTTGTCCTGTGATAAAAAGTCTTCTGTTTCGACCGACAAAACTTTCAGGGGAGCATTTGCAAACGGTTGGCACCATTTTTGAGTGAACTGCCAAAAGTCAGATTTTTGCTGAAATTCTGACCCCGGGGCTTACGGATTTTTTCAAAAAAATGTTTTCTGCCGGTTAAGTTGTTGAGGGCTGATTTCTTGTCCTGTGATAAAAAGGCTTCTGTTTCGACTGCCAAAACTTTCAGGGGACAATTTGCAACCGGTTGGCACCATTTTTGAGTGAACTGCCAAATGTCAGATTTTTGCAGAAATTCTGACCCCGGGGATTACGGATTTTTTCAAAAAAATATTTTCCGCCGGTTAAGTTGGTGAGGGCTGATTTCTTGTCCTGTGATAAAAAGTCTTCTGTTTCAACTGCCAAAACTTTCAGGGGAAAATTTGCAACCGGTTGGCATCATTTTTGAGTGAACTGCCAAAAGTCAGATTTTTGCTGAAATTCTGACCCCGGGGCTTACGGATTTTTTCAAAAAAATGTTTTCTACCGGTTAAGTTGTTGAGGGCTGATTTCTTGTCCTGTGATAAAAAGGCTTCTGTTTCGACTGCCAAAACTTTCAGGGGACAATTTGCAACCGGTTGGCACCATTTTTGAGTGAATTGCCAAAAGTCAGATTTTTGCAGAAATTCTGACCCCGGGGCTTACGGATTTTTTCAAAAAAATATTTTCCGCCGGTTAAGCTGGTGAGGGCTGATTTCTTGTCCTGTGATAAAAAGGCTTCTGTTTCGACTGCCAAAACTTTCAGGGGACAATTTGCAACCGGTTGGCACCATTTTTGAGTGAACTGCCAAATGTCAGATTTTTGCTGAAATTCTGACCCCGGGGCTTACGGATTTTTTCAAAAAATAAATTTCCGCCGGTTAAGTTGTTGAGGGCTGATCTCTTGTCCTGTGATAAAAAGCCTTCTGTTTCGACTGACAAAACTTTCAGTGGAGCATTTGCAAACGGTTGGCACCATTTTTGAGTGAATTGCCAAAAGTCAGATTTTTGCTGAAATTCTGACCCCGGGGCTTACGGATTTTTTCAAAAAATAAATTTCCGCCGGTTAAGTTGGTGAGGGCTGATTTCTTGTCCTGTGATAAAAAGGCTTCTGTTTCGACTGCCAAAACGTTCAGGGGACAATTTGCAACCGGTTGGCACCATTTTTAGTGAATTGCCAAAAGTCAGATTTTTGCAGAAATTCTGACCCCGGGATTTACGGATTTTTTCAAAAAAATATTTTCCGCCGGTTAAGTAGTTGAGGGCTGATTTCTTGTCCTGTGATAAAAAGGCTTCTGTTTCGACTTCCAAAACTTTCAGTGGAGCATTTGCAACCGGTTGGCACCATTTTTGAGTGAATTGCCAAAAGTCAGATTTTTGCTGAAATTCTCACCCCGGGGCTTACGGATTTTTTCAAAAAAATATTTTCCACCTGATAAGTTGTTGAGGGCTGATTTCTTGTCCTGTGATAAAAAGGCTTCTGTTTTTACTGTCAAAACTTTCAGGGGACAATTTGCAACCGGTTGGCACCATTTTTGAGTGAACTGCCAAATGTCAGATTTTTGCTGAAATTCTGACCCCGGGGCTTACGGATTTTTTCAAAAAAATATTTTCTGCCGGTAAAGTTGTTGAGGGCTGATTTCTTGTCCTGTGATAAAAAGTCTTCTGTTTCGACCGACAAAACTTTCTGTGGAGCATTTGCAAACGGTTGGCACCATTTTTGAGTGAACTGCCAAAAGTCAGATTTTTGCTGAAATTCTGACCCCGGGGCTTACGGATTTTTTCAAAAAAATGTTTTCTGCCGGTTAAGTTGTTGAGGGCTGATTTCTTGTCCTGTGATAAAAAGGCTTCTGTTTCGACTGCCAAAACTTTCAGGGGACAATTTGCAACCGGTTGGCATCATTTTTGAGTGAACTGCCAAAAGTCAGATTTTTGCTGAAATTCTGACCCCGGGGCTTACGGATTTTTTCAAAAAAATGTTTTCTACCGGTTAAGTTGTTGAGGGCTGATTTCTTGTCCTGTGATAAAAAGGCTTCTGTTTCGACTGCCAAAACTTTCAGGGGACAATTTGCAACCGGTTGGCACCATTTTTGAGTGAATTGCCAAAAGTCAGATTTTTGCAGAAATTCTGACCCCGGGGCTTACGGATTTTTTCAAAAAAATATTTTCCGCCGGTTAAGCTGGTGAGGGCTGATTTCTTGTCCTGTGATAAAAAGGCTTCTGTTTCGACTGCCAAAACTTTCAGGGGACAATTTGCAACCGGTTGGCACCATTTTTGAGTGAACTGCCAAATGTCAGATTTTTGCTGAAATTCTGACCCCGGGGCTTACGGATTTTTTCAAAAAATAAATTTCCGCCGGTTAAGTTGTTGAGGGCTGATCTCTTGTCCTGTGATAAAAAGCCTTCTGTTTCGACTGACAAAACTTTCAGTGGAGCATTTGCAAACGGTTGGCACCATTTTTGAGTGAATTGCCAAAAGTCAGATTTTTGCTGAAATTCTGACCCCGGGGCTTACGGATTTTTTCAAAAAATAAATTTCCGCCGGTTAAGTTGGTGAGGGCTGATTTCTTGTCCTGTGATAAAAAGGCTTCTGTTTCGACTGCCAAAACGTTCAGGGGACAATTTGCAACCGGTTGGCACCATTTTTAGTGAATTGCCAAAAGTCAGATTTTTGCAGAAATTCTGACCCCGGGATTTACGGATTTTTTCAAAAAAATATTTTCCGCCGGTTAAGTAGTTGAGGGCTGATTTCTTGTCCTGTGATAAAAAGGCTTCTGTTTCGACTTCCAAAACTTTCAGTGGAGCATTTGCAACCGGTTGGCACCATTTTTGAGTGAATTGCCAAAAGTCAGATTTTTGCTGAAATTCTCACCCCGGGGCTTACGGATTTTTTCAAAAAAATATTTTCCACCTGATAAGTTGTTGAGGGCTGATTTCTTGTCCTGTGATAAAAAGGCTTCTGTTTTTACTGTCAAAACTTTCAGGGGACAATTTGCAACCGGTTGGCACCATTTTTGAGTGAACTGCCAAATGTCAGATTTTTGCTGAAATTCTGACCCCGGGGCTTACGGATTTTTTCAAAAAAATATTTTCTGCCGGTAAAGTTGTTGAGGGCTGATTTCTTGTCCTGTGATAAAAAGTCTTCTGTTTCGACCGACAAAACTTTCTGTGGAGCATTTGCAAACGGTTGGCACCATTTTTGAGTGAACTGCCAAAAGTCAGATTTTTGCTGAAATTCTGACCCCGGGGCTTACGGATTTTTTCAAAAAAATGTTTTCTGCCGGTTAAGTTGTTGAGGGCTGATTTCTTGTCCTGTGATAAAAAGGCTTCTGTTTCGACTGCCAAAACTTTCAGGGGACAATTTGCAACCGGTTGGCACCATTTTTGAGTGAATTGCCAAAAGTCAGATTTTTGCAGAAATTCTGACCCCGGGGCTTACGGATTTTTTCAAAAAAATATTTTCCGCCGGTTAAGTTGGTGAGGGCTGATTTCTTGTCCTGTGATAAAAAGTCTTCTGTTTCGACCGACAAAACTTTCAGTGGAGCATTTGCAAACGGTTGGCACCATTTTTGAGTGAATTGCCAAAAGTCAGATTTTTGCTGAAATTCTGACCCCGGGGCTTACGGATTTTTTCAAAAAAATATTTTCTGCCGGTTAAGTTGTTGAGGGCTGATTTCTTGTCCTGTGATAAAAAGGCATCTGTTTCGACTGACAAAACTTTCAGGGGACAATTTGCAATCGGTTGGCACCATTTTTAAGTGAACTGCCAAATGTCAGATTTTTGCTGAAATTCTGACCCCGGGGCTTACGGATTTTTTCAAAAAAATATTTTCCGCCGGTTAAGTTGTTGAGGGCTGATTTCTTGTCCTGTGATAAAAAAGCTTCTGTTTCGACTGACAAAACTTTCAGTGGAGCATTTGCAAACGGTTGGCACCATTTTTGAGTGAATTGCCAGAAGTCAGATTTTTGCTGAAATTCTCACCCGGGGCTTACGGATTTTTTCAAAAAAATATTTTCCGCCGTTTAAGTTGTTGAGGGCCTATTTCTTGTCCTGTGATAAAAAGGCTTCTGTTTTGACAGACAAAACTTTCAGGGGACAATTTGCAACCGGTGGGCACCATTTTTGAGTGAATTGCCAAAAGTCAGATTTTTGCTGAAATTCTTACGGATTTTTTCAAAAAAATATTTGCCGCCTGATAAGTTGTTGTTTCCGCCTGATAGGTCCTGTGATAAAAAGTGTTCTGTTTCGACTGACAAAACTTTCAGTGGAGCATTTGCAACCGGTTGGCACCATTTTTGAGTGAAAACCTTCAGGGGAGCAGTTGCAACCGGTTGGCACCATTTTTGAGTGAATTACCAAAAGTCAGATTTTTGCTGAAATTCTGGCTTACGGATTTTTTCAAAAAAATATTTTCCGCCGTTTAAGTTGTTGAGGGCTTTTTTCTTGTCCTGTGATAAAAAGGCCTCTGTTTCGACTGACAAAAATTCAGGGGAGCATTTGCAACCGGTTGGCACCGTTTTTGAGTGAATCGCCAAAAGTCAGATTTTTGCTGAAATTCTGACCCCGGGGCTTACGGATTTTTTCAACAAAATATTTTCCGCCGGTTAAGTTGTTGAGGGCTGATTTCTTGTCCTGTGGTAAAAAGGCTTCTGTTTCGACTGACAAAACTTTCAGGGGACAATTTGCAACCGGTTGGCACCATTATTGAGTGAATTGCCAAAAGTCAGATTTTTGCTGAAATTCTGACCCCGGGGCTTACGGATTTTTTCAAAAAAATATTTTCCGCCGGTTAAGTTGTTGAGGGCTTTTTTTCTTGTCCTGTGATAAAAAGGCCTCTGTTTCTACCGTCAAAACTTTCAGGGGAGCATTTGCAACTGGTTGGCACCATTTTTGAGTGAATTGCCAAAAGTCAGATTTTTGCTGAAATTCTGACCCCGGGGCTTACGGATTTTTTCAAAAAAATATTTTCCGCCGGTTATGTTGTTGAGGACTGATTTCTTGTCCTGTGATAAAAAGGCTTCTGTTCCGACTGTCAAAACTTTCAGGGGAGCATTTGCAACCGGTTGGCACCATTTTTGAGTGAATTGCCAAAATTCAGATTTTTGCTAAAATTCTGACCCTGGGGCTTACGGATTTTTTCAAAAAAATATTTTCCGCCAGTTACGTTGTTGAGGGCTGATTTCTTGTCCTGTGGTAAAAAGGCTTCTGTTTCGACTGACAAAACTTTCAGGGGAAAATTTGCAACCGGTTGGCACCATTTTTGAGTGAATTGTCAAAATTCAGATTTTTGCTGAAATTCTGACCCCGGGGCTTACGGATTTTTTCAGAAAAATATTTTCCGCCGGTTAAGTTGTTGAGGGCTTTTTTCTTGTCCTGTGATAAAAAGGCCTCTGTTTCGACTGACAAAACTTCAGGGGAGCATTTGCAACCGGTTGGCACCATTATTGAGTGAATTGCCAAAAGTCAGATTTTTGCTGAAATTCTGACCCCGGGGCTTACGGATTTTTTCAAAAAAATATTTTCCGCCGGTTAAGTTGTTGAGGGCTTTTTTCTTGTCCTGTGATAAAAAGGCCTCTGTTTCGACCGTCAAAACTTTCAGGGGAGCATTTGCAACTGGTTGGCACCATTTTTGAGTGAATTGCCAAAAGTCAGATTTTTGCTGAAATTCTGACCCCGGGGCTTACGGATTTTTTCAAAAAAATATTTTCCGCCGTTTAAGTTGTTGAGGGCTTTTTTCTTGTCCTGTGATAATAAGGTCTCTGTTTCGACTGACAAAACTTCAGGGGAGCATTTGCAACCGGTTGGCACCATTTTTGAGTGAATTGCCAAAAGTCAGATTTTTGCTGAAATTCTGACCCCGGGGCTTACGGATTTTTTCAAAAAAATATTTTCCGCCGGTTAAGTTGTTGAGGGCTTTTTTCTTGTCCTGTGATAAAAAGGCCTCTGTTTCGACCGTCAAAACTTTCAGGGGAGCATTTGCAACTGGTTGGCACCATTTTTGAGTGAATTGCCAAAAGTCAGATTTTTGCTGAAATTCTGACCCCGGGGCTTACGGATTTTTTCAAAAAAATATTTTCCGCCAGTTAAGTTGTTGAGGGCTGATTTCTTGTCCTGTGGTAAAAAGGCTTCTGTTTCGACTGACAAAACTTTCAGGGGACAATTTGCAACCGGTTGTCACCATTTTTGAGTGAATTGTCAAAATTCAGATTTTTGCTGAAATTCTGACCCCGGGGCTTACGGATTTTTTCAAAAAAATATTTTCCGCCGGTTAAGTTGTTGAGGGCTTTTCTTCTTGTCCTGTGATAAAAAGGCCTCTGTTTCTACCGTCAAAACTTTCAGGGGAGCATTTGCAACTGGTTGGCACCATTTTTGAGTGAATTGCCAAAAGTCAGATTTTTGCTGAAATTCAGACCCCGGGGCTTACGGATTTTTTCAAAAAAATATTTTTCGCCGGTTATGTTGTTGAGGACTGATTTCTTGTCCTGTGATAAAAAGGCTTCTGTTCCGACTGTCAAAACTTTCAGGGGAAAATTTGCAACCGGTTGTCACCATTTTTGAGTGAACTGCCAAAAGTCAGATTTTTGCTGAAATTCTGACCCCGGGGCTTACGGATTTTTTCAAAAAAATATTTTCCACCTGATAAGTTGTTGAGGGCTGATTTCTTGTCCTGTGATAAAAAGGCTTCTGTTTCGACTGTCAAAACTTTCAGGGGAGCATTTGCAACCGGTTGTCACCATTTTTGATTGAACTTCCAAAAGTCAGATTTTTGCTGAAATTCTGACCCCGGGGCTTACGGATTTTTTCAAAAAAATATTTTCCGCCGGTTAAGTTGTTGAGGGTTTTTTTCTTGTCCTGTGATAAAAAGGCCTCTGTTTCGACTGACAAAACTTCAGGGGAGCATTTGCAACCGGTTGGCACCATTATTGAGTGAATTGCCAAAAGTCAGATTTTTGCTGAAATTCTGACCCCGGGGCTTACGGATTTTTTCAAAAAAATATTTTCCGCCGGTTAAGTTGTTGAGGGCTTTTCTTCTTGTCCTGTGATAAAAAGGCTTCTGTTCCGACTGTCAAAACTTTCAGGGGAGCATTTGCAACCGGTTGGCACCATTTTTGAGTGAATTGCCAAAAGTCAGATTTTTGCTGAAATTCTGATCCCGGGGCTTACGGATTTTTTCAAAAAAATATTTTCCGCCGGTTAAGTTGTTGAGGGCTGATTTCTTGTCCTGTGGTAAAAAGGCTTCTGTTTCGACCGTCAAAACTTTCAGGGGAGCATTTGCAACTGGTTGGCACCATTTTTAGTGAATTGCCAAAAGTCAGATTTTTGCTGAAATTCTGATCCCGGGGCTTACGGATTTTTTCAAAAAAATATTTTCCGCCGGTTAAGTTGTTGAGGGCTGATTTCTTGTCCTGTGATAAAAAGGCTTCTGTTTTGACAGACAAAACTTTCAGGGGACAATTTGCAACCGGTGGGCACCATTTTTGAGTGAATTGCCAAAAGTCAGATTTTTGCTGAAATTCTTACGGATTTTTTCAAAAAAATATTTGCCGCCTGATAAGTTGTTGTTTCCGCCTGATAGGTCCTGTGATAAAAAGGGTTCTGTTTCGACTGACAAAACTTTCAGTGGAGCATTTGCAACCGGTTGGCACCATTTTTGAGTAAATTGCCAAAAGTCAGATTTTTGCTGAAATTCTGACCCCGGGGCTTACGGATTTTTTCAAAAAAATATTTTCCGCCGGTTAAGTTGTTGGGGGCTGATTTCTTGTCCTGTGATAAAAAGGCTTCTGTTTCGACTGTGAAAACTTTCAGGGGAGCAGTTGCAACCGGTTGGCACCATTTTTGAGTGAATTGCCAAAAGTCAGATTTTTGCTGAAATTCTGACCCCGGGGCTTACGGATTTTTTCAAAAAAATATTTTCCGCCGTTTAAGTTGTTGAGGGCTTTTTTCTTGTCCTGTGATAAAAAGGCCTCTGTTTCGACTGACAAAAATTCAGGGGAGCATTTGCAACCGGTTGGCACCATTTTTGAGTGAATCGCCAAAAGTCAGATTTTTGCTGAAATTCTGACCCCGGGGCTTACGGATTTTTTCAACAAAATATTTTCCGCCGGTTAAGTTGTTGAGGGCTGATTTCTTGTCCTGTGGTAAAAAGGCTTCTGTTTCGACTGACAAAACTTTCAGGGGACAATTTGCAACCGGTTGGCACCATTATTGAGTGAATTGCCAAAAGTCAGATTTTTGCTGAAATTCTGACCCCGGGGCTTACGGATTTTTTCAAAAAAATATTTTCCGCCGGTTAAGTTGTTGAGGGCTTTTTTTCTTGTCCTGTGATAAAAAGGCCTCTGTTTCTACCGTCAAAACTTTCAGGGGAGCATTTGCAACTGGTTGGCACCATTTTTGAGTGAATTGCCAAAAGTCAGATTTTTGCTGAAATTCAGACCCCGGGGCTTACGGATTTTTTCAAAAAAATATTTTCCGCCGGTTATGTTGTTGAGGACTGATTTCTTGTCCTGTGATAAAAAGGCTTCTGTTCCGACTGTCAAAACTTTCAGGGGAGCATTTGCAACCGGTTGGCACCATTTTTGAGTGAATTGCCAAAATTCAGATTTTTGCTAAAATTCTGACCCTGGGGCTTACGGATTTTTTCAAAAAAATATTTTCCGCCAGTTAAGTTGTTGAGGGCTGATTTCTTGTCCTGTGGTAAAAAGGCTTCTGTTTCGACTGACAAAACTTTCAGGGGAAAATTTGCAACCGGTTGGCACCATTTTTGAGTGAATTGTCAAAATTCAGATTTTTGCTGAAATTCTGACCCCGGGGCTTACGGATTTTTTCAAAAAAATATTTTCCGCCGGTTAAGTTGTTGAGGGCTTTTTTCTTGTCCTGTGATAAAAAGGCCTCTGTTTCGACTGACAAAACTTCAGGGGAGCATTTGCAACCGGTTGGCACCATTATTGAGTGAATTGCCAAAAGTCAGATTTTTGCTGAAATTCTGACCCCGGGGCTTACGGATTTTTTCAAAAAAATATTTTCCGCCGGTTATGTTGTTGAGGGCTGATTTCTTGTCCTGTGATAAAAAGGCTTCTGTTTCGACCGTCAAAACTTTCAGGGGAGCATTTGCAACTGGTTGGCACCATTTTTAGTGAATTGCCAAAAGTCAGATTTTTGCTGAAATTCTGACCCCGGGGCTTACGGATTTTTACAAAAAAATATTTTCCGCCGTTTAAGTTGTTGAGGGCTTTTTTCTTGTCCTGTGATAAAAAGGCCTCTGTTTCGACTGACAAAACTTCAGGGGAGCATTTGCAACCGGTTGGCACCATTATTGAGTGAATTGCCAAAAGTCAGATTTTTGCTGAAATTCTGACCCCGGGGCTTACGGATTTTTTCAAAAAAATATTTTCCGCCGGTTAAGTTGTTGAGGGCTTTTTTCTTGTCCTGTGATAAAAAGGCCTCTGTTTCGACCGTCAAAACTTTCAGGGGAGCATTTGCAACTGGTTGGCACCATTTTTGAGTGAATTGCCAAAAGTCAGATTTTTGCTGAAATTCTGACCCCGGGGCTTACGGATTTTTTCAAAAAAATATTTTCCGCCGTTTAAGTTGTTGAGGGCTTTTTTCTTGTCCTGTGATAATAAGGTCTCTGTTTCGACTGACAAAACTTCAGGGGAGCATTTGCAACCGGTTGGCACCATTTTTGAGTGAATTGCCAAAAGTCAGATTTTTGCTGAAATTCTGACCCCGGGGCTTACGGATTTTTTCAAAAAAATATTTTCCGCCGGTTAAGTTGTTGAGGGCTTTTTTCTTGTCCTGTGATAAAAAGGCCTCTGTTTCGACCGTCAAAACTTTCAGGGGAGCATTTGCAACTGGTTGGCACCATTTTTGAGTGAATTGCCAAAAATCAGATTTTTGCTGAAATTCTGACGCCGGGGCTTATGGATTTTTTCAAAAAAATATTTTCCGCCAGTTAAGTTGTTGAGGGCTGATTTCTTGTCCTGTGGTAAAAAGGCTTCTGTTTCGACTGACAAAACTTTCAGGGGACAATTTGCAACCGGTTGGCACCATTTTTGAGTGAATTGTCAAAATTCAGATTTTTGCTGAAATTCTGACCCCGGGGCTTACGGATTTTTTCAAAAAAATATTTTCCGCCGGTTAAGTTGTTGAGGGCTTTTCTTCTTGTCCTGTGATAAAAAGGCCTCTGTTTCTACCGTCAAAACTTTCAGGGGAGCATTTGCAACTGGTTGGCACCATTTTTGAGTGAATTGCCAAAAGTCAGATTTTTGCTGAAATTCAGACCCCGGGGCTTACGGATTTTTTCAAAAAAATATTTTCCGCCGGTTATGTTGTTGAGGACTGATTTCTTGTCCTGTGATAAAAAGGCTTCTGTTCCGACTGTCAAAACTTTCAGGGGAAAATTTGCAACCGGTTGGCACCATTTTTGAGTGAATTGTCAAAATTCAGATTTTTGCTGAAATTCTGACCCCGGGGCTTACGGATTTTTTCAAAAAAATATTTTCCGCCGGTTAAGTTGTTGAGGGCTGATTTCTTGTCCTGTGATAAAAAGGCTTCTGTTCCGACTGTCAAAACTTTCAGGGGAGCATTTGCAACCGGTTGGCACCATTTTTGAGTGAATTGGCAAAATTCAGATTTTTGCTAAAATTCTGACCCCGGGGCTTACGGATTTTTTCAAAAAAATATTTTCCGCCAGTTAAGTTGTTGAGGGCTGATTTCTTGTCCTGTGGTAAAAAGGCTTCTGTTTCGACTGACAAAACTTTCAGGGGACAATTTGCAACCGGTTGGCACCATTTTTGAGTGAATTGTCAAAATTCAGATTTTTGCTGAAATTCTGACCCCGGGGCTTACGGATTTTTTCAAAAAAATATTTTCCGCCGGTTAAGTTGTTGAGGGCTTTTCTTCTTGTCCTGTGATAAAAAGGCCTCTGTTTCTACCGTCAAAACTTTCAGGGGAGCATTTGCAACTGGTTGGCACCATTTTTGAGTGAATTGCCAAAAGTCAGATTTTTGCTGAAATTCAGACCCCGGGGCTTACGGATTTTTTCAAAAAAATATTTTCCGCCGGTTATGTTGTTGAGGACTGATTTCTTGTCCTGTGATAAAAAGGCTTCTGTTCCGACTGTCAAAACTTTCAGGGGAAAATTTGCAACCGGTTGGCACCATTTTTGAGTGAATTGTCAAAATTCAGATTTTTGCTGAAATTCTGACCCCGGGGCTTACGGATTTTTTCAAAAAAATATTTTCCGCCGGTTAAGTTGTTGAGGGCTTTTTTCTTGTCCTGTGATAAAAAGGCCTCTGTTTCGACCGTCAAAACTTTCAGGGGAGCATTTGCAACTGGTTGGCAACATTTTTGAGTGAATTGCCAAAAGTCAGTTTTTTGCTGAAATTCTGACCCCGGGGCTTACGGATTTTTTCAAAAAAATATTTTCCGCCGGTTAAGTTGTTGAGGGCTTTTTTTCTTGTCCTGTGATAAAAAGGCCTCTGTTTCGACCGTCAAAACTTTCAGGGGAGCATTTGCAACTGGTTGGCACCATTTTTGAGTGAATTGCCAAAAGTCAGATTTTTGCTGAAATTCTGACCCCGGGGCTTACGGATTTTTTCAAAAAAATATTTTCCGCCGGTTATGTTGTTGAGGACTGATTTCTTGTCCTGTGATAAAAAGGCTTCTGTTCCGACTGTCAAAACTTTCAGGGGAGCATTTGCAACCGGTTGGCACCATTTTTGAGTGAATTGCCAAAATTCAGATTTTTGCTAAAATTCTGACCCTGGGGCTTACGGATTTTTTCAAAAAAATATTTTCCGCCAGTTAAGTTGTTGAGGGCTGATTTCTTGTCCTGTGGTAAAAAGGCTTCTGTTTCGACTGACAAAACTTTCAGGGGAAAATTTGCAACCGGTTGGCACCATTTTTGAGTGAATTGTCAAAATTCAGATTTTTGCTGAAATTCTGACCCCGGGGCTTACGGATTTTTTCAAAAAAATATTTTCCGCCGGTTAAGTTGTTGAGGGCTTTTTTCTTGTCCTGTGATAAAAAGGCCTCTGTTTCGACCGTCAAAACTTTCAGGGGAGCATTTGCAACTGGTTGGCACCATTTTTGAGTGAATTGCCAAAAGTCAGATTTTTGCTGAAATTCTGACCCCGGGGCTTACGGATTTTTTCAAAAAAATATTTTCCGCCGGTTAAGTTGTTGAGGGCTTTTTTCTTGTCCTGTGATAAAAAGGCCTCTGTTTCGACTGACAAAACTTCAGGGGAGCATTTGCAACCGGTTGGCACCATTATTGAGTGAATTGCCAAAAGTCAGATTTTTGCTGAAATTCTGACCCCGGGGCTTACGGATTTTTTCAAAAAAATATTTTCCGCCGGTTAAGTTGTTGAGGGCTTTTTTCTTGTCCTGTGATAAAAAGGCCTCTGTTTCGACCGTCAAAACTTTCAGGGGAGCATTTGCAACTGGTTGGCACCATTTTTGAGTGAATTGCCAAAAGTCAGATTTTTGCTGAAATTCTGACCCCGGGGCTTACGGATTTTTTCAAAAAAATATTTTCCGCCATTTAAGTTGTTGAGGGCTTTTTTCTTGTCCTGTGATAAAAAGGCCTCTGTTTCGACTGACAAAACTTCAGGGGAGCATTTGCAACCGGTTGGCACCATTTTTGAGTGAATTGCCAAAAGTCAGATTTTTGCTGAAATTCTGACCCCGGGGCTTACGGATTTTTTCAAAAAAATATTTTCCGCCGGTTATGTTGTTGAGGGCTGATTTCTTGTCCTGTGATAAAAAGGCTTCTGTTCCGACTGTCAAAACCTTCAGGGGAGCATTTGCAACCGGTTGGCACCATTTTTGAGTGAATTGCCAAAATTCAGATTTTTGCTGAAATTCTGACCCCGGGGCTTACGGATTTTTTCAAAAAAATATTTTCCGCCGGTTAAGTTGTTGAGGGCTGATTTCTTGTCCTGTGGTAAAAAGGCTTCTGTTTCGACCGTCAAAACTTTCAGGGGAGCATTTGCAAGTGGTTGGCACCATTTTTGAGAGAATTGCCAAAAGTCAGATTTTTGCTGAAATTCTGACCCCGGGGCTTACGGATTTTTTCAAAAAAATATTTTCCACCGGTTAAGTTGTTGAGGGCTTTTTTCTTGTCCTGTGATAAAAAGGCCTCTGTTTCGACTGACAAAACTTCAGGGGAGCATTTGCAACCGGTTGGCACCATTATTGAGTGAATTGTCAAAAGTCAGATTTTTGCTGAAATTCTGACCCCGGGGCTTACGGATTTTTTCAAAAAAATATTTTCCGCCGGTTATGTTGTTGAGGGCTGATTTCTTGTCCTGTGATAAAAAGGCTTCTGTTCCGACTGTCAAAACTTTCAGGGGAGCATTTGCAACCGGTTGGCACCATTATTGAGTGAATTGCCAAAAGTCAGATTTTTGCTGAAATTCTGACCCCGGGGCTTACGGATTTTTTCAAAAAAATATTTTCCGCCGGTTAAGTTGTTGAGGGCTTTTTTCTTGTCCTGTGATAAAAAGGCCTCTGTTTCGACCGTCAAAACTTTCAGGGGAGCATTTGCAACTGGTTGGCACCATTTTTGAGTGAATTGCCAAAAGTCAGATTTTTGCTGAAATTCTGACCCCGGGGCTTACGGATTTTTTCAAAAAAATATTTTCCGCCGTTTAAGTTGTTGAGGGCTTTTTTCTTGTCCTGTGATAAAAAGGCCTCTGTTTCGACTGACAAAACTTCAGGGGAGCATTTGCAACCGGTTGGCACCATTTTTGAGTGAATTGCCAAAAGTCAGATTTTTGCTGAAATTCTGACCCCGGGGCTTACGGATTTTTTCAAAAAAATATTTTCCGCCGGTTATGTTGTTGAGGGCTGATTTCTTGTCCTGTGATAAAAAGGCTTCTGTTCCGACTGTCAAAACTTTCAGGGGAGCATTTGCAACCGGTTGGCACCATTTTTGAGTGAATTGCCAAAATTCAGATTTTTGCTGAAATTCTGACCCCGGGGCTTATGGATTTTTTCAAAAAAATATTTTCCGCCGGTTAAGTTGTTGAGGGCTGATTTCTTGTCCTGTGGTTAAAAGGCTTCTGTTTCGACCGTCAAAACTTTCAGGGGAGCATTTGCAAGTGGTTGGCACCATTTTTGAGAGAATTGCCAAAAATCAGATTTTTGCTGAAATTCTGACCCCGGGGCTTACGGATTTTTTCAAAAAAATATTTTCCGCCGGTTAAGTTGTTGAGGGCTTTTTTCTTGTCCTGTGATAAAAAGGCCTCTGTTTCGACCGTCAAAACTTTCAGGGGAGCATTTGCAACTGGTTGGCACCATTTTTGAGTGAATTGCCAAAAGTCAGATTTTTGCTGAAATTCTGACCCCGGGGCTTACGGATTTTTTCAAAAAAATATTTTCCGCCGGTTAAGTTGTTGAGGGCTTTTTTCTTGTCCTGTGATAAAAAGGCCTCTGTTTCGACTGACAAAACTTCAGGGGAGCATTTGCAACCGGTTGGCACCATTTTTGAGTGAATTGCCAAAATTCAGATTTTTGCTGAAATTCTGACCCCGGGGCTTACGGATTTTTTCAAAAAAATATTTTCCGCCGGTTAAGTTGTTGAGGGCTGATTTCTTGTCCTGTGGTAAAAAGGCTTCTGTTTCGACCGTCAAAACTTTCAGGGGAGCATTTGCAAGTGGTTGGCACCATTTTTGAGAGAATTGCCAAAAGTCAGATTTTTGCTGAAATTCTGACCCCGGGGCTTACGGATTTTTTCAAAAAAATATTTTCCGCCGGTTAAGTTGTTGAGGGCTTTTTTCTTGTCCTGTGATAAAAAGGCCTCTGTTTCGACTGACAAAACTTCAGGGGAGCATTTGCAACCGGTTGGCACCATTATTGAGTGAATTGTCAAAAGTCAGATTTTTGCTGAAATTCTGACCCCGGGGCTTACGGATTTTTTCAAAAAAATATTTTCCGCCGGTTATGTTGTTGAGGGCTGATTTCTTGTCCTGTGATAAAAAGGCTTCTGTTCCGACTGTCAAAACTTTCAGGGGAGCATTTGCAACCGGTTGGCACCATTATTGAGTGAATTGCCAAAAGTCAGATTTTTGCTGAAATTCTGACCCCGGGGCTTACGGATTTTTTCAAAAAAATATTTTCCGCCGGTTAAGTTGTTGAGGGCTTTTTTCTTGTCCTGTGATAAAAAGGCCTCTGTTTCGACCGTCAAAACTTTCAGGGGAGCATTTGCAACTGGTTGGCACCATTTTTGAGTGAATTGCCAAAAGTCAGATTTTTGCTGAAATTCTGACCCCGGGGCTTACGGATTTTTTCAAAAAAATATTTTCCGCCGTTTAAGTTGTTGAGGGCTTTTTTCTTGTCCTGTGATAAAAAGGCCTCTGTTTCGACTGACAAAACTTCAGGGGAGCATTTGCAACCGGTTGGCACCATTTTTGAGTGAATTGCCAAAAGTCAGATTTTTGTTGAAATTCTGACCCCGGGGCTTACGGATTTTTTCAAAAAAATATTTTCCGCCGGTTATGTTGTTGAGGGCTGATTTCTTGTCCTGTGATAAAAAGGCTTCTGTTCCGACTGTCAAAACTTTCAGGGGAGCATTTGCAACCGGTTGGCACCATTTTTGAGTGAATTGCCAAAATTCAGATTTTTGCTGAAATTCTGACCCCGGGGCTTATGGATTTTTTCAAAAAAATATTTTCCGCCGGTTAAGTTGTTGAGGGCTGATTTCTTGTCCTGTGGTTAAAAGGCTTCTGTTTCGACCGTCAAAACTTTCAGGGGAGCATTTGCAAGTGGTTGGCACCATTTTTGAGAGAATTGCCAAAAATCAGATTTTTGCTGAAATTCTGACCCCGGGGCTTACGGATTTTTTCAAAAAAATATTTTCCGCCGGTTAAGTTGTTGAGGGCTTTTTTCTTGTCCTGTGATAAAAAGGCCTCTGTTTCGACTGACAAAACTTCAGGGGAGCATTTGCAACTGGTTGGCACCATTTTTGAGTGAATTGCCAAAAGTCAGATTTTTGCTGAAATTCTGACCCCGGGGCTTACGGATTTTTTCAAAAAAATATTTTCCGCCGGTTAAGTTGTTGAGGGCTTTTTTCTTGTCCTGTGATAAAAAGGCCTCTGTTTCGACTGACAAAACTTCAGGGGAGCATTTGCAACTGGTTGGCACCATTTTTGAGTGAATTGCCAAAAGTCAGATTTTTGCTGAAATTCTGACCCCGGGGCTTACGGATTTTTTCAAAAAAATATTTTCCGCCGGTTAAGTTGTTGAGGGCTTTTTTCTTGTCCTGTGATAAAAAGGCCTCTGTTTCGACTGACAAAACTTCAGGGGAGCATTTGCAACCGGTTGGCACCATTTTTGAGTGAATTGCCAAAATTCAGATTTTTGCTGAAATTCTGACCCCGGGGCTTACGGATTTTTTCAAAAAAATATTTTCCGCCGTTTAAGTTGTTGAGGGCTGATTTCTTGTCCTGTGATAAAAAGGCCTCTGTTTCGACTGACAAAACTTCAGGGGAGCATTTGCAACCGGTTGGCACCATTATTGAGTGAATTGCCAAAAGTCAGATTTTTGCTGAAATTCTGACCCCGGGGCTTACGGATTTTTTCAAAAAAATATTTTCCGCCGGTTAAGTTGTTGAGGGCTTTTTTCTTGTCCTGTGATAAAAAGGCCTCTGTTTCGACCGTCAAAACTTTCAGGGGAGCATTTGCAACTGGTTGGCACCATTTTTGAGTGAATTGCTAAAAGTCAGATTTTTGCTGAAATTCTGACCCCGGGGCTTACGGATTTTTTCAAAAAAATATTTTCCGCCGTTTAAGTTGTTGAGGGCTTTTTTCTTGTCCTGTGATAAAAAGGCCTCTGTTTCGACTGACAAAACTAAAGGGGAGCATTTGCAACCGGTTGGCACCATTTTTGAGTGAATTGCCAAAAGTCAGATTTTTGCTGAAATTCTGACCCCGGGGCTTACGGATTTTTTCAAAAAAATATTTTCCGCCGGTTATGTTGTTCAGGGCTGATTTCTTGTCCTGTGATAAAAAGGCTTCTGTTCCGACTGTCAAAACTTTCAGGGGAGCATTTGCAACCGGTTGGCACCATTTTTGAGTGAATTGCCAAAATTCAGATTTTTGCTAAAATTCTGACCCCGGGGCTTACGGAATTTTTCAAAAAAATATTTTCCGCCGGTTAAGTTGTTGAGGGCTGATTTCTTGTCCTGTGATAAAAAGGCCTCTGTTTCGACCGTCAAAACTTTCAGGGGAGCATTTGCAACTGGTTGGCACCATTTTTAGTGAATTGCCAAAAGTCAGATTTTTGCTGAAATTCTGACCCCGGGGCTTACGGATTTTTTCAAAAAAATATTTTCCGCCGTTTAAGTTGTTGAGGGCTTTTTTCTTGTCCTGTGATAAAAAGGCCTCTGTTTCGACTGACAAAACTTCAGGGGAGCATTTGCAACCGGTTGGCACCATTATTGAGTGAATTGCCAAAAGTCAGATTTTTGCTGAAATTCTGACCCCGGGGCTTACGGATTTTTTCAAAAAAATATTTTCCGCCGGTTAAGTTGTTGAGGGCTTTTTTCTTGTCCTGTGATAAAAAGGCCTCTGTTTCGACCGTCAAAACTTTCAGGGGAGCATTTGCAACTGGTTGGCACCATTATTGAGTGAATTGCCAAAAGTCAGATTTTTGCTGAAATTCTGACCCCGGGGCTTACGGATTTTTTCAAAAAAATATTTTCCGCCGTTTAAGTTGTTGAGGGCTTTTTTCTTGTCCTGTGATAAAAAGGCCTCTGTTTCGACTGACAAAACTTCAGGGGAGCATTTGCAACCGGTTGGCACCATTATTGAGTGAATTGCCAAAAGTCAGATTTTTGCTGAAATTCTGACCCCGGGGCTTACGGATTTTTTCAAAAAAATATTTTCCGCCGGTTAAGTTGTTGAGGGCTTTTTTCTTGTCCTGTGATAAAAAGGCCTCTGTTTCGACCGTCAAAACTTTCAGGGGAGCATTTGCAACTGGTTGGCACCATTTTTTAGTGAATTGCCAAAAGTCAGATTTTTGCTGAAATTCTGACCCCGGGGCTTACGGATTTTTTCAAAAAAATATTTTCCGCCGTTTAAGTTGTTGAGGGCTTTTTTCTTGTCCTGTGATAAAAAGGCCTCTGTTTCGACTGACAAAACTTCAGGGGAGCATTTGCAACCGGTTGGCACCATTATTGAGTGAATTGCCAAAAGTCAGATTTTTGCTGAAATTCTGACCCCGGGGCTTACGGATTTTTTCAAAAAAATATTTTCCGCCGGTTATGTTGTTGAGGGCTGATTTCTTGTCCTGTGATAAAAAGGCTTCTGTTCCGACTGTCAAAACTTTCAGGGGAGCATTTGCAACCGGTTGGCACCATTTTTGAGTGAATTGCCAAAAGTCAGATTTTTGCTGAAATTCTGATCCCGGGGCTTACGGATTTTTTCAAAAAAATATTTTCCGCCGGTTAAGTTGTTGAGGGCTGATTTCTTGTCCTGTGGTAAAAAGGCTTCTGTTTCGACCGTCAAAACTTTCAGGGGAGCATTTGCAACTGGTTGGCACCATTTTTGAGTGAATTGCCAAAAGTCAGATTTTTGCTGAAATTCAGACCCCGGGGCTTACGGATTTTTTCAAAAAAATATTTTCCGCCGGTTATGTTGTTGAGGGCTGATTTCTTGTCCTGTGATAAAAAGGCTTCTGTTCCGACTGTCAAAACTTTCAGGGGAGCATTTGCAAGTGGTTGGCACCATTTTTGAGAGAATTGCCAAAAGTCAGATTTTTGCTGAAATTCTGACCCCGGGGCTTACGGATTTTTTCAAAAAAATATTTTCCGCCGGTTAAGTTGTTGAGGGCTTTTTTCTTGTCCTGTGATAAAAAGGCCTCTGTTTCGACTGACAAAACTTCAGGGGAGCATTTGCAACCGGTTGGCACCATTTTTGAGTGAATTGCCAAAAGTCAGATTTTTGCTGAAATACAGACCCCGGGGCTTACGGATTTTTTCAAAAAAATATTTTCCGCCGGTTAAGTTGTTGAGGGCTGATTTCTTGTCCTGTGATAAAAAGGCTTCTGTTTCGACTGTCAAAACTTTCAGGGGAGCAGTTGCAACCGGTTGGCACCATTTTTGAGTGAATTGCCAAAATTCAGATTTTTGCTAAAATTCTGACCCCGGGGCTTACGGATTTTTTCAAAAAAAATATTTTCCGCCGGTTAAGTTGTTGAGGGCTGATTTCTTGTCCTGTGATAAAAAGGCTTCTGTTTCGACTGTGAAAACTTTCAGGGGAGCAGTTGCAACCGGTTGGCACCATTTTTGAGGGAATTGCCAAAAGTCAGATTTTTGCTGAAATTCTTACGGATTTTTTTAAAAAAATATTTTCCGCCTGATAAGTTGTTGTTTCCGCCTGATAAGTCCTGTGATAAAAAGGCTTCTGTTTCGACTGACAAAACTTTCAGTGGAGCAGTTGCAACCGGTTGGCACCATTTTTGAGTGAATTGCCAAAATTCAGATTTTTGCTAAAATTCTGACCCCGGGGCTTACGGATTTTTTCAAAAAAATATTTTCCGCCGGTTAAGTCGTTGAGGGCTGATTTCTTGTCCTGTGATAAAAAGGCTTCTGTTTCGACTGTGAAAACTTTCAGGGGAGCAGTTGCAACCGGTTGGCACCATTTTTGAGGGAATTGCCAAAAGTCAGATTTTTGCTGAAATTCTTACGGATTTTTTCAAAAAAATATTTTTTGCCTGATAAGTTGTTGTTTCCGCCTGATAAGTCCTGTGATAAAAAGGCTTCTGTTTCGACTGACAAAACTTTCAGTGGAGCAGTTGCAACCGGTTGGCACCATTTTTGAGTGAATTGCCAAAATTCAGATTTTTGCTGAAATTCTGACCCCGGGGCTTACGGATTTTTTCAAAAAAATATTTTCTGCCGGTTAAGTTGTTGAGGGCTTTTTTCTTGTCCTGTGATAAAAAGGCCTCTGTTTCGACTGACAAAACTTCAGGGGAGCATTTGCAACCGGTTGGCACCATTATTGAGTGAATTGCCAAAAGTCAGATTTTTGCTGAAATTCTGACCCCGGGGCTTACGGATTTTTTCAAAAAAATATTTTCCGCCGGTTAAGTTGTTGAGGGCTTTTTTCTTGTCCTGTGATAAAAAGGCCTCTGTTTCGACCGTCAAAACTTTCAGGGGAGCATTTGCAACTGGTTGGCACCATTTTTGAGTGAATTGCCAAAAGTCAGATTTTTGCTGAAATTCTGACCCCGGGGCTTACGGATTTTTTCAAAAAAATATTTTCCGCCGTTTAAGTTGTTGAGGGCTTTTTTCTTGTCCTGTGATAAAAAGGCCTCTGTTTCGACTGACAAAACTTCAGGGGAGCATTTGCAACCGGTTGGCACCATTATTGAGTGAATTGCCAAAAGTCAGATTTTTGCTGAAATTCTGACCCCGGGGCTTACGGATTTTTTCAAAAAAATATTTTCCGCCGGTTATGTTGTTGAGGGCTGATTTCTTGTCCTGTGATAAAAAGGCTTCTGTTCCGACTGTCAAAACTTTCAGGGGAGCATTTGCAACCGGTTGGCACCATTTTTGAGTGAATTGCCAAAATTCAGATTTTTGCTAAAATTCTGACCCCGGGGCTTACGGATTTTTTCAAAAAAATATTTTCCGCCGGTTAAGTTGTTGAGGGCTGATTTCTTGTCCTGTGGTAAAAAGGCTTCTGTTTCGACCGTCAAAACTTTCAGGGGAGCATTTGCAAGTGGTTGGCACCATTTTTGAGAGAATTGCCAAAAGTCAGATTTTTGCTGAAATTCAGACCCCGGGTCTTACGGATTTTTTCAAAAAAATATTTTCCGCCGTTTAAGTTTTTGAGGGCTTTTTTCTTGTCCTGTGATAAAAAGGCCTCTGTTTCGACTGACAAAACTTCAGGGGAGCATTTGCAACCAGTTGGCACCATTTTTGAGTGAATTACCAAAAGTCAGATTTTTGCTGAAATTCTTACGGATTTTTTCAAAAAAATATTTTCCCCCGGTTATGTTGTTGAGGGCTGATTTCTTGTCCTGTGATAAAAAGGCTTCTGTTTTGACCGACAAAACTTTCAGGGGAGCATTTGCAACCGGTGGGCACCATTTTTGAGTGAATTGCCAAAAGTCAGATTTTTGCTGAAATTCTTACGGATTTTTTCAAAAAAATATTTTCCGCCTGATAAGTTGTTGTTTCCGCCTGATAAGTCCTGTGATAAAAAGGCTTCTGTTTCGACTGACATAACTTTCAGTGGAGCATTTGCAACCGGTTGGCACCATTTTGGAGTGAATTGCCAAAAGTCAGATTTTTGCTGTAATTCTGACCCCGGGGCTTACGGATTTTTTCAAAAAAATATTTTCCGCCGGTTAAGTTGTTGAGGGCTGATTTCTTGTCCTGTGATAAAAAGGCTTCTGTTTCGACTGTGAAAACTATCAGGGGAGCAGTTGCAACCGGTTGGCACCATTTTTGAGTGAATTGCCAAAAGTCAGATTTTTGCTGAAATTCTGACCCCGGGGATTACGGATTTTTTCAAAAAAATATTTTCCGCCGGTTAAGTTGTTGATGGCTGATTTCTTGTCCTGTGATAAAAAGGCTTCTGTTTCGACTGTCAAAACTTTCAGGGGAGCATTTGCAACTGGTTGGCACCATTTTTGAGTGAATTGCCAAAAGTCAGATTTTTGCTGAAATTCTTACGGATTTTTTCAAAAAAATATTTGCCGCCTGATAAGTTGTTGTTTCCGCCTGATAGGTCCTGTGATAAAAAGGGTTCTGTTTCGACTGACAAAACTTTCAGTGGAGCATTTGCAACCGGTTGGCACCATTTTTGAGTAAATTGCCAAAAGTCAGATTTTTGCTGAAATTCTGACCCCGGGGCTTACGGATTTTTTCAAAAAAATATTTTCCGCCGTTTAAGTTGTTGAGGGCTTTTTTCTTGTCCTGTGATAAAAAGGCCTCTGTTTCGACTGACAAAACTTCAGGGGAGCATTTGCAACCGGTTGGCACCATTATTGAGTGAATTGCCAAAAGTCAGATTTTTGCTGAAATTCTGACCCCGGGGCTTACGGATTTTTTCAAAAATATATTTTCCGCCGGTTATGTTGTTGAGGACTGATTTCTTGTCCTGTGATAAAAAGGCTTCTGTTCCGACTGTCAAAACTTTCAGGGGAGCATTTGCAACCGTTTGGCACCATTTTTGAGTGAATTGCCAAAATTCAGATTTTTGCTAAAATTCTGACCCTGGGGCTTACGGATTTTTTCAAAAAAATATTTTCCGCCAGTTAAGTTGTTGAGGGCTGATTTCTTGTCCTGTGGTAAAAAGGCTTCTGTTTCGACTGACAAAACTTTCAGGGGAAAATTTGCAACCGGTTGGCACCATTTTTGAGTGAATTGTCAAAATTCAGATTTTTGCTGAAATTCTGACCCCGGGGCTTACGGATTTTTTCAAAAAAATATTTTCCGCCGGTTAAGTTGTTGAGGGCTTTTTTCTTGTCCTGTGATAAAAAGGCCTCTGTTTCGACCGTCAAAACTTTCAGGGGAGCATTTGCAACTGGTTGGCACCATTTTTGAGTGAATTGCCAAAAGTCAGATTTTTGCTGAAATTCTGACCCCGGGGCTTACGGATTTTTTCAAAAAAATATTTTCCGCCGGTTAAGTTGTTGAGGGCTTTTTTCTTGTCCTGTGATAAAAAGGCCTCTGTTTCGACTGACAAAACTTCAGGGGAGCATTTGCAACCGGTTGGCACCATTATTGAGTGAATTGCCAAAAGTCAGATTTTTGCTGAAATTCTGACCCCGGGGCTTACGGATTTTTTCAAAAAAATATTTTCCGCCGGTTATGTTGTTGAGGGCTGATTTCTTGTCCTGTGATAAAAAGGCTTCTGTTCCGACTGTCAAAACTTTCAGGGGAGCATTTGCAACCGGTTGGCACCATTTTTGAGTGAATTGCCAAAATTCAGATTTTTGCTAAAATTCTGACCCCGGGGCTTACGGAATTTTTCAAAAAAATATTTTCCGCCGGTTAAGTTGTTGAGGGCTGATTTCTTGTCCTGTGATAAAAAGGCCTCTGTTTCGACCGTCAAAACTTTCAGGGGAGCATTTGCAACTGGTTGGCACCATTTTTAGTGAATTGCCAAAAGTCAGATTTTTGCTGAAATTCTGACCCCGGGGCTTACGGATTTTTTCAAAAAAATATTTTCCGCCGTTTAAGTTGTTGAGGGCTTCTTTCTTGTCCTGTGATAAAAAGGCCTCTGTTTCGACTGACAAAACTTCAGGGGATCATTTGCAACCGGTTGGCACCATTATTGAGTGAATTGCCAAAAGTCAGATTTTTGCTGAAATTCTGACCCCGGGGCTTACGGATTTTTTCAAAAAAATATTTTCCGCCGGTTAAGTTGTTGAGGGCTTTTTTCTTGTCCTGTGATAAAAAGGCCTCTGTTTCGACTGACAAAACTTCAGGGGAGCATTTGCAACCGGTTGGCACCATTTTTGAGTGAATTGCCAAAAGTCAGATTTTTGCTGAAATTCTGACCCTGGGGCTTACGGATTTTTTCAAAAAAATATTTTCCGCCGGTTATGTTGTTGAGGGCTGATTTCTTGTCCTGTGATAAAAAGGCTTCTGTTCCGACTGTCAAAACTTTCAGGGGAACATTTGCAACGGGTTGGCACCATTTTTGAGTGAATTGCCAAAAGTCAGATTTTTGCTGAAATTCTGACCCCGGGGCTTACGAATTTTTTCAAAAAAATATTTTCCGCCGGTTAAGTTGTTGAGGGCTGATTTCTTGTCCTGTGATGAAAAGGCTTTTGTTTCGACTGTCAAAACTTTCAGGGGAGCATTTGCAACCAGTTGGCACCATTTTTGAGTGAATTGCCAAAAGTCAGATTTTTGCTGAAATTCTGACCCCGGGGCTTACGGATTTTTTCAAAAATATATTTTCCGCCGGTTAAGTTGTTGAGGGCTGATTTCTTGTCCTGTGATAAAAGGCCTCTGTTTCGACTGACAAAACTTTAGGGGAGCATTTGCAACCGGTTGGCACCATTTTTGAGTGAATTGCCAAAAGTCAGATTTTTGCTGAAATTCTGACCCCGGGGCTTACGGATTTTTTCCAAAAAATATTTTCCGCCGGTTAAGTTGTTGAGGGCTGATTTTTTGTCCGGTGATAAAAAGGCTTCTGTTTCGACTGACAAAACTTTAGGGGAGCATTTGCAACCGGTTGGCACCATTTTTGAGTGAATTGCCAAAAGTCAGATTTTTGCTGAAATTCTGACCCCGGGGCTTACGGATTTTATCAAAAAAATATTTTCCGCAGGTTATGTTGTTGAGGGCTGATTTCTTGTCCTGTGATAAAAAGGCCTCTGTTTCGACTGACAAAACTTCAGGGGAGCATTTGCAACCAGTTGGCACCATTTTTGAGTGAATTGCCAAAAGTCAGATTTTTGCTGAAATTCTGACCCCGGGGCTTACGAATTTTTTCAAAAAAATATTTTCCGCCGGTTAAGTTGTTGAGGGCTGATTTCTTGTCCTGTGATAAAAAGGCTTCTGTTTCGACTGTCAAAACTTTCAGGGGAGCATTTGCAACCGGTTGGCACCATTTTTGAGTGAATTGGCAAAATTCAGATTTTTGCTAAAATTCTGACCCCGGGGCTTACGGATTTTTTCAAAAAAATATTTTCCGCCGGTTAAGTTGTTGAGGGCTTTTTTCTTGTCCTGTGATAAAAAGGCCTCTGTTTCGACTGACAAAACTTCAGGGGAGCGTTTGCAACCGGTTGGCACCATTTTTGAGTGAATTGCCAAAAGTCAGATTTTTGCTGAAATTCTGACCCCGGGGCTTTCGGATTTGTTCAAAAAAATATTTTCCGCCGGTTATGTTGTTGAGGGCTGATTTCTTGTCCTGTGATAAAAAGGCTTCTGTTCCGACTGTCAAAACTTTCAGGGGAGCATTTGCAACCGGTTGGCACCATTTTTGAGTGAATTGCCAAAAGTCAGATTTTTGCTGAAATTCTGATCCCGGGGCTTACGGATTTTATCAAAAAAATATTTTCCGCCGGTTAAGTTGTTGAGGGCTGATTTCTTGTCCTGTGGTAAAAAGGCTTCTGTTTCGACCGTCAAAACTTTCAGGGGAGCATTTGCAACTGGTTGGCACCATTTTTGAGTGAATTGCCAAAAGTCAGATTTTTGCTGAAATTCTGACCCCGGGGCTTACGGATTTTTTCAAAAAAATATTTTCCGCCGGTTAAGTTGTTGAGGGCTTTTTTCTTGTCCTGTGATAAAAAGGCCTCTGTTTCGACTGACAAAACTTCAGGGGAGCATTTGCAACCGGTTGGCACCATTTTTGAGTGAATTGGCAAAAGTCAGATTTTTGCTGAAATTCTGACCCCGGGTCTTACGATTTTTTTCAAAAAAATATTTTCCGCCGGTTAAGTTGTTGAGGGCTGATTTCTTGTCCTGTGATGAAAAGGCTTTTGTTTCGACTGTCAAAACTTTCAGGGGAGCATTTGCAACCAGTTGGCACCATTTTTGAGTGAATTGCCAAAAGTCAGATTTTTGCTGAAATTCTGACCCCGGGGCTTACGGATTTTTTCAAAAATATATTTTCCGCCGGTTAAGTTGTTGAGGGCTGATTTCTTGTCCTGTGATAAAAAGGCCTCTGTTTCGACTGACAAAACTTTAGGGGAGCATTTGCAACCGGTTGGCACCATTTTTGAGTGAATTGCCAAAAGTCAGATTTTTGCTGAAATTCTGACCCCGGGGCTTACGGATTTTTTCAAAAAAATATTTTCCGCCGGTTAAGTTGTTGAGGGCTGATTTTTTGTCCGGTGATAAAAAGGCTTCTGTTTCGACTGACAAAACTTTAGGGGAGCATTTGCAACCGGTTGGCACCATTTTTGAGTGAATTGCCAAAAGTCAGATTTTTGCTGAAATTCTGACCCCGGGGCTTACGGATTTTATCAAAAAAATATTTTCCGCAGGTTATGTTGTTGAGGGCTGATTTCTTGTCCTGTGATAAAAAGGCCTCTGTTTCGACTGACAAAACTTCAGGGGAGCGTTTGCAACCGGTTGGCACCATTTTTGAGTGAATTGCCAAAAGTCAGATTTTTGCTGAAATTCTGACCCCGGGGCTTACGGATTTTTTCAAAAAAATATTTTCCGCCGGTTAAGTTGTTGAGGGCTGATTTTTTGTCCGGTGATAAAAAGGCTTCTGTTTCGACTGACAAAACTTTCAGGGGACAATTTGCAACCGGTTGGCACCATTTTTGAGTGACTTGCCAAAAGTCAGATTTTTGCTGAAATTCTGACCCTGGGGCTTACGGATTTTTTCAAAAAATATTTTCTGCCGTTTAAGTTGTTGAGGGCTTTTTTCTTGTCCTGTGATAAAAAGGCCTCTGTTCCGACTGACAAAACTTCAGGGGAGCATTTGCAACCGGTTGTCACCATTTTTGAGTGAATTGCCAAAAGTCAGATTTTTGCTGAAATTCTGACTCCGGGGCTTACGAATTTTTTCAAAAAAATATTTTCCGCCGGTTAAGTTGTTGAGGGCTGATTTCTTGTCCAGTGATAAAAAGGCTTCTGTTTCGACTGTCAAAACTTTCAGGGGAGCATTTGCAACCGGTTGGCACCATTTTTGAGTGAATTGGCAAAATTCAGATTTTTGCTAAAATTCTGACCCCGGGGCTTACGGATTTTTTCAAAAAAATATTTTCCGCCGGTTAAGTTGTTGAGGGCTGATTCCTTGTCCTGTGATAAAAAGGCTTCTGTTTCGACTGACAAAACTTTCAGGGGACAATTTGCAACCGGTTGGCACCATTTTTGAGTGAATTGCCAAAAGTCAGATTTTTGCTGAAATTTTTGCTTACGGATTTTTTCAAAAAAATATTTTCCGCCGGTTAAGTTGTTGAGGGCTGATTTCTTGTCCTGTGATAAAAAGGCCTCTGTTTCGACTGACAAAACTTCAGGGGAGCATTTGCAACCGGTTGGCACCATTTTTGAGTGAATTGCCAAAAGTCAGATTTTTGCTGAAATTCTGACTCCGGGGCTTACGGATTTTTTCAAAAAAATATTTTCCGCCGGTTAAGTTGTTGAGGGCTGATTTTTTGTCTGGTGATAAAAAGGCTTCTGTTTCGACTGACAAAACTTTCAGGGGACAATTTGCAACCGGTTGGCACCATTTTTGAGTGACTTGCCAAAAGTCAGATTTTTGCTGAAATTCTGACCCCGGGGCTTACGGATTTTTTCAAAAAATATTTTCCGCCGTTTAAGTTGTTGAGGGCTTTTTTCTTGTCCTGTGATAAAAAGGCCTCTGTTTCGACTGACAAAACTTCAGGGGAGCATTTGCAACCGGTTGGCACCATTTTTGAGTGAATTGCCAAAAGTCAGATTTTTGCTGAAATTCTGACTCCGGGGCTTACGAATTTTTTCAAAAAAATATTTTCCGCCGGTTAAGTTGTTGCGGGCTGATTTTTTGTCCTGTGATAAAAATGCTTCTGTTTCGACTGTCAAAACTTTCAGGGGAGCATTTGCAACCGGTTGGCACCATTTTTGAGTGAATTGCCAAAAGTCAGATTTTTGCTGAAATTCTGACTCCGGGGCTTACGAATTTTTTCAAAAAAATATTTTCCGCCGGTTAAGTTGTTGAGGGCTGATTTCTTGTCCTGTGATAAAAAGGCTTCTGTTTCGACTGTCAAAACTTTCAGGGGAGCATTTGCAACCGGTTGGCACCATTTTTGAGTGAATTGGCAAAATTCAGATTTTTGCTAAAATTCTGACCCCGGGGCTTACGGATTTTTTCAAAAAAATATTTTCCGCCGGTTAAGTTGTTGAGGGCTGATTCCTTGTCCTGTGATAAAAAGGCTTCTGTTTCGACTGACAAAACTTTCAGGGGACAATTTGCAACCGGTTGGCACCATTTTTGAGTGAATTGCCAAAAGTCAGATTTTTGCTGAAATTTTTGCTTACGGATTTTTTCAAAAAAATATTTTCCGCCGGTTAAGTTGTTGAGGGCTGATTTCTTGTCCTGTGATAAAAAGGCCTCTGTTTCGACTGACAAAACTTCAGAGGAGCATTTGCAACCGGTTGGCACCATTTTTGAGTGAATTGCCAAAAGTCAGATTTTTGCTGAAATTCTGACCCCGGGGCTTACGGATTTTTTCAAAAAAATATTTTCCGCCGGATAAGTTGTTGCGGGCTGATTTTTTGTCCTGTGATAAAAAGGCCTCTTTTTCGACTGACAAAACTTCAGGGGAGCATTTCCAACCGGTTGGCACCATTTTTGAGTGAATTGCCAAAAGTCAGATTTTTGCTGAAATTCTGACCCCGGGGCTTACGGATTTTATCAAAAAAATATTTTCCGCAGATTATGTTGTTGAGGGCTGATTTCTTGTCCTGTGATAAAAAGGCCTCTGTTTCGACTGACAAAACTTCAGGGGAGCATTTGCAACCGGTTGGCACCATTTTTGAGTGAATTGCCAAAAGTCAGATTTTTGCTGAAATTCTGACCCCGGGGCTTACGAATTTTTTCAAAAAAATATTTTCCGCCGGTTAAGTTGTTGAGGGCTGATTTCTTGTCCTGTGATAAAAAGGCTTCTGTTTCGACTGTCAAAACTTTCAGGGGAGCATTTGCAACCGGTTGGCACCATTTTTGAGTGAATTGGCAAAATTCAGATTTTTGCTAAAATTTTGACCCCGGGGCTTACGGATTTTTTCAAAAAAATATTTTCCGCCGGTTAAGTTGTTGAGGGCTGATTTTTTGTCCGGTGATAAAAAGGCTTCTGTTTCGACTGACAAAACTTTCAGGGGACAATTTGCAACCGGTTGGCACCATTTTTGAGTGACTTGCCAAAAGTCAGATTTTTGCTGAAATTCTGACCCCGGGGCTTACGGATTTTTTCAAAAAATATTTTCCGCCGTTTAAGTTGTTGAGGGCTTTTTTCTTGTCCTGTGATAAAAAGGCCTCTGTTTCGACTGACAAAACTTCAGGGGAGCATTTGCAACCGGTTGGCACCATTTTTGAGTGAATTGCCAAAAGTCAGATTTTTGCTGAAATTCTGACCCCGGGGCTTACGAATTTTTTCAAAAAAATATTTTCCGCCGGTTAAGTTGTTGAGGGCTGATTCCTTGTCCTGTGATAAAAAGGCTTCTGTTTCGACTGACAAAACTTTCAGGGGACAATTTGCAACCGGTTGGCACCATTTTTGAGTGAATTGCCAAAAGTCAGATTTTTGCTGAAATTTTTGCTTACGGATTTTTTCAAAAAAATATTTTCCGCCGGTTAAGTTGTTGAGGGCTGATTTCTTGTCCTGTGATAAAAAGGCCTCTGTTTCGACTGACAAAACTTCAGAGGAGCATTTGCAACCGGTTGGCACCATTTTTGAGTGAATTGCCAAAAGTCAGATTTTTGCTGAAATTCTGACCCCGGGGCTTACGGATTTTTTCAAAAAAATATTTTCCGCCGGATAAGTTGTTGCGGGCTGATTTTTTGTCCTGTGATAAAAAGGCCTCTTTTTCGACTGACAAAACTTCAGGGGAGCATTTGCAACCGGTTGGCACCATTTTTGAGTGAATTGCCAAAAGTCAGATTTTTGCTGAAATTCTGACCCCGGGGCTTACCGATTTTTTAAAAAAAATATTTTCCACCGGTTATGTTGTTGAGGGCTGATTTCTTGTCCTGTGATAAAAAGGCCTCTGTTTCGACTGACAAAACTTCAGGGGAGCATTTCCAACCGGTTGGCACCATTTTTGAGTGAATTGCCAAAAGTCAGATTTTTGCTGAAATTCTGACCCCGGGGCTTACGGATTTTATCAAAAAATTATTTTCCGCAGATTATGTTGTTGAGGGCTGATTTCTTGTCCTGTGATAAAAAGGCCTCTGTTTCGACTGACAAAACTTCAGGGGAGCATTTGCAACCGGTTGGCACCATTTTTGAGTGAATTGCCAAAAGTCAGATTTTTGCTGAAATTCTGACCCCGGGGCTTACGAATTTTTTCAAAAAAATATTTTCCGCCGGTTAAGTTGTTGAGGGCTGATTTCTTGTCCTGTGATAAAAAGGCTTCTGTTTCGACTGTCAAAACTTTCAGGGGAGCATTTGCAACCAGTTGGCACCATTTTTGAGTGAATTGCCAAAAGTCAGATTTTTGCTGAAATTCTGACCCCGGGGCTTACGGATTTTTTCAAAAAAATATTTTCCGCCGGTTAAGTTGTTGAGGGCTGATTTCTTGTCCTGTGATAAAAAGGCCTCTGTTTCGACTGACAAAACTTTCAGGGGACAATTTGCAACCGGTTGGCACCATTTTTGAGTGAATTGCCAAAAGTCAGATTTTTGCTGAAATTCTGACCCCGGGGCTTACGGATTTTATCAAAAAAATATTTTCCGCAGGTTATGTTGTTGAGGGCTGATTTCTTGTCCTGTGATAAAAAGGCCTCTGTTTCGACTGACAAAACTTCAGGGGAGCATTTGCAACCGGTTGGCACCATTTTTGAGTGAATTGCCAAAAGTCAGATTTTTGCTGAAATTCTGACCCCGGGGCTTACGAATTTTTTCAAAAAAATATTTTCCGCCGGTTAAGTTGTTGAGGGCTGATTTCTTGTCCTGTGATAAAAAGGCTTCTGTTTCGACTGTCAAAACTTTCAGGGGAGCATTTGCAACCGGTTGGCACCATTTTTGAGTGACTTGCCAAAAGTCAGATTTTTGCTGAAATTCTGATCCCGGGGCTTACGGATTTTTTCAAAAAATATTTTCCGCCGTTTAAGTTGTTGAGGGCTTTTTTCTTGTCCTGTGATAAAAAGGCCTCTGTTTCGACTGACAAAACTTCAGGGGAGCATTTGCAACCGGTTGGCACCATTTTTGAGTGAATTGCCAAAAGTCAGATTTTTGCTGAAATTCTGACTCCGGGGCTTACGAATTTTTTCAAAAAAATATTTTCCGCCGGTTAAGTTGTTGAGGGCTGATTTCTTGTCCTGTGATTAAAAGGCTTCTGTTTCGACTGTGAAAACTTTCAGGGGAGCAGTTGCAACCGGTTGGCACCATTTTTGAGTGAATTGCCAAAAGTCAGATTTTTGCTGAAATTCTGACCCCGGGGCTTACGGATTTTTTCAAAAAAATATTTTCCGCCGGTTAAGTTGTTGAGGGCTGATTTCTTGTCCTGTGATAAAAAGGCTTCTGTTTCGACTGTCAAAACTTTCAGGGGACAATTTGCAACCGGTTGGCACCATTTTTGAGTGAACTGCCAAAAGTCAGATTTTTGCTGAAATTCTGACCCCGGGGCTTACGGATTTTTTCAAAAAAGTATTTTCCGCCTGATAAGTTGTTGTTTCCGCCTGATAAGTCCTGTGATAAAAGGGCATCTGTTTCGACTGACACAACTTTCAGTGGAGCATTTACAACCGGTTGGCACCATTTTGGAGTGAATTGCCAAAAGTCAGATTTTTGCTGAAATTCTGACCCCGGGGCTTACGGATTTTTTCAAAAAAATATTTTCCGCCGGATAAGTTGTTGCGGGCTGATTTTTTGTCCTGTGATAAAAAGGCTTCTGTTTCGACTGTCAAAACTTTCAGGGGAGCATTTGCAACCAGTTGGCACCATTTTTGAGTGAATTGCCAAAAGTCAGATTTTCCTGAAATTCTGACCCCGGGGCTTACGGATTTTTTCAAAAAAATATTTTCCGCCGGTTAAGTTGTTGCGGGCTGATTTTTTGTCCGGTGATAAAAAGGCTTCTGTTTCGACTGTCAAAACTTTCAGGGGAGCATTTGCAACCGGTTGGCACCATTTTTGAGTGAATTGCCAAAATTCAGATTTTTGCTAAAATTCTGACCCCGGGGCTTACGGATTTTTTCAAAAAAATATTTTCCGCCGGTTAAGATGTTGAAGGCTGATTTCTTGTCCTGTGATAAAAAGGCTTCTGTTTCGACTGACAAAACTTTCAGGGGAGCATTTGCAACCGGTTGGCACCATTTTTGAGTGAATTGCCAAAAGTCAGATTTTTGCTGAAATTTTTGCTTACGGATTTTTTCAAAAAAATATTTTCCGCCGGTTAAGTTGTTGAGGGCTGATTTCTTGTCCTGTGATAAAAAGGCCTCTGTTTCGACTGACAAAACTTCAGGGGAGCATTTGCAACCGGTTGGCACCATTTTTGAGTGAATTGCCAAAAGTCAGATTTTTGCTGAAATTCTGACCCCGGGGCTTACGGATTTTTTCAAAAAAATATTTTCCGCCGGTTAAGTTGTTGCGGGCTGATTTTTTGTCCTGTGATAAAAAGGCTTCTGTTTCGACTGTCAAAACTTTCAGGGGAGCATTTGCAACCAGTTGGCACCATTTTTGAGTGAATTGCCAAAAGTCAGATTTTTGCTGAAATTCTGACCCCGGGGCTTACGGATTTTTTCAAAAAAATATTTTCCGCCGGTTAAGTTGTTGAGGGCTGATTTCTTGTCCTGTGATAAAAAGGCTTCTGTTTCGACTGACAAAACTTTCAGGGGAGCATTTGCAACCGGTTGGCACCATTTTTGAGTGAATTGCCAAAAGTCAGATTTTTGCTGAAATTCTGACCCCGGGGCTTACGGATTTTTTCAAAAAAATATTTTCCGCCGGTTAAGTTGTTGAGGGCTGATTTCTTGTCCTGTGATAAAAAGGCTTCTGTTTCGACTGTCAAAACTTTCAGGGGACAATTTGCAACCGGTTGGCACCATTTTTGAGTGAACTGCCAAAAGTCAGATTTTTGCTTAAATTCTGACCCCGGGGCTTACGGATTTTTTCAAAAAAATATTTTCCGCCTGATAAGTTGTTGTTTCCGCCTGATAAGTCCTGTGATAAAAGGGCGTCCGTTTCGACTGACAAAACTTTCAGTGGAGCATTTACAACCGGTTGGCACCATTTTGGAGTGAATTGCCAAAAGTCAGATTTTTGCTGAAATTCTGACCCCGGGGTTTACGGATTTTTTCAAAAAAATATTTTCCACCTGATAAGTTGTTGAGGGCTGATTTCTTGTCCTGTGATAAAAAGGCTTCTGTTTTGATTGTCAAAACTTTCAGGGGAGCATTTGCAACCGGTTGGCACCATTTTTGAGTGAATTGCCAAAAGTCAGATTTTTGCTGAAATTCTGACCCCGGGGCTTACAGATTTTTTCAAAAAAATATTTTCCGCGGGATAAGTTGTTGAGGGCTGATTTCTTGTCCTGTGATAAAAAGGCTTCTGTTTTGACCGACAAAACTTTCAGGGGAGCATTTGCAACCGGTTGGCACCATTTTTGAGTGAATTGCCAAAAGTCAGATTTTTGCTGAAATTCTTACGGATTTTTTCAAAAAGATATTTTCCGCCTGATAAGTTGTTGTTTCGGCCTGATAGGTCCTGTGATAAAAAGGCTTCTGTTTCGACTGACAAAACTTTCAGTGGAGCATTTGCAACCGGTTGGCACCATTTTGGAGTGAATTGCCAAAAGTCAGATTTTTGCTGAAATTCTGACCCCGGGGTTTACGGATTTTTTCAAAAAAATATTTTCCACCTGATAAGTTGTTGAGGGCTGATTTCTTGTCCTGTGATAAAAAGGCTTCTGTTTTGATTGTCAAAACTTTCAGGGGAGCATTTGCAACCGGTTGGCACCATTTTTGAGTGAATTGCCAAAAGTCAGATTTTTGCTGAAATTCTGACCCCGGGGCTTACAGATTTTTTCAAAAAAATATTTTCCGCCGGATAAGTTGTTGAGGGCTGATTTCTTGTCCTGTGATAAAAAGGCTTCTGTTTTGACCGACAAAACTTTCAGGGGAGCATTTGCAACCGGTTGGCACCATTTTTGAGTGAATTGCCAAAAGTCAGATTTTTGCTGAAATTCTTACGGATTTTTTCAAAAAGATATTTTCCGCCTGATAAGTTGTTGTTTCGGCCTAATAGGTCCTGTGATAAAAAGGCCTCTGTTTCGACCGTCAAAACTTTCAGGGGAGCATTTGCAACTGGTTGGCACCATTTTTGAGTGAATTGCCAAAAGTCAGATTTTTGCTGAAATTCTGACCCCGGGGCTTACGGATTTTTTCAAAAAAATATTTTCCGCCGTTTAAGTTGTTGAGGGATTTTTTCTTGTCCTGTGATAAAAAGGCCTCTTTTTCGACTGACAAAACTTCAGGGGAGCATTTGCAACCGGTTGGCACCATTTTTGAGTGAATTGCCAAAAGTCAGATTTTTGCTGAAATTCTGACCCCGGGGCTTACGGATTTTTTCAAAAAAATATTTTCCACCGGTTGAGTTGTTGAGGGCTGATTTTTTGTACGGTGATAAAAAGGCTTCTGTTTCGACTGACAAAACTTTCAGGGGACAATTTGCAACCGGTTGGCACCATTTTTGAGTGAATTGCCAAAAGTCAGATTTTTGCTGAAATTCTGACCCCGGGGCTTACGGATTTTATCAAAAAAATATTTTCCGCAGGTTATGTTGTTGAGGGCTGATTTCTTGTCCTGTGATAAAAAGGCCTCTGTTTCGACTGACAAAACTTCAGGGGAGCATTTGCAACCGGTTGGCACCATTTTTGAGTGAATTGCCAAAAGTCAGATTTTTGCTGAAATTCTGACCCCGGGGCTTACGAATTTTTTCAAAAAAATATTTTCCGCCGGTTAAGTAGTTGAGGGCTGATTTCTTGTCCTGTGATAAAAAGGCTTCTGTTTCGACTGTCAAAACTTTCAGGGGAGCATTTGCAACTGGTTGGCACCATTTTTGAGTGAATTGGCAAAATTCAGATTTTTGCTAAAATTCTGACCCCGGGGCTTACGGATTTTTTCAAAAAAATATTTTCCGCCGGTTAAGTTGTTGAGGGCTGATTTCTTGTCCTGTGATAAAAAGCCTTCTGTTTCCATCGCCAAAGGTTTCAGGAGAGCATTTGCAACCGGTTGGCACCATTTTTGAGTGAATTGCCAAAAGTCAGATTTTTGCTGAAATTCTGACCCCGGGGCTTACGGATTTTTTCAAAAAAATATTTTCCGCCGTTTAAGTTGTTGAGGGCTTTTTTCTTGTCCTGTGATAAAAAGGCCTCTGTTTCGACTGACAAAACTTCAGGGGAGCATTTGCAACCGGTTGGCACCATTTTTGAGTGAATTGCCAAAAGTCAGATTTTTGCTGAAATTCTGACTCCGGGGCTTACGAATTTTTTCAAAAAAATATTTTCCGCCGGTTAAGTTGTTGAGGGCTGATTTCTTGTCCTGTGATAAAAATGCTTCTGTTTCGACTGTCAAAACTTTCAGGGGAGCATTTGCAACCGGTTGGCACCATTTTTGAGTGAATTGGCAAAATTCAGATTTTTGCTAAAATTCTGACCCCGGGGCTTACGGATTTTTTCAAAAAAATATTTTCCGCCGGTTAAGTTGTTGAGGGCTGATTCCTTGTCCTGTGATAAAAAGGCTTCTGTTTCGACTGACAAAACTTTCAGGGGACAATTTGCAAACGGTTGGCACCATTTTTGAGTGAATTGCCAAAAGTCAGATTTTTGCTGAAATTTTTGCTTACGGATTTTTTCAAAAAAATATTTTCCGCCGGTTAAGTTGTTGAGGGCTGATTTCTTGTCCTGTGATAAAAAGGCCTCTGTTTCGACTGACAAAACTTCAGGGGAGCATTTGCAACCGGTTGGCACCATTTTTGAGTGAATTGCCAAAAGTCAGATTTTTGCTGAAATTCTGATCCCGGGGCTTACGGATTTTTTCAAAAAAATATTTTCCGCCGGTTAAGTTGTTGCGGGCTGATTTTTTGTCCTGTGATAAAAATGCTTCTGTTTCGACTGTCAAAACTTTCAGGGGAGCATTTGCAACCGGTTGGCACCATTTTTGAGTGAATTGCCAAAAGTCAGATTTTTGCTGAAATCCTGACTCCGGGGCTTACGGATTTTTTCAAAAAAATATTTTCCGCCGGTTAAGTTGTTGAGGGCTGATTTCTTGTCCTGTGATAAAAAGGCTTCTGTTTCGACTGTCAAAACTTTCAGGGGAGCATTTGCAACCGGTTGGCACCATTTTTGAGTGAATTGCCAAAATTGAGATTTTTGCTAAAATTCTGACCCCGGGGCTTACGGATTTTTTCAAAAAAATATTTTCCGCCGGTTAAGTTGTTGAGGGCTGATTTCTTGTCCTGTGATAAAAAGGCTTCTGTTTCGACTGACAAAACTTTCAGGGGAGCATTTGCAACCGGTTGGCACCATTTTTGAGTGAATTGCCAAAAGTCAGATTTTTGCTGAAATTCTGACCCCGTGGCTTACGGATTTTTTCAAAAAAAAATTTTCCGCCGGTTAAGTTGTTGAGGGCTGATTTCTTGTCCTGTGATAAAAAGGCCTCTGTTTCGACTAACAAAACTTCAGGGGAGCATTTGCAACCGGTTGGCACCATTTTTGAGTGAATTGCCAAAAGTCAGATTTTTGCTGAAATTTTTGCTTACGGATTTTTTCAAAAAAATATTTTCCGCCGGTTAAGTTGTTGAGGGCTGATTTGTTGTCCTGTGATTAAAAGGCCTCTGTTTCGACTGACAAAACTTCAGGGGAGCATTTGCAACCGGTTGGCACCATTTTTGAGTGAATTGCCAAAAGTCAGATTTTTGCTGAAACTCTGACCCCGGGGCTTACGAATTTTTTCAAAAAAATATTTTCCGCCGGTTAAGTTGCTGAGGGCTGATTTCTTGTCCTGTGATAAAAAGGCTTCTGTTTCGACTGTCAAAACTTTCAGGGGAGCATTTGCAACCAGTTGGCACCATTTTTGAGTGAATTGCCAAAAGTCAGATTTTTGCTGAAATTCTGACCCCGGGGTTTACGGATTTTTTCAAAAAAATATTTTCCGCCGGTTAAGTTGTTGAGGGCTGATTACTTGTCCTGTGATAAAAAGGCCTCTGTTTCGACTGACAAAACTTCAGGGGAGCATTTGCAACCGGTTGGCACCATTTTTGAGTGAATTGCCAAAATTCAGATTTTTGCTAAAATTCTGACCCCGGGGCTTACGGATTTTTTCAAAAAAATATTTTCCGCCAGTTAAGTTGTTGAGGGCTGATTTCTTGTCCTGTGGTAAAAAGGCTTCTGTTTCGACTGACAAAACTTTCAGGGGACAATTTGCAACTGGTTGGCACCATTTTTGAGTGAATTGTCAAAATTCAGATTTTTGCTGAAATTCTGACCCCGGGGCTTACGGATTTTTCAAAAAAATATTTTCCGCTGGTTAAGTTGTTGAGGGCTTTTTTTCTTCTCCTGTGATAAAAAGGCCTCTGTTTCGACCGTAAAAACTTTCAGGGGAGCATTTGGAACCGGTTGGCACCATTTTTGAGTGAATTGCCAAAAGTCAGATTTTTGTTGAAATTCTGACCCTGGGGCTACGGATTTTTTCAAAAAAATATTTTCCGCCGGTTATGTTGTTGAGGGCTGATTTCTTGTCCTGTGATAAAAAGGCTTCTGTTCCGACTGTCAAAACTTTCAGGGGAGCATTTACAACCGGTTGGCACCATTTTTGAGTGAATTGCCAAAATTCAGATTTTTGCTAAAATTCTGACCCCGGGGCTTACGGATTTTTTCAAAAAAATATTTTCCGCCGGTTAAGTTGTTGAGGGCTGATTTCTTGTCCTGTGATAAAAAGGCTTCTGTTTCGACTGTGAAAACTTTCAGGGGAGCAGTTGCAACCGGTTGGCACCATTTTTGAGTGAATTGCCAAAAGTCAGATTTTTGCTGAAATTCTGACCCCGGGGCTTACGGATTTTTTCAAAAAAATATTTTCCGCCGGTTAAGTTGTTGAGGGCTGATTTCTTGTCCTGTGATAAAAAGGCTTCTGTTTCGACTGTCAAAACTTTCAGGGGACAATTTGCAACCGGTTGGCAACATTTTTGAGTGAACTGCCAAAAGTCAGATTTTTGCTGAAATTCTGACCCCGGGGCTTACGGATTTTTTCAAAAAAATATTTTCCGCCTGATAAGTTGTTGTTTCCGCCTGATAAGTCCTGTGATAAAAGGGCATCTGTTTCGACTGACAAAACTTTCAGTGGAGCATTTACAACCGGTTGGCATCATTTTGGAGTGAATTGCCAAAAGTCAGATTTTTGCTGAAATTCTGACCCCGGGGTTTACGGATTTTTTCAAAAAAATATTTTCCACCTGATAAGTTGTTGAGGGCTGATTTCTTGTCCTGTGATAAAAAGACTTCTGTTTTGATTGTCAAAACTTCCAGGGGAGCATTTGCAACCGGTTGGCACCATTTTTGAGTGAATTGGCAAAATTCAGATTTTTGCTAAAATTCTGACCTCGGGGCTTACGGATTTTTTCAAAAAAATATTTTCCGCCGGTTAAGTTGTTGAGGGCTGATTCCTTGTCCTGTGATAAAAAGGCTTCTGTTTCGACTGACAAAACTTTCAGGGGACAATTTGCAAACGGTTGGCACCATTTTTGAGTGAATTGCCAAAAGTCAGATTTTTGCTGAAATTTTTGCTTACGGATTTTTTCAAAAAAATATTTTCCGCCGGTTAAGTTGTTGAGGGCTGATTTCTTGTCCTGTGATAAAAAGGCCTCTGTTTCGACTGACAAAACTTCAGGGGAGCATTTGCAACCGGTTGGCACCATTTTTGAGTGAATTGCCAAAAGTCAGATTTTTGCTGAAATTCTGATCCCGGGGCTTACGGATTTTTTCAAAAAAATATTTTCCGCCGGTTAAGTTGTTGCGGGCTGATTTTTTGTCCTGTGATAAAAATGCTTCTGTTTCGACTGTCAAAACTTTCAGGGGAGCATTTGCAACCGGTTGGCACCATTTTTGAGTGAATTGCCAAAAGTCAGATTTTTGCTGAAATCCTGACTCCGGGGCTTACGGATTTTTTCAAAAAAATATTTTCCGCCGGTTAAGTTGTTGAGGGCTGATTTCTTGTCCTGTGATAAAAAGGCTTCTGTTTCGACTGTCAAAACTTTCAGGGGAGCATTTGCAACCGGTTGGCACCATTTTTGAGTGAATTGCCAAAATTGAGATTTTTGCTAAAATTCTGACCCCGGGGCTTACGGATTTTTTCAAAAAAATATTTTCCGCCGGTTAAGTTGTTGAGGGCTGATTTCTTGTCCTGTGATAAAAAGGCTTCTGTTTCGACTGACAAAACTTTCAGGGGAGCATTTGCAACCGGTTGGCACCATTTTTGAGTGAATTGCCAAAAGTCAGATTTTTGCTGAAATTCTGACCCCGTGGCTTACGGATTTTTTCAAAAAAAAATTTTCCGCCGGTTAAGTTGTTGAGGGCTGATTTCTTGTCCTGTGATAAAAAGGCCTCTGTTTCGACTAACAAAACTTCAGGGGAGCATTTGCAACCGGTTGGCACCATTTTTGAGTGAATTGCCAAAAGTCAGATTTTTGCTGAAATTTTTGCTTACGGATTTTTTCAAAAAAATATTTTCCGCCGGTTAAGTTGTTGAGGGCTGATTTGTTGTCCTGTGATTAAAAGGCCTCTGTTTCGACTGACAAAACTTCAGGGGAGCATTTGCAACCGGTTGGCACCATTTTTGAGTGAATTGCCAAAAGTCAGATTTTTGCTGAAACTCTGACCCCGGGGCTTACGAATTTTTTCAAAAAAATATTTTCCGCCGGTTAAGTTGCTGAGGGCTGATTTCTTGTCCTGTGATAAAAAGGCTTCTGTTTCGACTGTCAAAACTTTCAGGGGAGCATTTGCAACCAGTTGGCACCATTTTTGAGTGAATTGCCAAAAGTCAGATTTTTGCTGAAATTCTGACCCCGGGGTTTACGGATTTTTTCAAAAAAATATTTTCCGCCGGTTAAGTTGTTGAGGGCTGATTACTTGTCCTGTGATAAAAAGGCCTCTGTTTCGACTGACAAAACTTCAGGGGAGCATTTGCAACCGGTTGGCACCATTTTTGAGTGAATTGCCAAAATTCAGATTTTTGCTAAAATTCTGACCCCGGGGCTTACGGATTTTTTCAAAAAAATATTTTCCGCCAGTTAAGTTGTTGAGGGCTGATTTCTTGTCCTGTGGTAAAAAGGCTTCTGTTTCGACTGACAAAACTTTCAGGGGACAATTTGCAACTGGTTGGCACCATTTTTGAGTGAATTGTCAAAATTCAGATTTTTGCTGAAATTCTGACCCCGGGGCTTACGGATTTTTCAAAAAAATATTTTCCGCTGGTTAAGTTGTTGAGGGCTTTTTTTCTTCTCCTGTGATAAAAAGGCCTCTGTTTCGACCGTAAAAACTTTCAGGGGAGCATTTGGAACCGGTTGGCACCATTTTTGAGTGAATTGCCAAAAGTCAGATTTTTGTTGAAATTCTGACCCTGGGGCTACGGATTTTTTCAAAAAAATATTTTCCGCCGGTTATGTTGTTGAGGGCTGATTTCTTGTCCTGTGATAAAAAGGCTTCTGTTCCGACTGTCAAAACTTTCAGGGGAGCATTTACAACCGGTTGGCACCATTTTTGAGTGAATTGCCAAAATTCAGATTTTTGCTAAAATTCTGACCCCGGGGCTTACGGATTTTTTCAAAAAAATATTTTCCGCCGGTTAAGTTGTTGAGGGCTGATTTCTTGTCCTGTGATAAAAAGGCTTCTGTTTCGACTGTGAAAACTTTCAGGGGAGCAGTTGCAACCGGTTGGCACCATTTTTGAGTGAATTGCCAAAAGTCAGATTTTTGCTGAAATTCTGACCCCGGGGCTTACGGATTTTTTCAAAAAAATATTTTCCGCCGGTTAAGTTGTTGAGGGCTGATTTCTTGTCCTGTGATAAAAAGGCTTCTGTTTCGACTGTCAAAACTTTCAGGGGACAATTTGCAACCGGTTGGCAACATTTTTGAGTGAACTGCCAAAAGTCAGATTTTTGCTGAAATTCTGACCCCGGGGCTTACGGATTTTTTCAAAAAAATATTTTCCGCCTGATAAGTTGTTGTTTCCGCCTGATAAGTCCTGTGATAAAAGGGCATCTGTTTCGACTGACAAAACTTTCAGTGGAGCATTTACAACCGGTTGGCATCATTTTGGAGTGAATTGCCAAAAGTCAGATTTTTGCTGAAATTCTGACCCCGGGGTTTACGGATTTTTTCAAAAAAATATTTTCCACCTGATAAGTTGTTGAGGGCTGATTTCTTGTCCTGTGATAAAAAGACTTCTGTTTTGATTGTCAAAACTTCCAGGGGAGCATTTGCAACCGGTTGGCACCATTTTTGAGTGAATTGCCAAAAGTCAGATTTTTGCTGAAATTCTGACCCCAGGGCTTACGGATTTTTTCAAAAAAATATTTTCTGCCGGTTAAGTTGTTGCGGGCTGATTTTTTGTCCTGTGGTAAAAAGGCTTCTGTTTTGACCGACAAAACTTTCAGGGGAGCATTTGCAACCAGTTGGCACCATTTTTGAGTGAATTGCCAAAAGTCAGATTTTTGCTGAAATTCTGACCCCGGGGCTTACGGATTTTTTCAAAAAAATATTTTCCGCCGGTTAAATTGTTGCGGGCTGATTTTTTATCCGGTGATAAAAAGGCTTCTGTTTCGACTGACAAAACTTTCAGGGGACAATTTGCAACCGGTTGGCACCATTTTTGAGTGAATTGCCAAAAGTCAGATTTTTGCTGAAATTCTGACCCCGGGGCTTACGGATTTTTTCAAAAAAATATTTTCCGCCGGTTAAGTTGTTGAGGGCTTTTTTCTTGTCCTGTGATAAAAAGGTCTCTGTTTCGACTGACAAAACTTCAGGGGAGCATTTGCAACCGGTTGGCACCATTTTTGAGTGAATTGCCAAAAGTCAGATTTTTGCTGAAATTCTGACCCCGGGGCTTACGGATTTTTTCAAAAAAATATTTTCCGCCGGTTAAGTTGTTGAGGGCTGATTTCTTGTCCTGTGATAAAAAGGCTTCTGTTTCGACTGTCAAAACTTTCAGGGGAGCAGTTGCAACCGGTTGGCACCATTTTTCAGTGAATTGCCAAAATTCAGACTTTTGCTAAAATTCTGACCCCGGGGCTTACGGATTTTTTCAAAAAAATATTTTCCGCCGGTTAAGTTGTTGAGGGCTGATTTCTTGTCCTGTGATAAAAAGGCTTCTGTTTCGACTGTGAAAACTTTCAGGGGAGCAGTTGCAACCGGTTGGCACCATTTTTGAGGGAATTGCCAAAAGTCAGATTTTTGCTGAAATTCTTACGGATTTTTTCAAAAAAATATTTTCCGCCTGATAAGTTGTTGTTTCCGCCTGATAAGTCCTGTGATAAAAAGGCTTCTGTTTCGACTGACAAAACTTTCAGTGAAGCAGTTGCAACCGGTTGGCACCATTTTTGAGTGAATTGCCAAAAGTCAGATTTTTGCTGAAATGCTGACCCCGGGGCTTACGAATTTTTTCAAAAAAATATTTTCCGCCGGTTAAGTTGTTGACGGCTGATTTCTTGTCCTGTGATAAAAAGGCTTCTGTTTCGACTGTGAAAACTTTCAGGGGAGCCGTTGCAACCGGTTGGCACCATTTTTGAGTGAATTGCCAAAAGTCAGATTTTTGCTGAAATTCTGACCCCGGGGCTTACGGATTTTTTCAAAAAAATATTTTCCGCCGGTTAAGTTGTTGAGGGCTGATTTCTTGTCCTGTGATAAAAAGGCTTCTGTTTCGACTGTCAAAACTTTCAGGGGACAATTTGCAACCGGTTGGCAACATTTTTGAGTGAACTGCCAAAAGTCAGATTTTTGCTGAAATTCTGACCCCGGGGCTTACGGATTTTTTCAAAAAAATATTTTCCGCCTGATAAGTTGTTGTTTCCGCCTGATAAGTCCTGTGATAAAAGGGCATCTGTTTCGACTGACAAAACTTTCAGTGGAGCATTTACAACCGGTTGGCACCATTTTGGAGTGAATTGCCAAAAGTCAGATTTTTGCTGAAATTCTGACCCCGGGGTTTACGGATTTTTTCAAAAAAATATTTTCCACCTGATAAGTTGTTGAGGGCTGATTTCTTGTCCTGTGATAAAAAGACTTCTGTTTTGATTGTCAAAACTTCCAGGGGAGCATTTGCAACCGGTTGGCACCATTTTTGAGTGAATTGCCAAAAGTCAGATTTTTGCTGAAATTCTGACCCCGGGGCTTACAGATTTTTTCAAAAAAATATTTTCCGCCGGTTAAGTTGTTGAGGGCTGATTTCTTGTCCTGTGATAAAAAGGCTTCTGTTTCGACTGACAAAACTTTCAGGGGACAATTTGCAACCGGTTGGCACCATTTTTGAGTGAATTGTCAAAATTCAGATTTTTGCTGAAATTCTGACCCCGGGGCTTACGGATTTTTCAAAAAAATATTTTCCGCCGGTTAAGTTGTTGAGGGCTTTTTTTCTTGTCCTGTGATAAAAAGGCTTCTGTTTCGACTGTCAAAACTTTCAGGGGAGCATTTGGAACCGGTTGGCACCATTTTTGAGTGAATTGCCAAAAGTCAGATTTTTGCTGAAATTCTGACCCTGGGGCTACGGATTTTTTCAAAAAAATATTTTCCGCCGGTTATGTTGTTGAGGGCTGATTTCTTGTCCTGTGATAAAAAGGCTTCTGTTCCGACTGTCAAAACTTTCAGGGGAGCATTTGCAACCGGTTGGCACCATTTTTGAGTGAATTGCCAAAATTCAGATTTTTGCTAAAATTCTGACCCCGGGGCTTACGGATTTTTTCAAAAAAATATTTTCCGCCGGTTAAGTTGTTGAGGGCTGATTTCTTGTCCTGTGATAAAAAGGCTTCTGTTTCGACTGTCAAAACTTTCAGGGGACAATTTGCAACCGGTTGGCAACATTTTTCAGTGAACTGCCAAAAGTCAGATTTTTGCTGAAATTCTGACCCCGGGGCTTACGGATTTTTTCAAAAAAATATTTTCCGCCTGATAAGTTGTTGTTTCCGCCTGATAAGTCCTGTGATAAAAGGGCATCTGTTTCGACTGACAAAACTTTCAGTGGAGCATTTACAACCGGTTGGCACCATTTTGGAGTGAATTGCCAAAAGTCAGATTTTTGCTGAAATTCTGACCCCGGGGTTTACGGATTTTTTCAAAAAAATATTTTCCACCTGATAAGTTGTTGAGGGCTGATTTCTTGTCCTGTGATAAAAAGACTTCTGTTTTGATTGTCAAAACTTCCAGGGGAGCATTTGCAACCGGTTGGCACCATTTTTGAGTGAATTGCCAAAAGTCAGATTTTTGCTGAAATTCTGACCCCGGGGCTTACAGATTTTTTCAAAAAAATATTTTCCGCCGGATAAGTTGTTGAGGGCTGATTTCTTGTCCTGTAATAAAAAGGATTCTGTTTTGACCGACAAAATTTTCAGGGGAGCATTTGCAACCGGTTGGCACCATTTTTGAGTGAATTGCCAAAAGTCAGATTTTTGCTGAAATTCTGACCCCGGGGCTTACGGATTTTTTCAAAAAAATATTTTCCGCCGGTTAAGTTGTTGAGGGCTGATTTCTTGTCCTGTGATAAAAAGGCTTCTGTTCCGACTGTCAAAACTTTCAGGGGAGCATTTGCAACCGGTTGGCACCATTTTTGAGTGAATTGCCAAAATTCAGATTTTTGCTAAAATTCTGACCCCGGGGCTTACGGATTTTTTCAAAAAAATATTTTCCGCCGGTTAAGTTGTTGAGGGCTGATTTCTTGTCCTGTGATAAAAAGGCTTCTGTTTCGACTGTCAAAACTTTCAGGGGACAATTTGCAACCGGTTGGCAACATTTTTCAGTGAACTGCCAAAAGTCAGATTTTTGCTGAAATTCTGACCCCGGGGCTTACGGATTTTTTCAAAAAAATATTTTCCGCCTGATAAGTTGTTGTTTCCGCCTGATAAGTCCTGTGATAAAAGGGCATCTGTTTCGACTGACAAAACTTTCAGTGGAGCATTTACAACCGGTTGGCACCATTTTGGAGTGAATTGCCAAAAGTCAGATTTTTGCTGAAATTCTGACCCCGGGGTTTACGGATTTTTTCAAAAAAATATTTTCCACCTGATAAGTTGTTGAGGGCTGATTTCTTGTCCTGTGATAAAAAGACTTCTGTTTTGATTGTCAAAACTTCCAGGGGAGCATTTGCAACCGGTTGGCACCATTTTTGAGTGAATTGCCAAAAGTCAGATTTTTGCTGAAATTCTGACCCCGGGGCTTACAGATTTTTTCAAAAAAATATTTTCCGCCGGATAAGTTGTTGAGGGCTGATTTCTTGTCCTGTAATAAAAAGGATTCTGTTTTGACCGACAAAATTTTCAGGGGAGCATTTGCAACCGGTTGGCACCATTTTTGAGTGAATTGCCAAAAGTCAGATTTTTGCTGAAATTCTGACCCCGGGGCTTACGGATTTTTTCAAAAAAATATTTTCCGCCGGTTAAGTTGTTGAGGGCTGATTTCTTGTCCTGTGATAAAAAGGCTTCTGTTTCGACTGTCAAAACTTTCAGGGGAGCAGTTGCAACCGGTTGGCACCATTTTTCAGTGAATTGCCAAAATTCAGATTTTTGCTAAAATTCTGACCCCGGGGCTTACGGATTTTTTCAAAAAAATATTTTCCGCCGGTTAAGTTGTTGAGGGCTGATTTCTTGTCCTGTGATAAAAAGGCTTCTGTTTCGACTGTGAAAACTTTCAGGGGAGCAGTTGCAACCGGTTGGCACCATTTTTGAGGGAATTGCCAAAAGTCAGATTTTTGCTGAAATTCTTACGGATTTTTTCAAAAAAATATTTTCCGCCTGATAAGTTGTTGTTTCCGCCTGATAAGTCCTGTGATAAAAAGGCTTCTGTTTCGACTGACAAAACTTTCAGTGGAGCAGTTGCAACCGGTTGGCACCATTTTTGAGTGAATTGCCAAAAGTCAGATTTTTGCTGAAATGCTGACCCCGGGGCTTACGAATTTTTCCAAAAAAATATTTTCCGCCGGTTAAGTTGTTGAGGGCTGATTTCTTGTCCTGTGATAAAAAGGCTTCTGTTTCGACTGTGAAAACTTTCAGGGGAGCAGTTGCAACCGGTTGGCACCATTTTTGAGTGAATTGCCAAAAGTCAGATTTTTGCTGAAATTCTGACCCCGGGGCTTACGGATTTTTTCAAAAAAATATTTTCCGCCGGTTAAGTTGTTGAGGGCTGATTTCTTGTCCTGTGATAAAAAGGCTTCTGTTTCGACTGTCAAAACTTTCAGGGGACAATTTGCAACCGGTTGGCACCATTTTTGAGTGAACTGCCAAAAGTCAGATTTTTGCTGAAATTCTGACCCCGGGGCTTACGGATTTTTTCAAAAAAATATTTTCCGCCTGATAAGTTGTTGTTTCCGCCTGATAAGTCCTGTGATAAAAGGGCATCTGTTTCGACTGACAAAACTTTCAGTGGAGCATTTACAACCGGTTGGCACCATTTTGGAGTGAATTGCCAAAAGTCAGATTTTTGCTGAAATTCTGACCCCGGGGTTTACGGATTTTTTCAAAAAAATATTTTCCACCTGATAAGTTGTTGAGGGCTGATTTCTTGTCCTGTGATAAAAAGACTTCTGTTTTTATTGTCAAAACTTTCAGGGGAGCATTTGCAACCGGTTGGCACCATTTTGGAGTGAATTGCCAAAAGTCAGATTTTTGCTGAAATTCTGACCCCGGGGCTTACAGATTTTTTCAAAAAAATATTTTCCGCCGGATAAGTTGTTGAGGGCTGATTTCTTGTCCTGTGATAAAAAGGCTTCTGTTTTGACCGACAAAACTTTCAGGGGACCATTTGCAACCGGTGGGCACCATTTTTGAGTGAATTGCCAAAAGTCAGATTTTTGCTGAAATTCTGACCCCGGGGCTTACAGATTTTTTCAAAAAAATATTTTCCGCCGGATAAGTTGTTGAGGGCTGATTTCTTGTCCTGTGATAAAAAGGATTCTGTTTTGACCGACAAAACTTTCAGGGGAGCATTTGCAACCGGTTGGCACCATTTTGGAGTGAATTGCCAAAAGTCAGATTTTTGCTGAAATTCTGACCCCGGGGTTTACGGATTTTTTCAAAAAAATATTTTCCACCTGATAAGTTGTTGAGGGCTGATTTCTTGTCCTGTGATAAAAAGGCTTCTGTTTTGATTGTCAAAACTTTCAGGGGAGCATTTGCAACCGGTTGGCACCATTTTTGAGTGAATTGCCAAAAGTCAGATTTTTGCTGAAATTCTGACCCCGGGGCCTACAGATTTTTTCAAAAAAATATTTTCCGCCGGTTAAGTTGTTGAGGGCTGATTTCTTGTCCTGTGATAAAAAGGCCTCTGTTTCGACTAACAAAACTTCAGGGGAGCATTTGCAACCGGTTGGCACCATTTTTGAGTGAATTGCCAAAAGTCAGATTTTTGCTGAAATTTTTGCTTACGGATTTTTTCAAAAAAATATTTTCCGCCGGTTAAGTTGTTGAGGGCTGATTTCTTGTCCTGTGATAAAAAGGCCTCTGTTTCGACTGACAAAACTTCAGGGGAGCATTTGCAACCGGTTGGCACCATTTTTGAGTGAATTGCCAAAAGTCAGATTTTTGCTGAAATTCTGACCCCGGGGCTTACGGATTTTTTCAAAAAAATATTTTCCGCCGGTTAAGTTGTTGCGGGCTGATTTTTTGTCCTGTGGTAAAAAGGCTTCTGTTTCGACTGTCAAAACTTTCGGGGGAGCATTTGCAACCAGTTGGCACCATTTTTGAGTGAATTGCCAAAAGTCAGATTTTTGCTGAAATTCTGACCCCGGGGCTTACGGATTTTTTCAAAAAAATATTTTCCGCCGGTTAAATTGTTGCGGGCTGATTTTTTGTCCGGTGATAAAAAGGCTTCTGTTTCGACTGACAAAACTTTCAGGGGACAATTTGCAACCGGTTGGCACCATTTTTGAGTGAATTGCCAAAAGTCAGATTTTTGCTGAAATTCTGACCCCGGGGCTTACGGATTTTTTCAAAAAAATATTTTCCGCCGGTTATGTTGTTGAGGGCTGATTTCTTGTCCTGTGATAAAAAGGCTTCTGTTCCGACTGTCAAAACTTTCAGGGGAGCATTTGCAACCGGTTGGCACCATTTTTGAGTGAATTGCCAAAATTCAGATTTTTGCTAAAATTCTGACCCCGGGGCTTACGGATTTTTTCAAAAAAATATTTTCCGCCAGTTAAGTTGTTGAGGGCTGATTTCTTGTCCTGTGGTCAAAAGGCTTCTGTTTCGACTGACAAAACTTTCAGGGGACAATTTGCAACTGGTTGGCACCATTTTTGAGTGAATTGTCAAAATTCAGATTTTTGCTGAAATTCTGACCCCGGGGCTTACGGATTTTTCAAAGAAATATTTTCCGCCGGTTAAGTTGTTGAGGGCTTTTTTTCTTCTCCTGTGATAAAAAGGCCTCTGTTTCGACCGTAAAAACTTTCAGGGGAGCATTTGCAACCGGTTGGCACCATTTTTGAGTGAATTGCCAAAAGTCAGATTTTTGCTGAAATTCTGACCCCGGGGCTTACGGATTTTTTCAAAAAAATATTTTCCGCCGGATAAGTTGTTGAGGGCTGATTTCTTGTCCTGTGATAAAAAGGCTTCTGTTTTGACCGACAAAACTTTCAGGGGACCATTTGCAACCGGTGGGCACCATTTTTGAGTGAATTGCCAAAAGTCAGATTTTTGCTGAAATTCTGACCCCGGGGCTTACAGATTTTTTCAAAAAAATATTTTCCGCCGGATAAGTTGTTGAGGGCTGATTTCTTCTCCTGTGATAAAAAGGATTCTGTTTTGACCGACAAAACTTTCAGGGGAGCATTTGCAACCGGTTGGCACCATTTTGGAGTGAATTGCCAAAAGTCAGATTTTTGCTGAAATTCTGACCCCGGGGTTTACGGATTTTTTCAAAAAAATATTTTCCACCTGATAAGTTGTTGAGGGCTGATTTCTTGTCCTGTGATAAAAAGGCTTCTGTTTTGATTGTCAAAACTTTCAGGGGAGCATTTGCAACCGGTTGGCACCATTTTTGAGTGGATTGCCAAAACTCAGATTTTTGCTGAAATTCTGACCCCGGGGCTTACAGATTTTTTCAAAAAAATATTTTCCGCCGGTTAAGTTGTTGAGGGCTGATTTCTTGTCCTGTGATAAAAAGGCTTCTGTTTCGACTGACAAAACTTTCAGGGGACAATTTGCAACCGGTTGGCACCATTTTTGAGTGAATTGTCAAAATTCAGATTTTTGCTGAAATTCTGACCCCGGGGCTTACGGATTTTTCAAAAAAATATTTTCCGCCGGTTAAGTTGTTGAGGGCTTTTTTTCTTGTCCTGTGATAAAAAGGCTTCTGTTTCGACTGTCAAAACTTTCAGGGGAGCATTTGGAAGCGGTTGGCACCATTTTTGAGTGAATTGCCAAAAGTCAGATTTTTGCTGAAATTCTGACCCTGGGGCTACGGATTTTTTCAAAAAAATATTTTCCGCCGGTTATGTTGTTGAGGGCTGATTTCTTGTCCTGTGATAAAAAGGCTTCTGTTCCGACTGTCAAAACTTTCAGGGGAGCATTTGCAACCGGTTGGCACCATTTTTGAGTGAATTGCCAAAATTCAGATTTTTGCTAAAATTCTGACCCCGGGGCTTACGGATTTTTTCAAAAAAATATTTTCCGCCGGTTAAGTTGTTGAGGGCTGATTTCTTGTCCTGTGGTAAAAAGGCTTCTGTTTCGACCGTCAAAACTTTCAGGGGAGCATTTGCAAGTGGTTGGCACCATTTTTGAGAGAATTGCCAAAAGTCAGATTTTTGCTGAAATTCTGACCCCGGGGCTTACGGATTTTTTCAAAAAAATATTTTCCGCCGGTTAAGTTGTTGAGGGCTTTTTTCTTGTCCTGTGATAAAAAGGCCTCTGTTTCGACTGACAAAACTTCAGGGGAGCATTTGCAACCGGTTGGCACCATTTTTGAGTGAATTGCCAAAAGTCAGATTTTTGCTGAAATTCTGACCCCGGGGCTTACGGATTTTTTCAAAAAAATATTTTCCGCCGGTTAAGTTGTTGAGGGCTGATTTCTTGTCCTGTGATAAAAAGGCTTCTGTTTCGACTGTCAAAACTTTCAGGGGAGCAGTTGCAACCGGTTGGCACCATTTTTCAGTGAATTGCCAAAATTCAGATTTTTGCTAAAATTCTGACCCCGGGGCTTACGGATTTTTTCAAAAAAATATTTTCCGCCGGTTAAGTTGTTGAGGGCTGATTTCTTGTCCTGTGATAAAAAGGCTTCTGTTTCGACTGTGAAAACTTTCAGGGGAGCAGTTGCAACCGGTTGGCACCATTTTTGAGGGAATTGCCAAAAGTCAGATTTTTGCTGAAATTCTTACGGATTTTTTCAAAAAAATATTTTCCGCCTGATAAGTTGTTGTTTCCGCCTGATAAGTCCTGTGATAAAAAGGCTTCTGTTTCGACTGACAAAACTTTCAGTGGAGCAGTTGCAACCGGTTGGCACCATTTTTGAGTGAATTGCCAAAAGTCAGATTTTTGCTGAAATGCTGACCCCGGGGCTTACGAATTTTTTCAAAAAAATATTTTCCGCCGGTTAAGTTGTTGAGGGCTGATTTCTTGTCCTGTGATAAAAAGGCTTCTGTTTCGACTGTGAAAACTTTCAGGGGAGCAGTTGCAACCGGTTGGCACCATTTTTGAGTGAATTGCCAAAAGTCAGATTTTTGCTGAAATTCTGACCCCGGGGCTTACGGATTTTTTCAAAAAAATATTTTCCGCCTGATAAGTTGTTGTTTCCGCCTGATAAGTCCTGTGATAAAAGGGCATCTGTTTCGACTGACAAAACTTTCAGTGGAGCATTTACAACCGGTTGGCACCATTTTGGAGTGAATTGCCAAAAGTCAGATTTTTGCTGAAATTCTGACCCCGGGGTTTACGGATTTTTTCAAAAAAATATTTTCCACCTGATAAGTTGTTGAGGGCTGATTTCTTGTCCTGTGATAAAAAGACTTCTGTTTTGATTGTCAAAACTTTCAGGGGAGCATTTGCAACCGGTTGGCACCATTTTTGAGTGAATTGCCAAAAGTCAGATTTTTGCTGAAATTCTGACCCCGGGGCTTACAGATTTTTTCAAAAAAATATTTTCCGCCGGATAAGTTGTTGAGGTCTGATTTCTTGTCCTGTAATAAAAAGGATTCTGTTTTGACCGACAAAACTTTCAGGGGAGCATTTGCAACCGGTTGGCACCATTTTTGAGTGAATATCCAAAAGTCAGATTTTTGCTGAAATTCTGACCCCGGGGCTTACGGATTTTTTCAAAAAAATATTTTCCGCCGGATAAGTTGTTGAGGGCTGATTTCTTGTTCTGTGATAAAAAGGCTTCTGTTTTGACCGACAAAACTTTCAGGGGACCATTTGCAACCGGTGGGCACCATTTTGAGTGAATTGCCAAAAGTCAGATTTTTGCTGAAATTCTGACCCCGGGGCTTACAGATTTTTTCAAAAAAATATTTTCCGCCGGATAAGTTGTTGAGGGCTGATTTCTTGTCCTGTGATAAAAAGGATTCTGTTTTGACCGACAAAACTTTCAGGGGAGCATTTGCAACCGGTTGGCACCATTTTGGAGTGAATTGCCAAAAGTCAGACTTTTGCTGAAATTCTGACCCCGGGGTTTACGGATTTTTTCAAAAAAATATTTTCCACCTGATAAGTTGTTGAGGGCTGATTTCTTGTCCTGTGATAAAAAGGCTTCTGTTTTGATTGTCAAAACTTTCAGGGGAGCATTTGCAACCGGTTGGCACCATTTTTGAGTGAATTGCCAAAAGTCAGATTTTTGCTGAAATTCTGACCCCGGGGCTTACAGATTTTTTCAAAAAAATATTTTCCGCCGGTTAAGTTGTTGAGGGCTGATTTCTTGTCCTGTGATAAAAAGGCTTCTGTTTCGACTGACAAAACTTTCAGGGGACAATTTGCAACAGGTTGGCACCATTTTTGAGTGAATTGTCAAAATTCAGATTTTTGCTGAAATTCTGACCCCGGGGCTTACGGATTTTTCAAAAAAATATTTTCCGCCGGTTAAGTTGTTGAGGGCTTTTTTTCTTGTCCTGTGATAAAAAGGCTTCTGTTTCGACTGTCAAAACTTTCAGGGGAGCATTTGGAACCGGTTGGCACCATTTTTGAGTGAATTGCCAAAAGTCAGATTTTTGCTGAAATTCTGACCCTGGGGCTACGGATTTTTTCAAAAAAATATTTTCCGCCGGTTATGTTGTTGAGGGCTGATTTCTTGTCCTGTGATAAAAAGGCTTCTGTTCCGACTGTCAAAACTTTCAGGGGAGCATTTGCAACCGGTTGGCACCATTTTTGAGTGAATTGCCAAAATTCAGATTTTTGCTAAAATTCTGACCCCGGGGCTTACGGATTTTTTCAAAAAAATATTTTCCGCCGGTTAAGTTGTTGAGGGCTGATTTCTTGTCCTGTGGTAAAAAAGCTTCTGTTTCGACCGTCAAAACTTTCAGGGGAGCATTTGCAAGTGGTTGGCACCATTTTTGAGAGAATTGCCAAAAGTCAGATTTTTGCTGAAATTCTGACCCCGGGGCTTACGGATTTTTTCAAAAAAATATTTTCCGCCGGTTAAGTTGTTGAGGGCTTTTTTCTTGTCCTGTGATAAAAAGGCCTCTGTTTCGACTGACAAAACTTCAGGGGAGCATTTGCAACCGGTTGGCACCATTTTTGAGTGAATTGCCAAAAGTCAGATTTTTGCTGAAATTCTGACCCCGGGGCTTACGGATTTTTTCAAAAAAATATTTTCCGCCGGTTAAGTTGTTGAGGGCTGATTTCTTGTCCTGTGATAAAAAGGCTTCTGTTTCGACTGTCAAAACTTTCAGGGGAGCAGTTGCAACCGGTTGGCACCATTTTTGAGGGAATTGCCAAAAGTCAGATTTTTGCTGAAATTCTTACGGATTTTTTCAAAAAAATATTTTCCGCCTGATAAGTTGTTGTTTCCGCCTGATAAGTCCTGTGATAAAAAGGCTTCTGTTTCGACTGACAAAACTTTCAGTGGAGCAGTTGCAACCGGTTGGCACCATTTTTGAGTGAATTGCCAAAATTCAGATTTTTGCTGAAATTCTGACCCCGGGGCTTACGGATTTTTTCAAAAAAATATTTTCCGCCCGTTAAGTTGTTGAGGGCTGATTTCTTGTCCTGTGATAAAAAGGCTTCTGTTTCGACTGTGAAAACTTTCAGGGGAGCAGTTGCAACCGGTTGGCACCATTTTTGAGTGAATTGCCAAAAGTCAGATTTTTGCTGAAATTCTGACCCCGGGGCTTACGGATTTTTTCAAAAAAATATTTTCCGCCGGTTAAGTTGTTGAGGGCTGATTTCTTGTCCTGTGATAAAAAGGCTTCTGTTTCGACTGTCAAAACTTTCAGGGGACAATTTGCAACCGGTTGGCACCATTTTTGAGTGAACTGCCAAAAGTCAGATTTTTGCTGAAATTCTGACACCGGGGCTTACGGATTTTTTCAAAAAAATATTTTCCGCCTGATAAGTTGTTGTTTCCGCCTGATAAGTCCTGTGATAAAAGGGCATCTGTTTCGACTGACAAAACTTTCAGTGGAGCATTTACAACCGGTTGGCACCATTTTGGAGTGAATTGCCAAAAGTCAGATTTTTGCTGAAATTCTGACCCCGGGGTTTACGGATTTTTTCAAAAAAATATTTTCCACCTGATAAGTTGTTGAGGGCTGATTTCTTGTCCTGTGATAAAAAGACTTCTGTTTTGATTGTCAAAACTTTCAGGGGAGCATTTGCAACCGGTTGGCACCATTTTTGAGTGAATTGCCAAAAGTCAGATTTTTGCTGAAATTCTGACCCCGGGGCTTACAGATTTTTTCAAAAAAATATTTTCCGCCGGATAAGTTGTTGAGGGCTGATTTCTTGTCCTGTGATAAAAAGGATTCTGTTTTGACCGACAAAACTTTCAGGGGATCATTTGCAACCGGTTGGCACCATTTTTGAGTGAATTGCCAAAAGTCAGATTTTTGCTGAAATTCTGACCCCGGGGCTTACGGATTTTTTCAAAAAAATATTTTCCACCGGATAAGTTGTTGAGGGCTGATTTCTTTTCCTGTGATAAAAAGGCTTCTGTTTTGACCGACAAAACTTTCAGGGGACCATTTGCAACCGGTGGGCACCATTTTTGAGTGAATTGCCAAAAGTCAGATTTTTGCTGAAATTCTGACCCCGGGGCTTACAGATTTTTTCAAAAAAATATTTTCCGCGGGATAAGTTGTTGAGGGCTGATTTCTTGTCCTGTGATAAAAAGGATTCTGTTTTGACCGACAAAACTTTCAGGGGAACATTTGCAACCGGTTGGCACCATTTTGGAGTGAATTGCCAAAAGTCAGATTTTTGCTGAAATTCTGACCCCGGGGCTTACGGATTTTTCAAAAAAATATTTTCCGCCGGTTAAGTTGTTGAGGGCTTTTTTTCTTGTCCTGTGATAAAAAGGCTTCTGTTTCGACTGTCAAAACTTTCAGGGGAGCATTTGGAACCGGTTGGCACCATTTTTGAGTGAATTGCCAAAAGTCAGATTTTTGCTGAAATTCTGACCCTGGGGCTACGGATTTTTTCAAAAAAATATTTTCCGCCGGTTATGTTGTTGAGGGCTGATTTCTTGTCCTGTGATAAAAAGGCTTCTGTTCCGACTGTCAAAACTTTCAGGGGAGCATTTGCAACCGGTTGGCACCATTTTTGAGTGAATTGCCAAAATTCAGATTTTTGCTAAAATTCTGACCCCGGGGCTTACGGATTTTTTCAAAAAAATATTTTCCGCCGGTTAAGTTGTTGAGGGCTGATTTCTTGTCCTGTGGTAAAAAGGCTTCTGTTTCGACCGTTAAAACTTTCAGGGGAGCATTTGCAACCGGTTGGCACCATTTTTGAGTGAATTGCCAAAAGTCAGATTTTTGCTGAAATTCTGACCCCGGGGCTTACGGATTTTTTCAAAAAAATATTTTCCGCCGGATAAGTTGTTGAGGGCTGATTTCTTGTCCTGTGATAAAAAGGATTCTGTTTTGACCGACAAAACTTTCAGGGGAGCATTTGCAACCGGTTGGCACCATTTTTGAGTGAATTGCCAAAAGTCAGATTTTTGCTGAAATTCTGACCCCGGGGCTTACGGATTTTTTCAAAAAAATATTTTCCGCCGGATAAGTTGTTGAGGGCTGATTTCTTGTCCTGTGATAAAAAGGCTTCTGTTTTGACCGACAAAACTTTCAGGGGACCATTTGCAACCGGTGGGCACCATTTTTGAGTGAATTGCCAAAAGTCAGATTTTTGCTGAAATTCTGACCCCGGGGCTTACAGATTTTTTCAAAAAAATATTTTCCGCCGGATAAGTTGTTGAGGGCTGATTTCTTGTCCTGTGATAAAAAGGATTCTGTTTTGACCGACAAAACTTTCAGGGGAGCATTTGCAACCGGTTGGCACCATTTTGGAGTGAATTGCCAAAAGTCAGATTTTTGCTGAAATTCTGACCCCGGGGTTTACGGATTTTTTCAAAAAAATATTTTCCACCTGATAAGTTGTTGAGGGCTGATTTCTTGTCCTGTGATAAAAAGGCTTCTGTTTTGATTGTCAAAACTTTCAGGGGAGCATTTGCAACCGGTTGGCACCATTTTTGAGTGAATTGCCAAAAGTCAGATTTTTGCTGAAATTCTGACCCCGGGGCCTACGGATTTTTCAAAAAAATATTTTCCGCCGGTTAAGTTGTTGAGGGCTTTTTTTCTTGTCCTGTGATAAAAAGGCTTCTGTTTCGACTGTCAAAACTTTCAGGGGAGCATTTGGAACCGGTTGGCACCATTTTTGAGTGAATTGCCAAAAGTCAGATTTTTGCTGAAATTCTGACCCTGGGGCTACGGATTTTTTCAAAAAAATATTTTCCGCCGGTTATGTTGTTGAGGGCTGATTTCTTGTCCTGTGATAAAAAGGCTTCTGTTCCGACTGTCAAAACTTTCAGGGGAGCATTTGCAACCGGTTGGCACCATTTTTGAGTGAATTGCCAAAATTCAGATTTTTGCTAAAATTCTGACCCCGGGGCTTACGGATTTTTTCAAAAAAATATTTTCCGCCGGTTAAGTTGTTGAGGGCTGATTTCTTGTCCTGTGATAAAAAGGCTTCTGTTTCGACTGTCAAAACTTTCAGGGGACAATTTGCAACCGGTTGGCACCATTTTTGAGTGAACTGCCAAAAGTCAGATTTTTGCTGAAATTCTGACAACGGGGCTTACGGATTTTTTCAAAAAAATATTTTCCGCCTGATAAGTTGTTGTTTCCGCCTGATAAGTCCTGTGATAAAAGGGCATCTGTTTCGACTGACAAAACTTTCAGTGGAGCATTTACAACCGGTTGGCACCATTTTGGAGTGAATTGCCAAAAGTCAGATTTTTGCTGAAATTCTGACCCCGCGGTTTACGGATTTTTTCAAAAAAATATTTTCCACCTGATAAGTTGTTGAGGGCTGATTTCTTCTCCTGTGATAAAAAGGCATCTGTTTTGACCTACAAAACTTTCAGGGGACCATTTGCAACCGGTGGGCACCATTTTTGAGTGAATTGCCAAAAGTCAGATTTTTGCTGAAATTCTGACCCCGGGGCTTACAGATTTTTTCAAAAAAATATTTTCCGCCGGATAAGTTGTTGAGGGCTGATTTCTTGTCCTGTGATAAAAAGGATTCTGTTTTGACCGACATAACTTTCAGGGGAGCATTTGCAACCGGTTGGCACCATTTTGGAGTGAATTGCCAAAAGTCAGATTTTTGCTGAAATTCTGACCCCGGGGTTTACGGATTTTTTCAAAAAAATATTTTCCACCTGATAAGTTGTTGAGGGCTGATTTCTTGTCCTGTGATAAAAAGGCTACTGTTTTGATTGTCAAAACTTTCAGGGGAGCATTTGCAACCGGTTGGCACCATTTTTGAGTGAATTGCCAAAAGTCAGATTTTTGCTGAAATTCTGACCCCGGGGCTTACAGATTTTTTCAAAAAAATATTTTCCGCCGGTTAAGTTGTTGAGGGCTGATTTCTTGTCCTGTGATAAAAAGGCTTCTGTTTTGACTGACAAAACTTTCAGGGGACAATTTGCAACCGGTTGGCACCATTTTTGAGTGAATTGTCAAAATTCAGATTTTTGCTAAAATTCTGACCCCGGGGCTTACGGATTTTTCAAAAAAATATTTTCCGCCGGTTAAGTTGTTGAGGGCTTTTTTTCTTGTCCTGTGATAAAAAGGCTTCTGTTTCGACTGTCAAAACTTTCAGGGGAGCATTTGGAACCGGTTGGCACCATTTTTGAGTGAATTGCCAAAAGTCAGATTTTTGCTGAAATTCTGACCCTGGGGCTACGGATTTTTTCAAAAAAATATTTTCCGCCGGTTATGTTGTTGAGGGCTGATTTCTTGTCCTGTGATAAAAAGGCTTCCGTTCCGACTGTCAAAACTTTCAGGGGAGCATTTGCAACCGGTTGGCACCATTTTTGAGTGAATTGCCAAAATTCAGATTTTTGCTAAAATTCTGACCCCGGGGCTTACGGATTTTTTCAAAAAAATATTTTCCGCCGGTTAAGTTGTTGAGGGCTGATTTCTTGTCCTGTGGTAAAAAGGCTTCTGTTTCGACCGTCAAAACTTTCAGGGGAGCATTTGCAACCGGTTGGCACCATTTTTGAGTGAATTGCCAAAAGTCAGATTTTTGCTGAAATTCTGACCCCGGGGCTTACGGATTTTTTCAAAAAAATATTTTCCGCCGGTTAAGTTGTTGAGGGCTGATTTCTTGTCCTGTGATAAAAAGGCTTCTCTTTCGACTGTCAAAACTTTCAGGGGAGCAGTTGCAACCGGTTGGCACCATTTTTGAGGGAATTGCCAAAAGTCAGATTTTTGCTGAAATTCTTACGGATTTTTTCAAAAAAATATTTTCCGCCTGATAAGTTGTTGTTTCCGCCTGATAAGTCCTGTGATAAAAGGGCATCTGTTTCGACTGACAAAACTTTCAGTGGAGCATTTACAACCGGTTGGCACCATTTTGGAGTGAATTGCCAAAAGTCAGATTTTTGCTGAAATTCTGACCCCGGGGTTTACGGATTTTTTCAAAAAAATATTTTCCACCTGATAAGTTGTTGAGGGCTGATTTCTTGTCCTGTGATAAAAAGACTTCTGTTTTGATTGTCAAAACTTTCAGGGGAGCATTTGCAACCGGTTGGCACCATTTTTGAGTGAATTGCCAAAAGTCAGATTTTTGCTGAAATTCTGACCCCGGGGCTTACAGATTTTTTCAAAAAAATATTTTCCGCCGGATAAGTTGTTGAGGGCTGATTTCTTGTCCTGTGATAAAAAGGATTCTGTTTTGACCGACAAAACTTTCAGGGGAGCATTTGCAACCGGTTGGCACCATTTTTGAGTGAATTGCCAAAAGTCAGATTTTTGCTGAAATTCTGACCCCGGGGCTTACGGATTTTTTCAAAAAAATATTTTCCGCCGGATAAGTTGTTGAGGGCTGATTTCTTGTCCTGTGATAAAAAGGCTTCTGTTTTGACCGACAAAACTTTCAGGGGACCATTTGCAACCGGTGGGCACCATTTTTGAGTGAATTGCCAAAAGTCAGATTTTTGCTGAAATTCTGACCCCGGGGCTTACAGATTTTTTCAAAAAAAATATTTTCCGCCGGATAAGTTGTTGAGGGCTGATTTCTTGTCCTGTGATAAAAAGGATTCTGTTTTGACCGACAAAACTTTCAGGGGAGCATTTGCAACCGGTTGGCACCATTTTGGAGTGAATTGCCAAAAGTCAGATTTTTGCTGAAATTCTGACCCCGGGGTTTACGGATTTTTTCAAAAAAATATTTTCCACCATATAAGTTGTTGAGGGTTGATTTCTTGTCCTGTGATAAAAAGGCTTCTGTTTTGATTGTCAAAACTTTCAGGGGAGCATTTGCAACCGGTTGGCACCATTTTTGAGTGAATTGCCAAAAGTCAGATTTTTGCTGAAATTCTGACCCCGGGGCTTACGGATTTTTTCAAAAAAATATTTTCCGCTGGTTAAGTTGTTGAGGGCTTTTTTTTGGTCCTGTGATAAAAAGGCCTCTGTTTCCACTGTCAAAACTTTCAGGGGAGCATTTGCAACTGGTTGGCACCATTTTTGAGTGAATTGCCAAAAGTCAGATTTTTGCTGAAATTCTGACCCCAGGGCTTACGGATTTTTTCAAAAAAATATTTTCCGCCGTTTAAGTTGTTGAGGGCTTTTTTCTTGTCCTGTGATAAAAAGGCCTCTGTTTCGACTGACAAAACTACAGGGGAGCATTTGCAACCAGTTGGCACCATTTTTGAGTGAATTACCAAAAGTCAGATTTTTGCTGAAATTCTGACCCCGGGGCTTACGGATTTTTTCAAAAACATATTTTCCCCCTGTTATGTTGTTGAGGGCTGATTTCTTGTCCTGTGATAAAAAGGCTTCTGTTTCGACTGTCAAAACATTCAGGGGAGCATTTGCAACCGGTTGGCACCATTTTTGAGTGAATTGCCAAAAGTCAGATTTTTGCTGAAATTCTGACCCCGGGGCTTACGGATTTTTTCAAAAAAATATTTTCCGCCGGTTAAGTTGTTGAGGGCTTTTTTCTTGTCCTGTGATAAAAAGGCCTCTGTTTCGACCGTCAAAACTTTCAGGGGAGCATTTGCAACTGGTTGGCACCATTTTTGAGTGAATTGCCAAAAGTCAGATTTTTGCTGAAATTCTGACCCCGGGGCTTACGGATTTTTTCAAAAAAATATTTTCCGCCGGTTATGTTGTTGAGGGCTGATTTCTTGTCCTATGAGAAAAAGGCCTCTTTTTCGACTGACAAAACTTCAGGGGAGCATTTGCAACCGGTTGGCACCATTTTTGAGTGAATTGCCAAAAGTCAGATTTTTGCTGAAATTCTGACCCCGGGGCTTACGGATTTTTTCAAAAAAATATTTTCCGCAGGTTATGTTGTTGAGGGCTGATTTCTTGTCCTGTGATAAAAAGGCCTCTGTTTCGACTGACAAAACTTCAGGGGAGCATTTGCAACCGGTTGGCACCATTTTTGAGTGAATTGCCAAAAGTCAGATTTTTGCTGAAATTCTGACCCCGGGGCTTACGAATTTTTTCAAAAAAATATTTTCCGCCGGTTAAGTTGTTGAGGGCTGATTTCTTGTCCTGTGATAAAAAGGCTTCTCTTTCGACTGTCAAAACTTTCAGGGGAGCAGTTGCAACCGGTTGGCACCATTTTTGAGGGAATTGCCAAAAGTCAGATTTTTGCTGAAATTCTTACGGATTTTTTCAAAAAAATATTTTCCGCCTGATAAGTTGTTGTTTCCGCCTGATAAGTCCTGTGATAAAAGGGCATCTGTTTCGACTGACAAAACTTTCAGTGGAGCATTTACAACCGGTTGGCACCATTTTGGAGTGAATTGCCAAAAGTCAGATTTTTGCTGAAATTCTGACCCCGGGGTTTACGGATTTTTTCAAAAAAATATTTTCCACCTGATAAGTTGTTGAGGGCTGATTTCTTGTCCTGTGATAAAAAGACTTCTGTTTTGATTGTCAAAACTTTCAGGGGAGCATTTGCAACCGGTTGGCACCATTTTTGAGTGAATTGCCAAAAGTCAGATTTTTGCTGAAATTCTGACCCCGGGGCTTACAGATTTTTTCAAAAAAATATTTTCCGCCGGATAAGTTGTTGAGGGCTGATTTCTTGTCCTGTGATAAAAAGGATTCTGTTTTGACCGACAAAACTTTCAGGGGAGCATTTGCAACCGGTTGGCACCATTTTTGAGTGAATTGCCAAAAGTCAGATTTTTGCTGAAATTCTGACCCCGGGGCTTACGGATTTTTTCAAAAAAATATTTTCCGCCGGATAAGTTGTTGAGGGCTGATTTCTTGTCCTGTGATAAAAAGGATTCTGTTTTGACCGACAAAACTTTCAGGGGAGCATTTGCAACCGGTTGGCACCATTTTGGAGTGAATTGCCAAAAGTCAGATTTTTGCTGAAATTCTGACCCCGGGGTTTACGGATTTTTTCAAAAAAATATTTTCCACCTGATAAGTTGTTGAGGGCTGATTTCTTGTCCTGTGATAAAAAGGCTTCTGTTTTGATTGTCAAAACTTTCAGGGGAGCATTTGCAACCGGTTGGCACCATTTTTGAGTGAATTGCCAAAAGTCAGATTTTTGCTGAAATTCTGACCCCGGGGTTTACGGATTTTTTCAAAAAAATATTTTCCACCTGATAAGTTGTTGAGGGCTGATTTCTTGTCCTGTGATAAAAAGGCTTCTGTTTCGACTGACAAAACTTTCAGGGGACAATTTGCAACCGGTTGGCACCATTTTTGAGTGAATTGCTAAAAGTCAGATTTTTGCTGAAATTCTGACCCCGGGGCTTACGGATTTTTTCAAAAAAATATTTTCCGCTGGTTAAGTTGTTGAGGGCTTTTTTTTTGTCCTGTGATAAAAAGGCCTCTGTTTCCACTGTCAAAACTTTCAGGGGAGCATTTGCAACTGGTTGGCACCATTTTTGAGTGAATTGCCAAAAGTCAGATTTTTGCTGAAATTCTGACCCCAGGGCTTACGGATTTTTTCAAAAAAATATTTTCCGCCGTTTAAGTTGTTGAGGGCTTTTTTCTTGTCCTGTGATAAAAAGGCCTCTGTTTCGACTGACAAAACTACAGGGGAGCATTTGCAACCAGTTGGCACCATTTTTGAGTGAATTACCAAAAGTCAGATTTTTGCTGAAATTCTGACCCCGGGGCTTACGGATTTTTTCAAAAACATATTTTCCCCCTGTTATGTTGTTGAGGGCTGATTTCTTGTCCTGTGATAAAAAGGCTTCTGTTTCGACTGTCAAAACATTCAGGGGAGCATTTGCAACCGGTTGGCACCATTTTTGAGTGAATTGCCAAAAGTCAGATTTTTGCTGAAATTCTGACCCCGGGGCTTACGGATTTTTTCAAAAAAATATTTTCCGCAGGTTATGTTGTTGAGGGCTGATTTCTTGTCCTGTGATAAAAAGGCCTCTGTTTCGACTGACAAAACTTCAGGGGAGCATTTGCAACCGGTTGGCACCATTTTTGAGTGAATTGCCAAAAGTCAGATTTTTGCTGAAATTCTGACCCCGGGGCTTACGAATTTTTTCAAAAAAATATTTTCCGCCGGTTAAGTTGTTGAGGGCTGATTTCTTGTCCTGTGATAAAAAGGCTTCTGTTTCGACTGTCAAAACTTTCAGGGGAGCATTTGCAACCAGTTGGCACCATTTTTGAGTGAATTGCCAAAAGTCAGATTTTTGCTGAAATTCTTACGGATTTTTTCAAAAAGATATTTTCCGCCTGATAAGTTGTTGTTTCCGCCTGATAGGTCCTGTGATAAAAAGGCTTCTGTTTCGACTGACAAAACTTTCAGTGGAGCATTTGCAACCAGTTGGCACCATTTTGGAGTGAATTGCCAAAAGTCAGATTTTTGCTGAAATTCTGACCCCGGGGTTTACGGATTTTTTCAAAAAAATATTTTCCACCTGATAAGTTGTTGAGGGCTGATTTCTTGTCCTGTGATAAAAAGGCTTCTGTTTTGATTGTCAAAACTTTCAGGGGAGCATTTGCAACCGGTTGGCACCATTTTTGAGTGAATTGCCAAAAGTCAGATTTTTGCTGAAATTCAGACCCCGGGGCTTACGGATTTTTTCAAAAAAATATTTTCCGCCGGTTAAGTTGTTGAGGGCTTTTTTTTTGTCCTGTGATAAAAAGGCCTCTGTTTCGACCGTCAAAACTTTCAGGGGAGCATTTGCAACCGGTTGGCACCATTTTTGAGTGAATTGCCAAAAGTCAGATTTTTGCTGAAATTCTGACCCCGGGGCTTACGGATTTTTTCAAAAAAATATTTTCCGCCGGTTAAGTTGTTGAGGGCTTTTTTCTTGTCCTGTGATAAAAAGGCCTCTGTTTCGACTGACAAAACTTCAGGGGAGCATTTGCAACCAGTTGGCACCATTTTTGAGTGAATTACCAAAAGTCAGATTTTTGCTGAAATTCTGACCCCGGGGCTTACGGATTTTTTCAAAAAAATATTTTCCCCCTGTTATGTTGTTGAGGGCTGATTTCTTGTCCTGTGATAAAAAGGCTTCTGTTTTGACTGTCAAAACATTCAGGGGAGCATTTGCAACCGGTTGGCACCATTTTTGAGTGAATTGCCAAAAGTCAGATTTTTGCTGAAATTCTGACCCCGGGGCTTACGGATTTTTTCAAAAAAATATTTTCCGCCGGTTAAGTTGTTGAGGGCTTTTTTCTTGTCCTGTGATAAAAAGGCCTCTGTTTCGACTGACAAAACTTCAGGGGAGCATTTGCAACCGGTTGGCACCATTTTTGAGTGAATTGCCAAAAGTCAGATTTTTGCTGAAATTCTGACCCCGGGGCTTACGAATTTTTTCAAAAAAATATTTTCCGCCGGTTAAGTTGTTGAGGGCTGATTTCTTGTCCTGTGATAAAAAGGCTTCTGTTTCGACTGTCAAAACTTTCAGGGGAGCATTTGCAACCAGTTGGCACCATTTTTGAGTGAATTGCCAAAAGTCAGATTTTTGCTGAAATTCTGACCCCGGGGCTTACGGATTTTTTCAAAAAAATATTTTCCGCCGGATAAGTTGTTGAGGGCTGATTTCTTGTCCTGTGATAAAAAGGCTTCTGTTTTGACCGACAAAACTTTCAGGGGACCATTTGCAACCGGTGGGCACCATTTTTGAGTGAATTGCCAAAAGTCAGATTTTTGCTGAAATTCTTACGGATTTTTTCAAAAAGATATTTTCTGCCTGTTATGTTGTTGAGGGCTGATTTCTTGTCCTGTGATAAAAAGGCTTCTGTTTCGACTGTCAAAACATTCAGGGGAGCATTTGCAACCGGTTGGCACCATTTTTGAGTGAATTGCCAAAAGTCAGATTTTTGCTGAAATTCTGACCCCGGGGCTTACGGATTTTTTCAAAAAAATATTTTCCGCCGGTTAAGTTGTTGAGGGCTTTTTTCTTGTCCTGTGATAAAAAGGCCTCTGTTTCGACCGTCAAAACTTTCAGGGGAGCATTTGCAACTGGTTGGCACCATTTTTGAGTGAATTGCCAAAAGTCAGATTTTTGCTGAAATTCTGACCCCGGGGCTTATGGATTTTTTCAAAAAAATATTTTCCGCCGTTTAAGTTGTTGAGGGCTTTTTTCTTGTCCTGTGATAAAAAGGCCTCTGTTTCGACCGTCAAAACTTTCAGGGGAGCATTTGCAACTGGTTGGCACCATTTTTGAGTGAATTGCCAAAAGTCAGATTTTTGCTGAAATTCTGACCCCGGGGCTTACGGATTTTATCAAAAAAATATTTTCCGCAGGTAATGTTGTTGTGGGCTGATTTCTTGTCCTGTGATAAAAAGGCCTCTGTTTCGACTGACAAAACTTCAGGGGAGCATTTGCAACCGGTTGGCACCATTTTTGAGTGAATTGCCAAAAGTCAGTTTTTTGCTGAAATTCTGATCCCGGGGCTTACGAATTTTTTCAAAAAAATATTTTCCGCCGGTTAAGTTGTTGAGGGCTGATTTCTTGTCCTGTGATAAAAAGGCTTCTGTTTCGACTGTCAAAACTTTCAGGGGAGCATTTGCAACCAGTTGGCGCCATTTTTGAGTGAATTGCCAAAAGTCAGATTTTTGCTGAAATTCTGACCCCGGGGCTTACGGATTTTTTCAAAAAAATATTTTCCGCCGGATAAGTTGTTGAGGGCTGATTTCTTGTCCTGTGATAAAAAGGCTTCTGTTTTGACCGACAAAACTTTCAGGGGACCATTTGCAACCGGTGGGCACCATTTTTGAGTGAATTGCCAAAAGTCAGATTTTTGCTGAAATTCTTACGGATTTTTTCAAAAAGATATTTTCCGCCTGATAAGTTGTTGTTTCCGCCTGATAGGTCCTGTGATAAAAAGGCTTCTGTTTCGACTGACAAAACTTTCAGTGGAGCATTTGCAACCGGTTGGCACCATTTTGGAGTGAATTGCCAAAAGTCAGATCTTTGCTGAAATTCTGACCCCGGGGTTTACGGATTTTTTCAAAAAAATATTTTCCACCTGATAAGTTGTTGATGGCTAATTTCTTGTCCTGTGATAAAAAGGCTTCTGATTTGATTGTCAAAACTTTCAGGGGAGCATTTGCAACCGGTTGGCACCATTTTTGAGTGAATTGCCAAAAGTCAGATTTTTGCTGAAATTCAGACCCCGGGGCTTACGGATTTTTTCAAAAAAATATTTTCCGCCGGTTAAGTTGTTGAGGGCTTTTTTTTTGTCCTGTGATAAAAAGGCCTCTGTTTCGACCGTCAAAACTTTCAGGGGAGCATTTGCAACCGGTTGGCACCATTTTTGAGTGAATTGCCAAAAGTCAGATTTTTGCTGAAATTCTGACCCCGGGGCTTACGAATTTTTTCAAAAAAATATTTTCCGCCGGTTAAGTTGTTGAGGGCTTTTTTCTTGTCCTGTGATAAAAAGGCCTCTGTTTCGACTGACAAAACTTCAGGGGAGCATTTGCAACCAGTTGGCACCATTTTTGAGTGAATTACCAAAAGTCAGATTTTTGCTGAAATTCTGACCCCGGGGCTTACGGATTTTTTCAAAAAAATATTTTCCCCCTGTTATGTTGTTGAGGGCTGATTTCTTGTCCTGTGATAAAAAGGCTTCTGTTTCGACTGTCAAAACATTCAGGGGAGCATTTGCAACCAGTTGGCACCATTTTTGAGTGAATTACCAAAAGTCAGATTTTTGCTGAAATTCTGACCCCGGGGCTTACGGATTTTATCAAAAAAATATTTTCCGCAGGTTATGTTGTTGAGGGCTGATTTCTTGTCCTGTGATAAAAAGGCCTCTGTTTCGACTGACAAAACTTCAGGGGAGCATTTGCAACCGGTTGGCACCATTTTTGAGTGAATTGCCAAAAGTCAGATTTTTGCTGAAATTCTGACCCCGGGGCTTACGAATTTTTTCAAAAAAATATTTTCCGCCGGATAAGTTGTTGAGGGCTGATTTCTTGTCCTGTGATAAAAAGGCTTCTGTTTCGACTGTCAAAACTTTCAGGGGAGCATTTGCAACCAGTTGGCACCATTTTTGAGTGAATTGCCAAAAGTCAGATTTTTGCTGAAATTCTGACCCCGGGGCTTACGGATTTTTTCAAAAAAATATTTTCCGCCGGATAAGTTGTTGAGGGCTGATTTCTTGTCCTGTGATAAAAAGGCTTCTGTTTTGACCGACAAAACTTTCAGGGGACCATTTGCAACCGGTGGGCACCATTTTTGAGTGAATTGCCAAAAGTCAGATTTTTGCTAAAATTCTTACGGATTTTTTCAAAAAGATATTTTCCGCCTGATAAGTTGTTGTTTCCGCCTGATAGGTCCTGTGATAAAAAGGCTTCTGTTTCGACTGACAAAACTTTCAGTGGAGCATTTGCAACCGGTTGGCACCATTTTGGAGTGAATTGCCAAAAGTCAGATTTTTGCTGAAATTCTGACCCCGGGGTTTACGGATTTTTTCAAAAAAATATTTTCCACCTGATAAGTTGTTGAGGGCTGATTTCTTGTCCTGTGATAAAAAGGCTTCTGATTTGATTGTCAAAACTTTCAGGGGAGCATTTGCAACCGGTTGGCACCATTTTGGAGTGAATTGCCAAAAGTCAGATTTTTGCTGAAATTCTGACCCTGGGGCTTACGGATTTTTTCAAAAAAATATTTTCCGCCGGTTAAGTTGTTGAGGGCTTTTTTTTTGTCCTGTGATAAAAAGGCCTCTGTTTCGACCGTCAAAACTTTCATGGGAGCATTTGCAACCGGTTGGCACCATTTTTGAGTGAATTGCCAAAAGTCAGATTTTTGCTGAAATTCTGACCCCGGGGCTTACGGATTTTTTCAAAAAAATATTTCCCGCCGGTTAAGTTGTTGAGGGCTTTTTTCTTGTCCTGTGATAAAAAGGCCTCTGTTTCGACTGACAAAACTTCAGGGGAGCATTTGCAACCAGTTGGCACCATTTTTGAGTGAATTACCAAAAGTCAGATTTTTGCTGAAATTCTGACCCCGGGGCTTACGGATTTTTTCAAAAAAATATTTTCCCCCTGTTATGTTGTTGAGGGCTGATTTCTTGTCCTGTGATAAAAAGGCTTCTGTTTCGACTGTCAAAACATTCAGGGGAGCATTTGCAACCGGTTGGCACCATTTTTGAGTGAATTGCCAAAAGTCAGATTTTTGCTGAAATTCTGACCCCGGGGCTTACGGATTTTTTCAAAAAAATATTTTCCGCCGTTTAAGTTGTTGAGGGTTTTTTTCTTGTCCTGTGATAAAAAGGCCTCTTTTTCGACTGACAAAACTTCAGGGGAGCATTTGCAACCGGTTGGCACCATTTTTGAGTGAATTGCCAAAAGTCAGATTTTTGCTGAAATTCTGACCCCGGGGCTTACGGATTTTCTCAAAAAAATATTTTCCGCAGGTTATGTTGTTGAGGGCTGATTTCTTGTCCTGTGATAAAAAGGCCTCTGTTTCGACTGACAAAACTTCAGGGGAGCATTTGCAACCGGTTGGCACCATTTTTGAGTAAATTGCCAAAAGTCAGATTTTTGCTGAAATTCTGACCCCGGGGCTTACGGATTTTTTCAAAAAAATATTTTCCGCCGGTTAAGTTGTTGAGGGCTGATTTCTTGTCCTGTGATAAAAAGGCTTCTGTTTCGACTGTCAAAACTTTCAGGGGAGCATTTGCAACCAGTTGGCACCATTTTTGAGTGAATTGCCAAAAGTCAGATTTTTGCTGAAATTCTGACCCCGGGGCTTACGGATTTTTTCAAAAAATATTTTCCGCCGTTTAAGTTGTTGAGGGCTTTTTTTTTGTCCTGTGATAAAAAGGCCTCTGTTTCGACCGTCAAAACTTTCAGGGGAGCATTTGCAACCGGTTGGCACCATTTTTGAGTGAATTGCCAAAAGTCAGATTTTTGCTGAAATTCTGACCCCGGGGCTTACGGATTTTTTCAAAAAAATATTTCCCGCCGGTTAAGTTGTTGAGGGCTTTTTTCTTGTCCTGTGATAAATAGGCCTCTGTTTCGACTGACAAAACTTCAGGGGAGCATTTGCAACCAGTTGGCACCATTTTTGAGTGAATTACCAAAAGTCAGATTTTTGCTGAAATTCTGACCCCGGGGCTTACGGATTTTTTCAAAAAAATATTTTCCCCCTGTTATGTTGTTGAGGGCTGATTTCTTGTCCTGTGATAAAAAGGCTTCTGTTTCGACTGTCAAAACATTCAGGGGAGCATTTGCAACCGGTTGGCACCATTTTTGAGTGAATTGCCAAAAGTCAGATTTTTGCTGAAATTCTGACCCCGGGGCTTACGGATTTTCTCAAAAAAATATTTTCCGCAGGTTATGTTGTTGAGGGCTGATTTCTTGTCCTGTGATAAAAAGGCCTCTGTTTCGACTGACAAAACTTCAGGGTAGCATTTGCAACCGGTTGGCACCATTTTTGAGTAAATTGCCAAAAGTCAGATTTTTGCTGAAATTCTGACCCCGGGGCTTACGGATTTTTTCAAAAAAATATTTTCCGCCGGTTAAGTTGTTGAGGGCTGATTTCTTGTCCTGTGATAAAAAGGCTTCTGTTTCGACTGTCAAAACTTTCAGGGGAGCATTTGCAACCGGTTGGCACCATTTTTGAGTGAATTGCCAAAAGTCAGATTTTTGCTGAAATTTTTGCTTACGGATTTTTTCAAAAAAATATTTTCCGCCGGTTAAGTTGTTGAGGGCTGATTTCTTGTCCTGTGATAAAAAGGCCTCTGTTTCGACTGACAAAACTTCAGGGGAGCATTTACAACCGGTTGGCACCATTTTTGAGTGAATTGCCAAAAGTCAGATTTTTGCTGAAATTCTGACCCCGGGGCTTATGGATTTTTTCAAAAAAATATTTTCCGCCGGTTAAGTTGTTGCGGGCTGATTTTTTGTCCTGTGATAAAAAGGCTTCGGTTTCGACTGTCAAAACTTTCAGGGGAGCATTTGCAACCAGTTGGCACCATTTTTGAGTGAATTGCCAAAAGTCAGATTTTTGCTGAAATTCTGACCCCGGGGCTTACGGATTTTTTCAAAAAAATATTTTCCGCCGGTTAAGTTGTTGAGGGCTGATTTCTTATCCTGTGATAAAAAGGCCTCTGTTTCGACTGACAAAACTTCAGGGGAGCATTTGCAACCGGTTGGCACCATTTTTGAGTGAATTGCCAAAAGTCAGATTTTTGCTGAAATTCTGACCCCGGGGCTTACGGATTTTTTCAAAAAAATATTTTCCGCCGGTTAAATTGTTGCGGGCTGATTTTTTGTCCGGTGATAAAAAGGCTTCTGTTTCGACTGACAAAACTTTCAGGGGAGCATTTGCAACTGGTTGGCACCATTTTTGAGTGAATTGCCAAAAGTCAGATTTTTGCTGAAATTCTGACCCCGGGGCTTACGGATTTTATCAAAAAAATATTTTCCGCAGGTTATGTTGTTGAGGGCTGATTTCTTGTCCTGTGATAAAAAGGCTTCTGTTTCGACTGTCAAAACTTTCAGGGGAGCATTTGCAACCAGTTGGCACCATTTTTGAGTGAATTGCCAAAAGTCAGATTTTTGCTGAAATTCTGACCCCGGGGCTTACGGATTTTTTCAAAAAAATATTTTCCGCCGGATAAGTTGTTGAGGGCTGATTTCTTGTCCTGTGATAAAAAGGCTTCTGTTTTGACCGACAAAACTTTCAGGGGACCATTTGCAACCGGTGGGCACCATTTTTGAGTGAATTGCCAAAAGTCAGATTTTTGCTGAAATTCTTACGGATTTTTTCAAAAAGATATTTTCCGCCTGATAAGTTGTTGTTTCCGCCTGATAGGTCCTGTGATAAAAAGGCTTCTGTTTCGACTGACAAAACTTTCAGTGGAGCATTTGCAACCGGTTGGCACCATTTTGGAGTGAATTGCCAAAAGTCAGATTTTTGCTGAAATTCTGACCCCGGGGTTTACGGATTTTTTCAAAAAAATATTTTCCACCTGATAAGTTGTTGAGGGCTGATTTCTTGTCCTGTGATAAAAAGGCTTCTGTTTTGATTGTCAAAACTTTCAGGGGAGTATTTGCAACCGGTTGGCACCATTTTTGAGTGAATTGCCAAAAGTCAGATTTTTGCTGAAATTCTGACCCCGGGGCTTACGGATTTTTTCAAAAAAATATTTTCCGCCGGTTAAGTTGTTGAGGGCTTTTTTTTTGTCCTGTGATAAAAAGGCCTCTGTTTCGACCGTCAAAACTTTCAGGGGAGCATTTGCAACCGGTTGGCACCATTTTTGAGTGAATTGCCAAAAGTCAGATTTTTGCTGAAATTCTGACCCCGGGGCTTACGGATTTTTTCAAAAAAATATTTTCCGCCGGTTAAGTTGTTGAGGGCTTTTTTCTTGTCCTGTGATAAAAAGGCCTCTGTTTCGACTGACAAAACTTCAGGGGAGCATTTGCAACCAGTTGGCACCATTTTTGAGTGAATTACCAAAAGTCAGATTTTTGCTGAAATTCTGACCCCGGGGCTTACGGATTTTTTCAAAAAAATATTTTCCCCCTGTTATGTTGTTGAGGGCTGATTTCTTGTCCTGTGATAAAAAGGCTTCTGTTTCGACTGTCAAAACATTCAGGGGAGCATTTGCAACCAGTTGGCACCATTTTTGAGTGAATTACCAAAAGTCAGATTTTTGCTGAAATTCTGACCCCGGGGCTTACGGATTTTATCAAAAAAATATTTTCCGCAGGTTATGTTGTTGAGGGCTGATTTCTTGTCCTGTGATAAAAAGGCCTCTGTTTCGACTGACAAAACTTCAGGGGAGCATTTGCAACCGGTTGGCACCATTTTTGAGTGAATTGCCAAAAGTCAGATTTTTGCAGAAATTCTGACCCCGGGGCTTACGAATTTTTTCAAAAAAATATTTTCCGCCGGTTAAGTTGTTGAGGGCTGATTTCTTGTCCTGTGATAAAAAGGCTTCTGTTTCGACTGTCAAAACTTTCAGGGGAGCATTTGCAACCAGTTGGCACCATTTTTGAGTGAATTGCCAAAAGTCAGATTTTTGCTGAAATTCTGACCCCGGGGCTTACGGATTTTTTCAAAAAAATATTTTCCGCCGGATAAGTTGTTGAGGGCTGATTTCTTGTCCTGTGATAAAAAGGCTTCTGTTTTGACCGACAAAACTTTCAGGGGACCATTTGCAACCGGTGGGCACCATTTTTGAGTGAATTGCCAAAAGTCAGATTTTTGCTGAAATTCTTACGGATTTTTTCAAAAAGATATTTTCCGCCTGATAAGTTGTTGTTTCCGCCTGATAGGTCCTGTGATAAAAAGGCTTCTGTTTCGACTGACAAAACTTTCAGTGGAGCATTTGCAACCGGTTGGCACCATTTTGGAGTGAATTGCCAAAAGTCAGTTTTTTGCTGAAATTCTGACCCCGGGGTTTACGGATTTTTTCAAAAAAATATTTTCCACCTGATAAGTTGTTGAGGGCTGATTTCTTGTCCTGTGATAAAAAGGCTTCTGATTTGATTGTCAAAACTTTCAGGGGAGCATTTGCAACCGGTTGGCACCATTTTTGAGTGAATTGCCAAAAGTCAGATTTTTGCTGAAATTCTGACCCCGGGGCTTACGGATTTTTTCAAAAAAATATTTCCCGCCGGTTAAGTTGTTGAGGGCTTTTTTCTTGTCCTGTGATAAAAAGGCCTCTGTTTCGACTGACAAAACTTCAGGGGAGCATTTGCAACCAGTTGGCACCATTTTTGAGTGAATTACCAAAAGTCAGATTTTTGCTGAAATTCTGACCCCGGGGCTTACGGATTTTTTCAAAAAAATATTTTCCCCCTGTTATGTTGTTGAGGGCTGATTTCTTGTCCTGTGATAAAAAGGCTTCTGTTTCGACTGTCAAAACATTCAGGGGAGCATTTGCAACCGGTTGGCACCATTTTTGAGTGAATTGCCAAAAGTCAGATTTTTGCTGAAATTCTGACCCCGGGGCTTACGGATTTTTTCAAAAAATATTTTCCGCCGTTTAAGTTGTTGAGGGCTTTTTTCTTGTCCTGTGATAAAAAGGCCTCTGTTTCGACTGACAAAACTTCAGGGGAGCATTTGCAACCGGTTGGCACCATTTTTGAGTGAATTGCCAAAAGTCAGATTTTTGCTGAAATTCTGACCCCGGGGCTTACTAATTTTTTCAAAAAAAATTTTCCGCCGGTTAAGTTGTTGAGGGCTGATTTCTTGTCCTGTGATAAAAAGGCCTCTGTTTCGACTGTCAAAACTTTCAGGGGAGCATTTGCAACCGGTTGGCACCATTTTTGAGTGAATTGCCAAAATTCAGATTTTTGCTGAAATTCTGACCCCGGGGCTTACGGATTTTTTCAAAAAAATATTTTCCGCCGGTTAAGTTGTTGAGGGCTGATTTCTTGTCCTGTGATAAAAAGGCTTCTGTTTCGACTGACAAAACTTTCAGGGGAGCAATTGCAACCGGTTGGCACCATTTTTGAGTGAATTGCCAAAAGTCAGATTTTTGCTGAAATTCTGACCCCGGGGCTTACGGATTTTTTCAAAAAAATATTTTCCGCCGGTTAAGTTGTTGAGGGCTGATTTCTTGTCCTGTGATAAAAAGGCCTCTGTTTCGACTGACAAAACTTCAGGGGAGCATTTGCAACCGGTTGGCACCATTTTTGAGTGAATTGCCAAAAGTCAGATTTTTGCTGAAATTCTGACCCCGGGGCTTACGAATTTTTTCAAAAAAATATTTTCCACCGGTTAAGTTGTTGAGGGCTGATTTCTTGTCCTGTGATAAAAAGGCTTCTCTTTCGACTGTCAAAACTTTCAGGGGAGCATTTGCAACCAGTTGGCACCATTTTTGTGTGAATTGCCAAAAGTCAGATTTTTGCTGAAATTCTGACCCCGGGGCTTACAGATTTTTTCAAAAAATATTTTCCGCCGGTTAAGTTGTTGAGGGCTGATTTCTTGTCCTGTGATAAAAAGGCCTCTGTTTCGACTGACAAAACTTCAGGGGAGCATTTGCAACCGGTTGGCACCATTTTTGAGTGAATTGCCAAAAGTCAGATTTTTGCTGAAATTCTGACCCCGGGGCTTACGGATTTTTTCAAAAAAATATTTTCCGCCGGTTAAGTTGTTGCGGGCTGATTTTTTGTCCGGTGATAAAAAGGCTTCTGTTTCGACTGACAAAACTTTCAGGGGACAATTTGCAACCGGTTGGCACCATTTTTGAGTGAATTGCCAAAAGTTAGATTTTTGCTGAAATTCTGACCCCGGGGCTTACAGATTTTTTCAAAAAATATTTTCCGCCGTTTAAGTTGTTGAGGGCTTTTTTCTTGTCCTGTGATAAAAAGGCCTCTTTTTCGACTGACAAAACTTCAGGGGAGCATTTGCAACCGGTTGGCACCATTTTTGAGTGAATTGCCAAAAGTCAGATTTTTGCTGAAATTCTGACCCCGGGGCTTACGGATTTTTTCAAAAAAATATTTTCCGCCGGTTATGTTGTTGAGGGCTGATTTCTTGTCCTGTGAGAAAAAGGCCTCTGTTTCGACTGTCAAAGCTTTCAGGGGAGCATTTGCAACCGGTTGGCACCATTTTTGAGTGAATTGCCAAAAGTCAGATTTTTGCTGAAATTCTGACCCCGGGGCTTACGGATTTTCTCAAAAAAATATTTTCCGCAGGTTATGTTGTTGAGGGCTGATTTCTTGTCCTGTGATAAAAAGGCCTCTGTTCCGACTGACAAAACTTCAGGGGAGCATTTGCAACCGGTTGGCACCATTTTTGAGTAAATTGCCAAAAGTCAGATTTTTGCTGAAATTCTGACCCCGGGGCTTACGGATTTTTTCAAAAAAATATTTTCCGCCGGTTAAGTTGTTGAGGGCTGATTTCTTGTCCTGTGATAAAAAGGCTTCTGTTTCGACTGTCAAAACTTTCAGGGGAGCATTTGCAACCAGTTGGCACCATTTTTGAGTGAATTGCCAAAAGTCAGATTTTTGCTGAAATTCTGACCCCGGGGCTTACGGATTTTTTCAAAAAATATTTTCCGCCGTTTAAGTTGTTGAGGGCTTTTTTCTTGTCCTGTGATAAAAAGGCCTCTGTTTCGACTAACAAAACTTCAGGGGAGCATTTGCAACCGGTTGGCACCATTTTTGAGTGAATTGCCAAAAGTCAGATTTTTGCTGAAATTTTTGCTTACGGATTTTTTCAAAAAAATATTTTCCGCCGGTTAAGTTGTTGAGGGCTGATTTCTTGTCCTGTGATAAAAAGGCCTCTGTTTCGACTGACAAAACTTCAGGGGAGCATTTGCAACCGGTTGGCACCATTTTTGAGTGAATTGCCAAAAGTCAGATTTTTGCTGAAATTCTGACCCCGGGGCTTATGGATTTTTTCAAAAAAATATTTTCCGCCGGTTAAGTTGTTGCGGGCTGATTTTTTGTCCTGTGATAAAAAGGCTTCGGTTTCGACTGTCAAAACTTTCAGGGGAGCATTTGCAACCAGTTGGCACCATTTTTGAGTGAATTGCCAAAAGTCAGATTTTTGCTGAAATTCTGACCCCGGGGCTTACGGATTTTTTCAAAAAAATATTTTCCGCCGGTTAAGTTGTTGAGGGCTGATTTCTTGTCCTGTGATAAAAAGGCCTCTGTTTCGACTGACAAAACTTCAGGGGAGCATTTGCAACCGGTTGGCACCATTTTTGAGTGAATTGCCAAAAGTCAGATTTTTGCTGAAATTCTGACCCCGGGGCTTACGGATTTTTTCAAAAAAATATTTTCCGCCGGTTAAATTGTTGCGGGCTGATTTTTTGTCCGGTGATAAAAAGGCTTCTGTTTCGACTGACAAAACTTTCAGGGGACAATTTGCAACCTGTTGGCACCATTTTGGAGTGAATTGCCAAAAGTCAGATTTTTGCTGAAATTCTGACCCCGGGGCTTACGGATTTTTTCAAAAAATAGTTTCCGCCGTTTAAGTTGTTGAGGGCTTTTTTCTTGTCCTTTGATAAAAAGGCCTCTGTTTCGACTGACAAAACTTCAGGGGAGCATTTGCAACCGGTTGGCACCATTTTTGAGTGAATTGCCAAAAGTCAGATTTTTGCTGAAATTCTGACCCCGGGGCTTACGAATTTTTTCAAAAAAATATTTTCCACCGGTTAAGTTGTTGAGGGCTGATTTCTTGTCCTGTGATAAAAAGGCTTCTGTTTCGACTGTCAAAACTTTCAGGGGAGCATTTGCAACCGGTTGGCACCATTTTTGAGTGAATTGCCAAAATTCAGATTTTTGCTAAAATTCTGACCCCGGGGCTTACGGATTTTTTCAAAAAAATATTTTCCGCCGGTAAAGTTGTTGAGGGCTGATTTCTTGTCCTGTGATAAAAAGGCTTCTGTTTCGACTGACAAAACTTTCAGGGGAGCATTTGCAACCGGTTGGCACCATTTTTGAGTGAATTGCCAAAAGTCAGATTTTTGCTGAAATTTTTGCTTACGGATTTTTTCAAAAACATATTTTCCGCCGGTTAAGTTGTTGAGGGCTGATTTCTTGTCCTGTGATAAAAAGGCCTCTGTTTCGACTGACAAAACTTCAGGGGAGCATTTGCAACCGGTTGGCACCATTTTTGAGTGAATTGCCAAAAGTCAGATTTTTGCTGAAATTCTGACCCCGGGGCTTACGGATTTTTTCAAAAAAATATTTTCCGCCGGTTAAGTTGTTGAGGGCTGATTTCTTGTCCTGTGATAAAAAGGCCTCTGTTTCGACTAACAAAACTTCAGGGGAGCATTTGCAACCGGTTGACACCATTTTTGAGTGAATTGCCAAAAGTCAGATTTTTGCTGAAATTCTGACCCCGGGGCTTACGGATTTTTTCAAAAAATATTTTTCGCCGTTTAAGTTGTTGAGGGCTTTTTTCTTGTCCTGTGATAAAAAGGCCTCTGCTTCGACTGAAAAAACTTCAGGGGAGCATTTGCAACCGGTTGGCACCATTTTTGAGTGAATTGCCAAAAGTCAGATTTTTGCTGAAATTCTGACCCCGGGGCTTACGAATTTTTTCAAAAAAATATTTTCCGCCGGTTAAGTTGTTGAGGGCTGATTTCTTGTCCTGTGATAAAAAGGCCTCTGTTTCGACTAACAAAACTTCAGGGGAGCATTTGCAACCGGTTGGCACCATTTTTGAGTGAATTGCCAAAAGTCAGATTTTTGCTGAAATTTTTGCTTACGGATTTTTTCAAAAAAATATTTTCCGCCGGTTAAGTTGTTGAGGGCTGATTTCTTGTCCTGTGATAAAAAGGCCTCTGTTTCGACTGACAAAACTTCAGGGGAGCATTTGCAACCGGTTGGCACCATTTTTGAGTGAATTGCCAAAAGTCAGATTTTTGCTGAAATTCTGACCCCGGATTACGGCTTACGGATTTTTTCAAAAAAATATTTTCCGCCGGTTAAGTTGTTGCGGGCTGATTTTTTGTCCTGTGGTAAAAAGGCTTCTGTTTCGACTGTCAAAACTTTCAGGGGAGCATTTGCAACCAGTTGGCACCATTTTTGAGTGAATTGCGAAAAGTCAGATTTTTGCTGAAATTCTGACCCCGGGGCTTACGGATTTTTTCAAAAAAATATTTTCCGCCGGTTAAGTTGTTGAGGGCTGATTTCTTGTCCTGTGATAAAAAGGCCTCTGTTTCGACTGACAAAACTTCAGGGGAGCATTTGCAACCGGTTGGCACCATTTTTGAGTGAATTGCCAAAAGTCAGATTTTTGCTGAAATTCTGACCCGGGGGCTTACGGATTTTTTCAAAAAAATATTTTCCGCCGGTTAAATTGTTGCGGGCTGATTTTTTGTCCGGTGATAAAAAGGCTTCTGTTTCGACTGACAAAACTTTCAGGGGACAATTTGCAACCGGTTGGCACCATTTTTGAGTGAATTCCCAAAAGTCAGAATTTTTGCTGAAATTCTGACCCCGGGGCTTACGGATTTTTTCAAAAAATATTTTCCGCCGTTTAAGTTGTTGAGGGCTTTTTTCTTGTCCTGTGATAAAAAGGCCTCTGTTTCGACTGACAAAACTTCAGAGGAACATTTGCAACCGGTTGGCACCATTTTTTAGTGAATTGCCAAAAGTCAGATTTTTGCTGAAATTCTGACCCCGGGGCTTACGAATTTTTTCAAAAAAAAATTTCCGCCGGTTAAGTTGTTGAGGGCTGATTTCTTGTCCTGTGATAAAAAGGCTTCTGTTTCGACTGTCAAAACTTTCAGGGGAGCATTTGCAACCGGTTGGCACCATTTTTGAGTGAATTGCCAAAATTCAGATTTTTGCTAAAATTCTGACCCCGGGGCTTACGGATTTTTTCAAAAAAATATTTTCCGCCGGTTAAGTTGTTGAGGGCTGATTTCTTGTCCTGTGATAAAAAGGCTTCTGTTTCGACTGACAAAACTTTCAGGGGAGCATTTGCAACCGGTTGGCACCATTTTTGAGTGAATTGCCAAAAGTCAGATTTTTGCTGAAATTCTGACCCCGGGGCTTACGGATTTTTTCAAAAAAATATTTTCCGCCGGTTAAGTTGTTGAGGGCTGATTTCTTGTCCTGTGATAAAAAGGCCTCTGTTTCGACTGACAAAACTTCAGGGGAGCATTTGAAACCGGTTGGCACCATTTTTGAGTGAATTGCCAAAAGTCAGATTTTTGCTGAAATTCTGACCCCGGGGCTTACGAATTTTTTCAAAAAAATATTTTCCGCCGGTTAAGTTGTTGAGGGCTGATTTCTTGTCCTGTGATAAAAAGGCTTCTGTTTCGACTGTCAAAACTTTCAGGGGAGCATTTGCAACCAGTTGGCACCATTTTTGTGTGAATTGCCAAAAGTCAGATTTTTGCTGAAATTCTGACCCCGGGGCTTACGGATTTTTTCAAAAAAATATTTTCCGCCGGTTAAGTTGTTGAGGGCTGATTTCTTGTCCTGTGATAAAAAGGCCTCTGTTTCGACTGACAAAACTTCAGGGGAGCATTTGCAACCGGTTGACACCATTTTTGAGTGAATTGCCAAAAGTCAGATTTTTGCTGAAATTCTGACCCCGGGGCTTACGGATTTTTTCAAAAAAATATTTTCCGCCGGTTAAATTGTTGCGGGCTGATTTTTTGTCCGGTGATAAAAAGGCTTCTGTTTCGACTGACAAAACTTTCAGGGGACAATTTGCAACCGGTTGGCACCATTTTTGAGTGAATTGCCAAAAGTCAGATTTTTGCTGAAATTCTGACCCCGGGGCTTACGGATTTTTTCAAAAAATATTTTCCGCCGTTTAAGTTGTTGAGGGCTTTTTTCTTGTCCTGTGATAAAAAGGCCTCTGTTTCGACTGACAAAACTTCAGGGGAGCATTTGCAACCGGTTGGCACCATTTTTGAGTGAATTGCCAAAAGTCAGATTTTTGCTGAAATTCTGACCCCGGGGCTTACGAATTTTTTCAAAAAAAAATTTCCGCCGGTTAAGTTGTTGAGGGCTGATTTCTTGTCCTGTGATAAAAAGGCCTCTGTTTCGACTGTCAAAACTTTCAGGGGAGCATTTGCAACCGGTTGGCACCATTTTTGAGTGAATTGCCAAAATTCAGATTTTTGCTAAAATTCTGACCCCGGGGCTTACGGATTTTTTTAAAAAAATATTTTCCGCCGGTTAAGTTGTTGAGGGCTGATTTCTTGTCCTGTGATAAAAAGGCTTCTGTTTCGACTGACAAAATTTTCAATGGAGCATTTGCAACCGGTTGGCACAATTTTTGAGTGAATTGCCAAAAGTCAGATTTTTGCTGAAATTCTGACCCCGGGGCTTACGGATTTTTTCAAAAAAATATTTTCCGCCGGTTAAGTTGTTGAGGGCTGATTTCTTGTCCTGTGATAAAAAGGCCTCTGTTTCGACTGACAAAACTTCAGGGGAGCATTTGCAACCGGTTGGCACCATTTTTGAGTGAATTGCCAAAAGTCAGATTTTTGCTGAAATTCTGACCCCGGGGCTTACGGATTTTTTCAAAAAAATATTTTCCGCCGGTTAAGTTGTTGAGGGCTGATTTCTTGTCCTGTGATAAAAAGGCTTCTGTTTCGACTGTCAAAACTTTCAGGGGAGCATTTGCAACCAGTTGGCACCATTTTTGAGTGAATTGCCAAAAGTCAGATTTTTGCTGAAATTCTGACCCCGGGGCTTACGGATTTTTTCAAAAAATATTTTCCGCCGTTTAAGTTGTTGAGGGCTTTTTTCTTGTCCTGTGATAAAAAGGCCTCTGTTTCGACTGACAAAACTTCAGGGGAGCATTTGCAACCGGTTGGCACCATTTTTGAGTGAATTGCCAAAAGTCAGATTTTTGCTGAAATTCTGACCCCGGGGCTTACGGATTTTTTCAAAAAAATATTTTCCGCCGGTTAAGTTGTTGAGGGCTTTTTTCTTGTCCTGTGATAAAAAGGCCTCTGTTTCTACCGTCAAAACTTTCAGGGGAGTATTTGCAACTGGTTGGCACCATTTTTGAGTGAATTGCCAAAAGTCAGATTTTTGCTGAAATTCTGACCCCGGGGCTTACGGATTTTTTCAAAAAAATATTTTCCGCCGTTTAAGTTGTTGAGGGCTTTTTTCTTGTCCTGTGATAAAAAGGCCTCTTTTTCGACTGACAAAACTTCAGGGGAGCATTTGCAACCGGTTGGCACCATTTTTGAGTGAATTGCCAAAAGTCAGATTTTTGCTGAAATTCTGACCCCGGGGCTTACGGATTTTTTCAAAAAAATATTTTCCGCCGGTTATGTTGTTGAGGGCTGATTTCTTGTCCTGTGAGAAAAAGGCCTCTGTTTCGACTGACAAAACTTCAGGGGAGCATTTGCAACCGGTTGGCACCATTTTTGAGTGAATTGCCAAAAGTCAGATTTTTGCTGAAATTCTGACCCCGGGGCTTACGGATTTTTTCAAAAAAATATTTTCTGCCTGATAAGTTGTTGAGGGCTGATTTCTTGTCCTGTGATAAAAAGGCCTCTGTTTCGACTGACAAAACTTCAGGGGAGCATTTGCAACCGGTTGGCACCATTTTTGAGTAAATTGCCAAAAGTCAGATTTTTGCTGAAATTCTGACCCCGGGGCTTACGGATTTTTTCAAAAAAATATTTTCCGCCGGTTAAGTTGTTGAGGGCTGATTTCTTGTCCTGTGATAAAAAGGCTTCTGTTTCGACTGTCAAAACTTTCAGGGGAGCATTTGCAACCAGTTGGCACCATTTTTGAGTGAATTGCCAAAAGTCAGATTTTTGCTGAAATTCTGACCCCGGGGCTTACGGATTTTTTCAAAAAATATTTTCCGCCGTTTAAGTTGTTGAGGGCTTTTTTCTTGTCCTGTGATAAAAAGGCCTCTGTTTCGACTAACAAAACTTCAGGGGAGCATTTGCAACCGGTTGGCACCATTTTTGAGTGAATTGCCAAAAGTCAGATTTTTGCTGAAATTTTTGCTTACGGATTTTTTCAAAAAAATATTTTCCGCCGGTTAAGTTGTTGAGGGCTGATTTCTTGTCCTGTGATAAAAAGGCCTCTGTTTCGACTGACAAAACTTCAGGGGAGCATTTGCAACCGGTTGGCACCATTTTTGAGTGAATTGCCAAAAGTCAGATTTTTGCTGAAATTCTGACCCCGGGGCTTACGGATTTTTTCAAAAAAATATTTTCCGCCGGTTAAGTTGTTGCGGGCTGATTTTTTGTCCTGTGATAAAAAGGCTTCGGTTTCGACTGTCAAAACTTTCAGGGGAGCATTTGCAACCAGTTGGCACCATTTTTGAGTGAATTGCCAAAAGTCAGATTTTTGCTGAAATTCTGACCCCGGGGCTTACGGATTTTTTCAAAAAAATATTTTCCGCCGGTTAAATTGTTGCGGGCTGATTTTTTGTCCGGTGATAAAAAGGCTTCTGTTTCGACTGACAAAACTTTCAGGGGACAATTTGCAACCGGTTGGCACCATTTTGGAGTGAATTGCCAAAAGTCAGATTTTTGCTGAAATTCTGACCCCGGGGCTTACGGATTTTTTCAAAAAATAGTTTCCGCCGTTTAAGTTGTTGAGGGCTTTTTTCTTGTCCTTTGATAAAAAGGCCTCTGTTTCGACTGACAAAACTTCAGGGGAGCATTTGCAACCGGTTGGCACCATTTTTGAGTGAATTGCCAAAAGTCAGATTTTTGCTGAAATTCTGACCCCGGGGCTTACGGATTTTTTCAAAAAAATATTTTCCGCCGGTTAAGTTGTTGAGGGCTGATTTCTTGTCCTGTGATAAAAAGGCTTCTGTTTCGACTGTCAAAACTTTCAGGGGAGCATTTGCAACCGGTTGGCACCATTTTTGAGTGAATTGCCAAAATTCAGATTTTTGCTAAAATTCTGACCCCGGGGCTTACGGATTTTTTCAAAAAAATATTTTCCGCCGGTAAAGTTGTTGAGGGCTGATTTCTTGTCCTGTGATAAAAAGGCTTCTGTTTCGACTGACAAAACTTTCAGGGGAGCATTTTCAAGCTGTTGGCACCATTTTTGAGTGAATTGCCAAAAGTCAGATTTTTGCTGAAATTTTTGCTTACGGATTTTTTCAAAAACATATTTTCCGCCGGTTAAGTTGTTGAGGGCTGATTTCTTGTCCTGTGATAAAAAGGCTTCTGTTTCGACTGTCAAAACTTTCAGGGGACAATTTGCAACCGGTTGGCACCATTTTTGAGTGAATTGCCAAAAGTCAGATTTTTGCTGAAATTCTGACCCCGGGGCTTACGGATTTTTTCAAAAAAATATTTTCCGCCGGTTAAGTTGTTGAGGGCTGATTTCTTGTCCTGTGATAAAAAGGCCTCTGTTTCGACTAACAAAACTTCAGGGGAGCATTTGCAACCGGTTGGCACCATTTTTGAGTGAATTGCCAAAAGTCAGATTTTTGCTGAAATTCTGACCCCGGGGCTTACGGATTTTTTCAAAAAATATTTTTCGCCGTTTAAGTTGTTGAGGGCTTTTTTCTTGTCCTGTGATAAAAAGGCCTCTGTTTCGACTGACAAAACTTCAGGGGAGCATTTGCAACCGGTTGGCACCATTTTTGAGTGAATTGCCAAAAGTCAGATTTTTGCTGAAATTCTGACCCCGGGGCTTACGAATTTTTTCAAAAAAATATTTTCCGCCGGTTAAGTTGTTGAGGGCTGATTTCTTGTCCTGTGATAAAAAGGCTTCTGTTTTGACTGTCAAAACTTTCAGGGGAGCATTTGCAACCGGTTGGCACCATTTTTGAGTGAATTGCCAAAATTCAGATTTTTGCTAAAATTCTGACCCCGGGGCTTACGGATTTTTTCAAAAAAATATTTTCCGCCGGTTAAGTTGTTGAGGGCTGATTTCTTGTCCTGTGATAAAAAGGCCTCTGTTTCGACTAACAAAACTTCAGGGGAGCATTTGCAACCGGTTGGCACCATTTTTGAGTGAATTGCCAAAAGTCAGATTTTTGCTGAAATTTTTGCTTACGGATTTTTTCAAAAAAATATTTTCCGCCGGTTAAGTTGTTGAGGGCTGATTTCTTGTCCTGTGATAAAAAGGCCTCTGTTTCGACTGACAAAACTTCAGGGGAGCATTTGCAACCGGTTGGCACCATTTTTGAGTGAATTGCCAAAAGTCAGATTTTTGCTGAAATTCTGACCCCGGGGCTTACGGATTTTTTCAAAAAAATATTTTCCGCCGGTTAAGTTGTTGCGGGCTGATTTTTTGTCCTGTGGTAAAAAGGCTTCTGTTTCGACTGTCAAAACTTTCAGGGGAGCATTTGCAACCAGTTGGCACCATTTTTGAGTGAATTGCCAAAAGTCAGATTTTTGCTGAAATTCTGACCCCGGGGCTTACGGATTTTTTCAAAAAAATATTTTCCGCCGGTTAAGTTGTTGAGGGCTGATTTCTTGTCCTGTGATAAAAAGGCCTCTGTTTCGACTGACAAAACTTCAGGGGAGCATTTGCAACCGGTTGGCACCATTTTTGAGTGAATTGCCAAAAGTCAGATTTTTGCTGAAATTCTGACCCGGGGGCTTACGGATTTTTTCAAAAAAATATTTTCCGCCGGTTAAATTGTTGCGGGCTGATTTTTTGTCCGGTGATAAAAAGGCTTCTGTTTCGACTGACAAAACTTTCAGGGGACAATTTGCAACCGGTTGGCACCATTTTTGAGTGAATTCCCAAAAGTCAGATTTTTGCTGAAATTCTGACCCCGGGGCTTACGGATTTTTTCAAAAAATATTTTCCGCCGTTTAAGTTGTTGAGGGCTTTTTTCTTGTCCTGTGATAAAAAGGCCTCTGTTTCGACTGACAAAACTTCAGAGGAACATTTGCAACCGGTTGGCACCATTTTTGAGTGAATTGCCAAAAGTCAGATTTTTGCTGAAATTCTGACCCCGGGGCTTACGAATTTTTTCAAAAAAAAAATTTCCGCCGGTTTAGTTGTTGAGGGCTGATTTCTTGTCCTGTGATAAAAAGGCTTCTGTTTCTACTGTCAAAACTTTCAGGGGAGCATTTGCAACCGGTTGGCACCATTTTTGAGTGAATTGCCAAAATTCAGATTTTTGCTAAAATTCTGACCCCGGGGCTTACGGATTTTTTCAAAAAAATATTTTCCGCCGGTTAAGTTGTTGAGGGCTGATTTCTTGTCCTGTGATAAAAAGGCTTCTGTTTCGACTGACAAAACTTTCAGGGGAGCATTTGCAACCGGTTGGCACCATTTTTGAGTGAATTGCCAAAAGTCAGATTTTTGCTGAAATTCTGACCCCGGGGCTTACGGATTTTTTCAAAAAAATATTTTCCGCCGGTTAAGTTGTTGAGGGCTGATTTCTTGTCCTGTGATAAAAAGGCCTCTGTTTCGACTGACAAAACTTCAGGGGAGCATTTGAAACCGGTTGGCACCATTTTTGAGTGAATTGCCAAAAGTCAGATTTTTGCTGAAATTCTGACCCCAGACCTACGGATTTTTTCAAAAAAATATTTTCCGCCGGTTAAGTTGTTGAGGGCTGATTTCTTGTCCTGTGATAAAAAGGCCTCTGTTTCGACTGACAAAACTTTCAGGGGAGCATTTGCAACCGGTTGGCACCATTTTTGAGTGAATTGCCAAAAGTCAGATTTTTGCTGAAATTCTGACCCCGGGGCTTACGGATTTTTTCAAAAAAATATTTTCCGCCGGTTAAGTTGTTGAGGGCTGATTTCTTGTCCTGTGATAAAAAGGCCTCTGTTTCGACTAACAAAACTTCAGGGGAGCATTTGCAACCGGTTGGCACCATTTTTGAGTGAATTGCCAAAAGTCAGATTTTTGCTGAAATTTTTGCTTACGGATTTTTTCAAAAAAATATTTTCCGCCGGTTAAGTTGTTGAGGGCTGATTTCTTGTCCTGTGATAAAAAGGCCTCTGTTTCGACTGACAAAACTTCAGGGGAGCATTTGCAACCGGTTGGCACCATTTTTGAGTGAATTGCCAAAAGTCAGATTTTTGCTGAAATTCTGACCCCGGGGCTTACGGATTTTTTCAAAAAAATATTTTCCGCCGGTTAAGTTGTTGCGGGCTGATTTTTTGTCCTGTGGTAAAAAGGCTTCTGTTTCGACTGTCAAAACTTTCAGGGGAGCATTTGCAACCAGTTGGCACCATTTTTGAGTGAATTGCCAAAAGTCAGATTTTTGCTGAAATTCTGACCCCGGGGCTTACGGATTTTTTCAAAAAAATATTTTCCGCCGGTTAAGTTGTTGAGGGCTGATTTCTTGTCCTGTGATAAAAAGGCCTCTGTTTCGACTGACAAAACTTCAGGGGAGCATTTGCAACCGGTTGGCACCATTTTTGAGTGAATTGCCAAAAGTCAGATTTTTGCTGAAATTCTGACCCGGGGGCTTACGGATTTTTTCAAAAAAATATTTTCCGCCGGTTAAATTGTTGCGGGCTGATTTTTTGTCCGGTGATAAAAAGGCTTCTGTTTCGACTGACAAAACTTTCAGGGGACAATTTGCAACCGGTTGGCACCATTTTTGAGTGAATTCCCAAAAGTCAGATTTTTGCTGAAATTCTGACCCCGGGGCTTACGGATTTTTTCAAAAAATATTTTCCGCCGTTTAAGTTGTTGAGGGCTTTTTTCTTGTCCTGTGATAAAAAGGCCTCTGTTTCGACTGACAAAACTTCAGAGGAACATTTGCAACCGGTTGGCACCATTTTTGAGTGAATTGCCAAAAGTCAGATTTTTGCTGAAATTCTGACCCCGGGGCTTACGAATTTTTTCAAAAAAAAAATTTCCGCCGGTTTAGTTGTTGAGGGCTGATTTCTTGTCCTGTGATAAAAAGGCTTCTGTTTCTACTGTCAAAACTTTCAGGGGAGCATTTGCAACCGGTTGGCACCATTTTTGAGTGAATTGCCAAAATTCAGATTTTTGCTAAAATTCTGACCCCGGGGCTTACGGATTTTTTCAAAAAAATATTTTCCGCCGGTTAAGTTGTTGAGGGCTGATTTCTTGTCCTGTGATAAAAAGGCTTCTGTTTCGACTGACAAAACTTTCAGGGGAGCATTTGCAACCGGTTGGCACCATTTTTGAGTGAATTGCCAAAAGTCAGATTTTTGCTGAAATTCTGACCCCGGGGCTTACGGATTTTTTCAAAAAAATATTTTCCGCCGGTTAAGTTGTTGAGGGCTGATTTCTTGTCCTGTGATAAAAAGGCCTCTGTTTCGACTGACAAAACTTCAGGGGAGCATTTGCAACCGGTTGGCACCATTTTTGAGTGAATTGCCAAAAGTCAGATTTTTGCTGAAATTCTGACCCCAGACCTACGGATTTTTTCAAAAAAATATTTTCCGCCGGTTAAGTTGTTGAGGGCTGATTTCTTGTCCTGTGATAAAAAGGCCTCTGTTTCGACTGACAAAACTTTCAGGGGAGCATTTGCAACCGGTTGGCACCATTTTTGAGTGAATTGCCAAAAGTCAGATTTTTGCTGAAATTCTGACCCCGGGGCTTACGGATTTTTTCAAAAAAATATTTTCCGCCGGTTAAGTTGTTGAGGGCTGATTTCTTGTCCTGTGATAAAAAGGCCTCTGTTTCGACTAACAAAACTTCAGGGGAGCATTTGCAACCGGTTGGCACCATTTTTGAGTGAATTGCCAAAATTCAGATTTTTGCTAAAATTCTGACCCCGGGGCTTACGGATTTTTTCAAAAAAATATTTTCCGCCGGTTAAGTTGTTGAGGGCTGATTTCTTGTCCTGTGATAAAAAGGCTTCTGTTTCGACTGACAAAACTTTCAGGGGAGCATTTGCAACCGGTTGGCACCATTTTTGAGTGAATTGCCAAAAGTCAGATTTTTGCTGAAATTCTGACCCCGGGGCTTACGGATTTTTTCAAAAAAATATTTTCCGCCGGTTAAGTTGTTGAGGGCTGATTTCTTATCCTGTGATAAAAAGGCTTCTGTTTCGACTGTCAAAACTTTCAGGGGAGCATTTGCAACCAGTTGGCACCATTTTTGTGTGAATTGCCAAAAGTCAGATTTTTGCTGAAATTCTGACCCCGGGGCTTACGGATTTTTTCAAAAAAATATTTTCCGCCGGTTAAGTTGTTGAGGGCTGATTTCTTGTCCTGTGATAAAAAGGCCTCTGTTTCGACTGACAAAACTTCAGGGGAGCATTTGCAACCGGTTGGCCCCATTTTTGAGTGAATTGCCAAAAGTCAGATTTTTGCTGAAATTCTGACCCCGGCGATTACGGATTTTTTCAAAAAAATATTTTCCGCCGGATAAGTTGTTGAGGGCTGATTTCTTGTCCTGTGATAAAAAGGCCTCTGTTTCGACTAACAAAACTTTCAGGGGAGCATTTGCAACTGGTTGGCACCATTTTTGAGTGAATTGCCAAAAGTCAGATTTTTGCTGAAATTCTGACCCCAGACCTACGGATTTTTTCAAAAAAATATTTTCCGCCGGTTAAGTTGTTGAGGGCTGATTTCTTGTCCTGTGATAAAAAGGCCTCTGTTTCGACTGACAAAACTTTCAGGGGAGCATTTGCAACCGGTTGGCACCATTTTTGAGTGAATTGCCAAAAGTCAGATTTTTGCTGAAATTCTGACCCCGGGGCTTACGAATTTTTTCAAAAAAAATTTTCCGCCGGTTAAGTTGTTGAGGGCTGATTTCTTGTCCTGTGATAAAAAGGCCTCTGTTTCGACTGTCAAAACTTTCAGGGGAGCATTTGCAACCGGTTGGCACCATTTTTGAGTGAATTGCCAAAATTCAGATTTTTGCTAAAATTCTGACCCCGGGGCTTACGGATTTTTTCAAAAAAATATTTTCCGCCGGTTAAGTTGTTGAGGGCTGATTTCTTGTCCTGTGATAAAAAGGCTTCTGTTTCGACTGACAAAACTTTCAGGGGAGCATTTGCAACCGGTTGGCACCATTTTTGAGTGAATTGCCAAAAGTCAGATTTTTGCTGAAATTCTGACCCCGGGGCTTACGGATTTTTTCAAAAAAATATTTTCCGCCGGTTAAGTTGTTGAGGGCTGATTTCTTGTCCTGTGATAAAAAGGCTTCTGTTTCGACTGTCAAAACTTTCAGGGGAGCATTTGCAACCAGTTGGCACCATTTTTGTGTGAATTGCCAAAAGTCAGATTTTTGCTGAAATTCTGACCCCGGGGCTTACGGATTTTTTCAAAAAAATATTTTCCGCCGGTTAAGTTGTTGAGGGCTGATTTCTTGTCCTGTGATAAAAAGGCCTCTGTTTCGACTGACAAAACTTCAGGGGAGCATTTGCAACCGGTTGGCACCATTTTTGAGTGAATTGCCAAAAGTCAGATTTTTGCTGAAATTCTGACCACGGGGCTTACGGATTTTTTCAAAAAAATATTTTCCGCCGGTTAAATTGTTGCGGGCTGATTTTTTGTCCGGTGATAAAAAGGCTTCTGTTTCGACTGACAAAACTTTCAGGGGACAATTTGCAACCGGTTGGCACCATTTTTGAGTGAATTGCCAAAAGTCAGATTTTTGCTGAAATTCTGACCCCGGGGCTTACGGATTTTTTCAAAAAATATTTTCCGCCGTTTAAGTTGTTGAGGGCTTTTTTCTTGTCCTGTGATAAAAAGGCCTCTGTTTCGACTGACAAAACTTCAGGGGAGCATTTGCAACCGGTTGGCACCATTTTTGAGTGAATTGCCAAAAGTCAGATTTTTGCTGAAATTCTGACCCCGGGGCTTACGAATTTTTTCAAAAAAAATTTTCCGCCGGTTAAGTTGTTGAGGGCTGATTTCTTGTCCTGTGATAAAAAGGCCTCTGTTTCGACTGTCAAAACTTTCAGGGGATCATTTGCAACCGGTTGGCACCATTTTTGAGTGAATTGCCAAAAGTCAGATTTTTGCTGAAATTCTGACCCCCGGGGCTTACGGATTTTTTCAAAAAAATATTTTCCGCCGGTTAAGTTGTTGAGGGCTGATTTCTTGTCCTGTGATAAAAAGGCTTCTGTTTCGACCGTCAAAACTTTCAGGGGAGCATTTGCAACCGGTTGGCCCCATTTTTGAGTGAATTGCCAAAAGTCAGATTTTTGCTGAAATTCTGACCCCGGGGCTTACGGATTTTTTCAAAAAAATATTTTCCGCCGGTTAAGTTGTTGAGGGCTGATTTCTTGTCCTGTGATAAAAAGGCCTCTGTTTCGACTGACAAAACTTCAGGGTAGCATTTGCAACCGGTTGGCACCATTTTTGAGTGAATTGCCAAAAGTCAGATTTTTGCTGAAATTTTTCCTTACGGATTTTTTCAAAAAAAATATTTTCCGCCGCTTAAGTTGTTGAGGACTGATTTCTTGTCCGGTGATAAAAAGGCTTCTGTTTCGACTGTCAAAACTTTCAGGGGAGCATTTGCAACTGGTTGGCACCATTTTTGAGTGAATTGCCAAAAGTCAGTTTTTTGCTGAAATTCTGACCCCGGGGCTTAGGGATTTCTTCAAAAAAATATTTTCCGCCGGTTAAGTTGTTGAGGGCTTTTTTCTTGTCCTGTGATAAAAAGGCCTCTGTTTCGACTGACAAAACTTCAGGGGAGCATTTGAAACCGGTTAGCACCATTTTTGAGTGAATTGCCAAAAGTCAGATTTTTGCTGAAATTCTGACCCCGGGGCTTACGGATTTTTTCAAAAAAATATTTTCCGCCGGTTAAGTTGTTGAGAGCTGATTTCTTGTCCTGTGATAAAAAAGGCTTCTGTTTCGACTGTCAAAACTTTCAGGGGAGCATTTGCAACCGGTTGGCACCATTTTTGAGTGAATTGCCAAAAGTCAGATTTTTGCTGAAATTCTGACCCCGGCGCTTACGGATTTTTTCAAAAAAATATTTTCCGGCGGTTAAGTTGTTGAGGGCTGATTTCTTGTCCTGTGATAAAAAGGCTTCTGTTTCGACTGTCAAAACTTTCAGGGGAGCATTTGCAACTGGTTGGCACCATTTTTGAGTGAATTGCCAAAAGTCAGATTTTTGCTGAAATTCTGACCCCGGGGCTTACGGATTTTTTCAAAAAAATATTTTCCGCCGGTTAAGTTGTTGAGGGCTGATTTCTTATCCTGTGATAAAAAGGCTTCTGTTTCGACCGTCAAAACTTTCAGGGGAGCATTTGCAACCGGTTGGCCCCATTTTTGAGTGAATTGCCAAAAGTCAGATTTTTGCTGAAATTCTGACCCCGGCGATTACGGATTTTTTCAAAAAAATATTTTCCGCCGGTTAAGTTGTTGAGGGCTGATTTCTTGTCCTGTGATAAAAAGGCATCTGTTTCGACTGACAAAACTTCAGGGGAGCATTTGCAACCGATTGGCACCATTTTTGAGTGAATTGCCAAAAGTCAGATTTTTGCTGAAATTCTGACCCCGGGGCTTACGAATTTTTTCAAAAAAATATTTTCCGCCGGTTAAGTTGTTGAGGGCTGATTTCTTGTCCTGTGATAAAAAGGCTTCTGTTTCGACTGTCAAAACTTTCAGGGGAGCATTTGCAACCGGTTGGCCCCATTTTTGAGTGAATTGCCAAAAGTCAGATTTTTGCTGAAATTCTGACCCCGGCGATTACGGATTTTTTCAAAAAAATATTTTCCGCCGGTTAAGTTGTTGAGGGCTGATTTCTTGTCCTGTGATAAAAAGGCATCTGTTTCGACTGACAAAACTTCAGGGGAGCATTTGCAACCGGTTGGCACCATTTTTGAGTGAATTGCCAAAAGTCAGATTTTTGCTGAAATTCTGACCCCGGGGCTTACGAATTTTTTCAAAAAAATATTTTCCGCCGGTTAAGTTGTTGAGGGCTGATTTCTTGTCCTGTGATAAAAAGGCTTCTGTTTCGACTGTCAAAACTTTCAGGGGAGCATTTGCAACCAGTTGGCACCATTTTTGAGTGAATTGCCAAAAGTCAGATTTTTGCTGAAATTCTGACCCCGGGGCTTACGGATTTTTTCAAAAAAATATTTTCCACCGGTTAAGTTGTTGAGGGCTGATTTCTTGTCCTGTGATAAAAAGGCCTCTGTTTCGACTGACAAAACTTCAGGGGAGCATTTGCAACCGGTTGGCACCATTTTTGAGTGAATTGCCAAAAGTCAGATTTTTGCTGAAATTCTGACCCCGGGGCTTACGGATTTTTTCAAAAAAAAATTTCCGCCGGTTAAGTTGTTGAGGGCTGATTTCTTGTCCTGTGATAAAAAAGGGTTCTGTTTTGACTGTCAAAACTTTCAGGGGAGCATTTGCAACCGGTTGGCACCATTTTTGAGTGAATTGCCAAAATTCAGATTTTTGCTAAAATTCTGACCCTGGGGCTTACGGATTTTTTCAAAAAAATATTTTCCGGCGGTTAAGTTGTTGGGGGCTGATTTCTTGTCCTGTGATAAAAAGGCTTTTGTTTCGACTGTCAAAACTTTCAGGGGACAATTTGCAACCGGTTGGCACCATTTTTGAGTGAATTGCCAAAAGTCAGATTTTTGCTGAAATTCTGACCCCAGGGCCTACGGATTTTTTCAAAAAAATATTTTCCGCCGGTTAAGTTGTTGAGGGCTGATTTCTTGTCCGGTGATAAAAAGGCTTCTGTTTCGACTGTCAAAACTTTCAGGGGAGCATTTGCAACTGGTTGGCACCATTTTTGAGTGAATTGCCAAAAGTCAGTTTTTTGCTGAAATTCTGACCCCGGGGCTTACGGATTTCTTCAAAAAAATATTTTCCGCCGGTTAAGATGTTGAGGGCTTTTTTCTTGTCCTGTGATAAAAAGGCCTCTGTTTCGACTGACAAAACTTCAGGGGAGCATTTGAAACCGGTTAGCACCATTTTTGAGTGAATTGCCAAAAGTCAGATTTTTGCTGAAATTCTGACCCCGGGGCATACGGATTTTTTCAAAAAAATATTTTCCGCCGGTTAAGTTGTTGAGAGCTGATTTCTTGTCCTGTGATAAAAAAGGCTACTGTTTCGACTGTCAAAACTTTCAGGGGAGCATTTGCAACCGGTTGGCACCATTTTTGAGTGAATTGCCAAAAGTCAGATTTTTGCTGAAATTCTGACCCCGGCGCTTACGGATTTTTTCAAAAAAATATTTTCCGGCGGTTAAGTTGTTGAGGGCTGATTTCTTGTCCTGTGATAAAAAGGCTTCTGTTTCGACTGTCAAAACTTTCAGGGGAGCATTTGCAACTGGTTGGCACCATTTTTGAGTGAATTGCCAAAAGTCAGATTTTTGCTGAAATTCTGACCCCGGGGCTTACGGATTTTTTCAAAAAAATATTTTCCGCCGGTTAAGTTGTTGAGGGCTGATTTCCAATCCTGTGATAAAAAGGCTTCTGTTTCGACCGTCAAAACTTTCAGGGGAGCATTTGCAACCGGTTGGCCCCATTTTTGAGTGAATTGCCAAAAGTCAGATTTTTGCTGAAATTCTGACCCCGGCGATTACGGATTTTTTCAAAAAAATATTTTCCGCCGGTTAAGTTGTTGAGGGCTGATTTCTTGTCCTGTGATAAAAAGGCATCTGTTTCGACTGACAAAACTTCAGGGGAGCATTTGCAACCGGTGGGCACCATTTTTGAGTGAATTCCCAAAAGTCAGATTTTTGCTGAAATTCTGACCCCGGGGCTTACGAATTTTTTCAAAAAAATATTTTCCGCCGGTTAAGTTATTGAGGGCTGATTTCTTGTCCTGTGATAAAAAGGCTTCTGTTTCGACTGTCAAAACTTTCAGGGGAGCATTTGCAACCGGTTGGCCCCATTTTTGAGTGAATTGCCAAAAGTCAGATTTTTGCTGAAATTCTGACCCCAGCGATTACGGATTTTTTCAAAAAAATATTTTCCGCCGGTTAAGTTGTTGAGGGCTGATTTCTTGTCCTGTGATAAAAAGGCCTCTGTTTCGACTGTCAAAACTTTCAGGGGAGCATTTGCAACCGGTTGGCACCATTTTTGAGTGAATTGCCAAAATTCAGATTTTTGCTGAAATTCTGACCCCCGGGGCTTACGGATTTTTTCAAAAAAATATTTTCCGCCGGTTAAGTTGTTGAGGGCTGATTTCTTGTCCTGTGATAAAAAGGCTTCTGTTTCGACCGTCAAAACTTTCAGGGGAGCATTTGCAACCGGTTGGCCCCATTTTTGAGTGAATTGCCAAAAGTCAGATTTTTGCTGAAATTCTGACCCCGGGGCTTACGGATTTTTTCAAAAAAATATTTTCCGCCGGTTAAGTTGTTGAGGGCTGATTTCTTGTCCTGTGATAAAAAGGCTTCTGTTTCGACTGTCAAAACTTTCAGGGGAGCATTTGCAACTGGTTGGCACCATTTTTGAGTGAATTGCCAAAAGTCAGATTTTTGCTGAAATTCTGACCCCAGGGCCTACGGATTTTTTCAAAAAAATATTTTCCGCCGGTTAAGTTGTTGAGGGCTGATTTCTTGTCCGGTGATAAAAAGGCTTCTGTTTCGACTGTCAAAACTTTCAGGGGAGCATTTGCAACTGGTTGGCACCATTTTTGAGTGAATTGCCAAAAGTCAGTTTTTTGCTGAAATTCTGACCCCGGGGCTTACGGATTTCTTCAAAAAAATATTTTCCGCCGGTTAAGATGTTGAGGGCTTTTTTCTTGTCCTGTGATAAAAAGGCCTCTGTTTCGACTGACAAAACTTCAGGGGAGCATTTGAAACCGGTTAGCACCATTTTTGAGTGAATTGCCAAAAGTCAGATTTTTGCTGAAATTCTGACCCCGGGGCATACGGATTTTTTCAAAAAAATATTTTCCGCCGGTTAAGTTGTTGAGAGCTGATTTCTTGTCCTGTGATAAAAAAGGCTTCTGTTTCGACTGTCAAAACTTTCAGGGGAGCATTTGCAACCGGTTGGCCCCATTTTTGAGTGAATTGCCAAAAGTCAGATTTTTGCTGAAATTCTGACCCCGGCGATTACGGATTTTTTCAAAAAAATATTTTCCGCCGGTTAAGTTGTTGAGGGCTGATTTCTTGTCCTGTGATAAAAAGGCATCTGTTTCGACTGACAAAACTTCAGGGGAGCATTTGCAACCGGTGGGCACCATTTTTGAGTGAATTCCCAAAAGTCAGATTTTTGCTGAAATTCTGACCCCGGGGCTTACGAATTTTTTCAAAAAAATATTTTCCGCCGGTTAAGTTGTTGAGGGCTGATTTCTTGTCCTGTGATAAAAAGGCTTCTGTTTCGACTGTCAAAACTTTCAGGGGAGCATTTGCAACCGGTTGGCCCCATTTTTGAGTGAATTGCCAAAAGTCAGATTTTTGCTGAAATTCTGACCCCAGCGATTACGGATTTTTTCAAAAAAATATTTTCCGCCGGTTAAGTTGTTGAGGGCTGATTTCTTGTCCTGTGATAAAAAGGCATCTGTTTCGACTGACAAAACTTCAGGGGAGCATTTGCAACCGGTTGGCACCATTTTTGAGTGAATTGCCAAAAGTCAGATTTTTGCTGAAATTCTGACCCCGGGGCTTACGGATTTTTTCAAAAAAATATTTTCCGCCGGTTAAGTTGTTGAGGGCTGATTTCTTGTCCTGTGATAAAAAGGCCTCTGTTTCGACTGACAAAACTTCAGGGTAGCATTTGCAACCGGTTGGCACCATTTTTGAGTGAATTGCCAAAAGTCAGATTTTTGCTGAAATTCTGACCCCGGGGCTTACGGATTTTTTAAAAAAAATATTTTCCGCCGGTTAAGTTGTTGAGGGCTGATTTCTTGTCCTGTGATAAAAAAGGCTTCTGTTTCGACTGTCAAAACTTTCAGGGGAGCATTTGCAACCGGTTGGCACCATTTTTGAGTGAATTGCCAAAAGTCAGATTTTTGCTGAAATTCTGACCCCGGGGCTTACGGATTTTTTCAAAAAATATTTTCCGCCGGTTAAGTTGTTGAGGGCTGATTTCTTGTCCGGTGATAAAAAGGCTTCTGTTTCGACTGTCAAAACTTTCAGGGGAGCATTTGCAACTGGTTGGCACCATTTTTGAGTGAATTGCCAAAAGTCAGTTTTTTGCTGAAATTCTGACCCCGGGGCTTACGGATTTCTTCAAAAAAATATTTTCCGCCGGTTAAGATGTTGAGGGCTTTTTTCTTGTCCTGTGATAAAAAGGCCTCTGTTTCGACTGACAAAACTTCAGGGGAGCATTTGAAACCGGTTAGCACCATTTTTGAGTGAATTGCCAAAAGTCAGATTTTTGCTGAAATTCTGACCCCGGGGCATACGGATTTTTTCAAAAAAATATTTTCCGCCGGTTAAGTTGTTGAGAGCTGATTTCTTGTCCTGTGATAAAAAAGGCTTCTGTTTCGACTGTCAAAACTTTCAGGGGAGCATTTGCAACCGGTTGGCACCATTTTTGAGTGAATTGCCAAAAGTCAGATTTTTGCTGAAATTCTGACCCCGGCGCTTACGGATTTTTTCAAAAAAATATTTTCCGGCGGTTAAGTTGTTGAGGGCTGATTTCTTGTCCTGTGATAAAAAGGCTTCTGTTTCGACTGTCAAAACTTTCAGGGGAGCATTTGCAACTGGTTGGCACCATTTTTGAGTGAATTGCCAAAAGTCAGATTTTTGCTGAAATTCTGACCCCGGGGCTTACGGATTTTTTCAAAAAAATATTTTCCGCCGGTTAAGTTGTTGAGGGCTGATTTCTTATCCTGTGATAAAAAGGCTTCTGTTTCGACCGTCAAAACTTTCAGGGGAGCATTTGCAACCGGTTGGCCCCATTTTTGAGTGAATTGCCAAAAGTCAGATTTTTGCTGAAATTCTGACCCCGGCGATTACGGATTTTTTCAAAAAAATATTTTCCGCCGGTTAAGTTGTTGAGGGCTGATTTCTTGTCCTGTGATAAAAAGGCATCTGTTTCGACTGACAAAACTTCAGGGGAGCATTTGCAACCGGTGGGCACCATTTTTGAGTGAATTCCCAAAAGTCAGATTTTTGCTGAAATTCTGACCCCGGGGCTTACGAATTTTTTCAAAAAAATATTTTCCGCCGGTTAAGTTGTTGAGGGCTGATTTCTTGTCCTGTGATAAAAAGGCTTCTGTTTCGACTGTCAAAACTTTCAGGGGAGCATTTGCAACCGGTTGGCCCCATTTTTGAGTGAATTGCCAAAAGTCAGATTTTTGCTGAAATTCTGACCCCAGCGATTACGGATTTTTTCAAAAAAATATTTTCCGCCGGTTAAGTTGTTGAGGGCTGATTTCTTGTCCTGTGATAAAAAGGCATCTGTTTCGACTGACAAAACTTCAGGGGAGCATTTGCAACCGGTTGGCACCATTTTTGAGTGAATTGCCAAAAGTCAGATTTTTGCTGAAATTCTGACCCCGGGGCTTACGAATTTTTTCAAAAAAATATTTTCCGCCGGTTAAGTTGTTGAGGGCTGATTTCTTGTCCTGTGATAAAAAGGCTTCTGTTTCGACTGTCAAAACTTTCAGGGGAGCATTTGCAACCAGTTGGCACCATTTTTGAGTGAATTGCTAAAAGTCAGATTTTTGCTGAAATTCTGACCCCGGGGCTTACGGATTTTTTCAAAAAAATATTTTCCGCCGGTTAAGTTGTTGAGGGCTGATTTCTTGTCCTGTGATAAAAAGGCCTCTGTTTCGACTGACAAAACTTCAGGGGAGCATTTGCAACCGGTTGGCACCATTTTTGAGTGAATTGCCAAAAGTCAGATTTTTGCTGAAATTCTGACCCCGGGGCTTACGGATTTTTTAAAAAAAATATTTTCCGCCGGTTAAGTTGTTGAGGGCTGATTTCTTGTCCTGTGATAAAAAAGGCTTCTGTTTCGACTGTCAAAACTTTCAGGGGAGCATTTGCAACCGGTTGGCACCATTTTTGAGTGAATTGCCAAAAGTCAGATTTTTGCTGAAATTCTGACCCCGGGGCTTACGGATTTTTTCAAAAAATATTTTCCGCCGGTTAAGTTGTTGAGGGCTGATTTCTTGTCCTGTGATAAAAAGGCTTCTGTTTCGACTGTCAAAACTTTCAGGGGAGCATTTGAAACCGGTTGGCACCATTTTTGAGTGAATTGCCAAAATTCAGATTTTTGCTAAAATTCTGACCCCGGGGCTTACGGATTTTTTCAAAAAAATATTTTCCGGCGGGTAAGTTGTTGAGGGCTGATTTCTTGTCCTGTGATAAAAATGCTTCTGTTTCGACTGTCAAAACTTTCAGGGGAGCATTTGCAACTGGTTGGCACCATTTTTGAGTGAATTGCCAAAATTCAGATTTTTGCTAAAATTCTGACCACGGGGCTTACGGATTTTTTCAAAAAATATTTTCCGCCGGTTAAGTTGTTGAGGGCTGATTTCTTGTCCTGTGATAAAAAGGCTTCTGTTTCGACTGTCAAAACTTTCAGGGGAGCATTTGCAACCGGTTGGCACCATTTTTGAGTGAATTGCCAAAATTCAGATTTTTGCTAAAATTCTGACCCCGGGGCTTACGGATTTTTTCAAAAAAATATTTTCCGGCGGTTAAGTTGTTGAGGGCTGATTTCTTGTCCTGTGATAAAAAGGCTTCTGTTTCGACTGTCAAAACTTTCAGGGGAGCATTTGAAACCGGTTGGCACCATTTTTGAGTGAATTGCCAAAAGTCAGATTTTTGCTGAAATTCTGACCCCGGCGCTTACGGATTTTTTCAAAAAAATATTTTCCGGCGGTTAAGTTGTTGAGGGCTGATTTCTTGTCCTGTGATAAAAAGTCATCTGTTTCGACCGTCAAAACTTTCAGGGGAGCATTTGCAACCGGTTGGCCCCATTTTTGAGTGAATTGCCAAAAGTCAGATTTTTGCTGAAATTCTGACCCCGGCGCTTACGGATTTTTTCAAAAAAATATTTTCCGCCGGTTAAGTTGTTGAGGGCTGATTTCTTGTCCTGTGATAAAAAGTCCTCTGTTTCGACTGACAAAACTTCGGGGGAGCATTTGCAACCGGTTGGCACCATTTTTGAGTGAATTGCCAAAAGTCAGATTTTTGCTGAAATTTTTCCTTACGGTTTTTTGCAAAAAAAATATTTTCCGCCGCTTAAGTTGTTGAGGGCTGATTTCTTGTCCTGTGATAAAAAGGCTTCTGTTTCGACTGTCAAAACTTTCAGGGGAGCATTTGCAACTGGTTGGCACCATTTTTGAGTGAATTGCCAAAAGTCAGATTTTTGCTGAAATTCTGACCCCAGGGCCTACGGATTTTTTCAAAAAAATATTTTCCGCCGGTTAAGTTGTTGAGGGCTGATTTCTTGTCCGGTGATAAAAAGGCTTCTGTTTCGACTGTCAAAACTTTCAGGGGAGCATTTGCAACTGGTTGGCACCATTTTTGAGTGAATTGCCAAAATTCAGATTTTTGCTAAAATTCTGACCACGGGGCTTACGGATTTTTTCAAAAAATATTTTCCGCCGGTTAAGTTGTTGAGGGCTGATTTCTTGTCCTGTGATAAAAAGGCTTCTGTTTCGACTGTCAAAACTTTCAGGGGAGCATTTGCAACCGGTTGGCACCATTTTTGAGTGAATTGCCAAAATTCAGATTTTTGCTAAAATTCTGACCCCGGGGCTTACGGATTTTTTCAAAAAAATATTTTCCGGCGGTTAAGTTGTTGAGGGCTGATTTCTTGTCCTGTGATAAAAAGGCTTCTGTTTCGACTGTCAAAACTTTCAGGGGAGCATTTGCAACTGGTTGGCACCATTTTTGAGTGAATTGCCAAAATTCAGATTTTTGCTAAAATTCTGACCCCGGGGCTTACGGATTTTTTCAAAAAAATATTTTCCGGCGGTTAAGTTGTTGAGGGCTGATTTCTTGTCCTGTGATAAAAAGGCTTCTGTTTCGACTGTCAAAACTTTCAGGGGACAATTTGCAACCGGTTGGCACCATTTTTGAGTGAATTGCCAAAAGTCAGATTTTTGCTGAAATTCTGACCCCGGGGCTTACAGATTTTTTCAAAAAAATATTTTCCGCCGGTTAAGTTGTTGAGGGCTGATTTCTTGTCCTCTGATAAAAAGGCCTCTGTTTCGACTAACAAAACTTCAGGGGAGCATTTGCAACCGGTTGGCACCATTTTTGAGTGAATTGCCAAAAGTCAGATTTTTGCTGAAATTTTTGCTTACGGATTTTTTCAAAAAAATATTTTCCGCCGTTTAAGTTGTTGAGGGCTTTTTTCTTGTCCTGTGATAAAAAGGCCTCTGTTTCGACTGACAAAACTTCAGGGGAGCATTTGAAACCGGTTGGCACCATTTTTGAGTGAATTGCCAAAAGTCAGATTTTTGCTGAAATTCTGACCCCGGCGCTTACGGATTTTTTCAAAAAAATATTTTCCGGCGGTTAAGTTGTTGAGGGCTGATTTCTTGTCCTGTGATAAAAAGTCATCTGTTTCGACCGTCAAAACTTTCAGGGGAGCATTTGCAACCGGTTGGCCCCATTTTTGAGTGAATTGCCAAAAGTCAGATTTTTGCTGAAATTCTGACCCCGGCGCTTACGGATTTTTTCAAAAAAATATTTTCCGCCGGTTAAGTTGTTGAGGGCTGATTTCTTGTCCTGTGATAAAAAGGCCTCTGTTTCGACTGACAAAACTTCGGGGGAGCATTTGCAACCGGTTGGCACCATTTTTGAGTGAATTGCCAAAAGTCAGATTTTTGCTGAAATTTTTCCTTACGGTTTTTTGCAAAAAAAATATTTTCCGCCGCTTAAGTTGTTGAGGGCTGATTTCTTGTCCTGTGATAAAAAGGCTTCTGTTTCGACTGTCAAAACTTTCAGGGGAGCATTTGCAACTGGTTGGCACCATTTTTGAGTGAATTGCCAAAAGTCAGATTTTTGCTGAAATTCTGACCCCAGGGCCTACGGATTTTTTCAAAAAAATATTTTCCGCCGGTTAAGTTGTTGAGGGCTTTTTTCTTGTCCTGTGATAAAAAGGCCTCTGTTTCGACTGACAAAACTTCAGGGGAGCATTTGCAACCGGTTGGCACCATTTTTGAGTGAATTGCCAAAAGTCAGATTTTTGCTGAAATTCTGACCCCGGCGCTTACGGATTTTTTCAAAAAAATATTTTCCGGCGGTTAAGTTGTTAAGGGCTGATTTCTTGTCCTGTGATAAAAAGGCTTCTGTTTCGACTGTCAAAACTTTCAGGGGAGCATTTGCAACTGGTTGGCACCATTTTTGAGTGAATTGCCAAAAGTCAGATTTTTGCTGAAATTCTGACCCCGGGGCTTACGGATTTTTTCAAAAAAATATTTTCCGCCGGTTAAGTTGTTGAGGGCTGATTTCTTGTCCTGTGATAAAAAGGCTTCTGTTTCGACCGTCAAAACTTCAGGGGAGCATTTGCAACCGGTTGGCACCATTTTTGAGTGAATTGCCAAAAGTCAGATTTTTGCAGAAATTTTTCCTTACGGATTTTTTCAAAAAAAATATTTTCCGCCGCTTAAGTTGTTGAGGGCTGATTTCTTGTCCTGTGATAAAAAGGCTTCTGTTTCGACTGTCAAAACTTTCAGGGGAGCATTTGCAACTGGTTGGCACCATTTTTGAGCGAATTGCCAAAAGTCAGATTTTTGCTGAAATACTGACCCCAGGGCCTACGGATTTTTTCAAAAAAATATTTTCTGCCGGTTAAGTTGTTGAGGGCTGATTTCTTGTCCCGTGATAAAAAGGCTTCTGTTTCGACTGTCAAAACTTTCAGGGGAGCATTTGCAACTGGTTGGCACCATTTTTGAGTGAATTGCCAAAAGTCAGATTTTTGCTGAAATTCTGACCCCGGGGCTTACGGATTTTTTCAAAAATATATTTTCCGCCGGTTAAGTTGTTGAGGGCTGATTTCTTGTCCTGTGAGAAAAAGGCTTCTGTTTCGACCGTCAAAACTTTCAGGGGAGCATTTGCAACCGGTTGGCACCATTTTTGAGTGAATTGCCAAAAGTCAGATGTTTGCTGAAATTTTTGCTTACGGATTTTTTGGAAAAAATATTTTCCGCCGCTTAAGTTGTTGAGGGCTGATTTCTTGTCCTGTGATAAAAAGGCTTCTGTTTCGACTGTCAAAACTTTCAGGGGAGCATTTGCAACCGGTTGGCACCATTTTTGAGTGAATTGCCAAAAGTCAGATTTTTGCTGAAATTCTGACCCCGGCGATTACGGACTTTTTTTCAAAAAAATATTTTCCGCCGGTTAAGTTGTTGAGGGCTGATTTCTTGTCCTGTGATTAAAAGGCTTCTGTTTCGACTGTCAAAACTTTCAGGGGAGCATTTGCAACCGGTTGGCACCATTTTTGAGTGAATTGCCAAAAGTCAGATTTTTGCTGAAATTCTGACCCCGGCGCTTACGGATTTTTCAAAAAAATATTTTCCGTCGGTTAAGTTGTTGAGGGCTGATTTCTTGTCCCGTGATAAAAAGGCTTCTGTTTCGACTGTAAAAACTTTCAGGGGAGCATTTGAAACTGGTTGGCACCATTTTTGAGTGAATTGCCAAAAGTCAGATTTTTCCTGAAATTCTGACCCCGGGGCTTACGGATTTTTTCAAAAAAATATTTTCCGTCGGTTAAGTTGTTGAGGGCTGATTTCTTGTCCTGTGATAAAAAAGGCTTCTGTTTCGACTGTCAAAACTTTAGGGGAGCATTTGCAACCGGTTGGCACCATTTTTGAGTGAATTGCCAAAAGTCAGATTTTTGCTGAAATTCTGACCCCAGGGCCTACGGATTTTTTCAAAAAAATATTTTCCGCCGGTTAAGTTGTTGAGGGCTGATTTCTTGTCCCGTGATAAAAAGGCTTCTGTTTCGACTGTCAAAACTTTCAGGGGAGCATTTGCAACTGGTTGGCACCATTTTTGAGTGAATTGCCAAAAGTCAGATTTTTGCTGAAATTCTGACCCCGGGGCTTACGGATTTCTTCCAAAAAATATTTTCCGCCGGTTAAGTTGTTGAGGGCTGATTTCTTGTCCTGTGATAAAAAAGGCTTCTGTTTCGACTGTCAAAACTTTCAGGGGAGCATTTGCAACCGGTTGGCACCATTTTTGAGTGAATTGCCAAAAGTCAGATTTTTGCTGAAATTCTGACCCCGGCGCTTACGGATTTTTTCAAAAAAATATTTTCCGGCGGTTAAGTTGTTGAGGGCTGATTTCTTGTCCTGTGATAAAAAGGCTTCTGTTTCGACTGTCAAAACTTTCAGGGGAGCATTTGCAACTGGTTGGCACCATTTTTGACTGAATTGCCAAAAGTCAGATTTTTGCTGAAATTCTGACCCTGGGGCTTACGGATTTTTTCAAAAAAATATTTTCCGCCGGTTAAGTTGTTGAGGGCTGATTTCTTATCCTGTGATAAAAAGGCTTCTGTTTCGACCGTCAAAACTTTCAGGGGAGCATTTGCAACCGGTTGGCCCCATTTTTGAGTGAATTGCCAAAAGTCAGATTTTTGCTGAAATTCTGACCCCGGCGATTACGGATTTTTTCAAAAAAATATTTTCCGCCGGTTAAGTTGTTGAGGGCTGATTTCTTGTCCTGTGATAAAAAGGCCTCTGTTTCGACTGACAAAACTTCAGGGGAGCATTTGCAACCGGTTGGCACCATTTTTGAGTGAATTGCCAAAAGTCAGATTTTTGCTGAAATTCTGACCCCGGGGCTTACGAATTTTTTCAAAAAAAATATTTTCCGCCGGTTAAGTTGTTGAGGGCTGATTTCTTGTCCTGTGATAAAAAGGCCTCTGTTTCGACTGACAAAACTTCAGGGGAGCATTTGCAACCGGTTGGCACCATTTTTGAGTGAATTGCCAAAAGTCAGATTTTTGCTGAAATTCTGACCCCGGGGCTTACGGATTTTTTCAAAAAAATATTTTCCGTCGGTTAAGTTGTTGAGGGCTGATTTCTTGTCCCGTGATAAAAAGGCTTCTGTTTCGACTGTCAAAACTTTCAGGGGAGCATTTGAAACTGGTTGGCACCATTTTTGAGTGAATTGCCAAAAGTCAGATTTTTGCTGAAATTCTGACCCCGGGCCTTACGGATTTTTTCAAAAAAATATTTTCCGCCGGTTAAGTTGTTGAAGGCTGATTTCTTGTCCTGTGATAAAAAAGGCTTCTGTTTCGACTGTCAAAACTTTAGGGGAGCATTTGCAACCGGTTGGCACCATTTTTGAGTGAATTGCCAAAATTCAGATTTTTGCTGAAATTCTGACCCCAGGGCCTACGGATTTTTTCAAAAAAATATTTTCCGCCGGTTAAGTTGTTGAGGGCTGATTTCTTGTCCGGTGATAAAAAGGCTTCTGTTTCGACTGTCAAAACTTTCAGGGGAGCATTTGCAACTGGTTGGCACCATTTTTGAGTGAATTGCCAAAAGTCAGATTTTTGCTGAAATTCTGACCCCGGGGCTTACGGATTTCTTCAAAAAAATATTTTCCGCCGTTTAAGTTGTTGAGGGCTTTTTTCTTGTCCTGTGATAAAAAGGCCTCTGTTTCGACTGACAAAACTTCAGGGGAGCATTTGAAACCGGTTTGCACCATTTTTGAGTGAATTGCCAAAAGTCAGATTTTTGCTGAAATTCTGACGCCGGGGCTTACGGATTTTTTCAAAAAAATATTTTCCGCCGGTTAAGTTGTTGAGGGCTGATTTCTTGTCCTGTGATAAAAAAGGCTTCTGTTTCGACTGTCAAAACTTTCAGGGGAGCATTTGCAACCGGTTGGCACCATTTTTGAGTGAATTGCCAAAAGTCAGATTTTTGCTGAAATTCTGACCCCGGCGCTTACGGATTTTTTCAAAAAAATATTTTCCGGCGGTTAAGTTGTTGAGGGCTGATTTCTTGTCCTGTGATAAAAAGGCTTCGGTTTCGACTGTCAAAACTTTCAGGGGAGCATTTGCAACCGGTTGGCACCATTTTTGAGTGAATTGCCAAAAGTCAGATTTTTGCTGAAATTCTGACCCCGGCGCTTACGGATTTTTTCAAAAAAATATTTTCCGGCGGTTAAGTTGTTGAGGGCTGATTTCTTATCCTGTGATAAAAAGGCTTCTGTTTCGACGGTCAAAACTTTCAGGGGAGCATTTGCAACCGGTTGGCCCCATTTTTGATTGAATTGCCAAAAGTCAGATTTTTGCTGAAATTCTGACCCCGGCGATTACGGATTTTTTCAAAAAAATATTTTCCGCCGGTTAAGTTGTTGAGGGCTGATTTCTTGTCCTGTGATAAAAAGGCCTCTGTTTCGACTGACAAAACTTCAGGGGAGCATTTGAAACCGGTTGGCACCATTTTTGAGTGAATTGCCAAAAGTCAGATTTTTGCTGAAATTCTGACCCCGGGGCTTACGGATTTTTTCAAAAAAATATTTTCCGCCGGTTAAGTTGTTGCGGGCTGATTTTTTGTCCGGTGATAAAAAGGCTTCTGTTTCGACTCACAAAACTTTCAGGGGACAATTAGCAACCGGTTGGCACCATTTTTGAGTGAATTGCCAAAAGTCAGATTTTTGCTGAAATTCTGACCCCGGGGCTTACGGATTTTTTCAAAAAATATTTTCCGCCGTTTAAGTTGTTGAGGGCTTTTTTCTTGTCCTGTGATAAAAAGGCCTCTGTTTCGACTGACAAAACTTCAGGGGAGCATTTGCAACCGGTTGGCATCATTTTTGAATGAATTGCCAAAAGTCAGATTTTTTGCTGAAATTCTGACCCCGGGGCTTACGAATTTTTTCAAAAAAATATTTTCCGCCGGTTAAGAAATCAGCCCTCAACAAGAGGACAAGAAATCAGCCCTCAACAACTTAACCGGCGGAAAATATTTTTTTGAAAAAAAGTCCGTAAGCCCCGGGGTCAGAATTTCAGCAAAAATCTGACTTTTGGGAATTCACTCAAAAATGGTGCCAACCGGTTGCAAATTGTCCCCTGAAAGTTTTGTCAGTCGAAACAGAAGCCTTTTTATCACAGGACAAGAAAACAGCCCTCAACAACTTAACCGGCGGAAAATATTTTTTTGAAAAAATCCGTAATCGCCGGGGTCAGAATTTCAGCCAAAATCTGACTTTTGGCAATTCACTCAAAAATGGTGCCAACCGGTTGCAAATGCTCCCCTGAAAGTTTTGACAGTCGAAACAGAAGCCTTTTAATCACAGGACAAGAAATCAGCCCTCAACAACTTAACCGGCGGAAAATATTTTTTTGAAAAAAAGTCCGTAAGCCCCGGGGTCAGAATTTCAGCAAAAATCTGACTTTTGGGAATTCACTCAAAAATGGTGCCAACTGGTTGCAAATTGTCCCCTGAAAGTTTTGACAGTCGAAACAGAAGCCTTTTTATCACAGGACAAGAAATCAGCCCTCAACAACTTAAGCGGCGGAAAATATTTTTTTCAAAAAATCCGTAAGCAAAAATTTCAGCAAAAATCTGACTTTTGGCAATTCACTCAAAAATGGTGCCAACCGGTTGCAAATTGTCCCCTGAAAGTTTTGTCAGTCGAAACAGAAGCCTTTTTATCACCGGACAAAAAATCAGCCCGCAACAACTTAACCGGCGGAAAATATTTTTTTGAAAAAATCCGTAAGCCCCGGGGTCAGAATTAAGTTGTTGAGGGCTGTTTTCTTGTCCTGTGATAAAAAGGCTTCTGTTTCGACTGACAAAACTTTCAGGGGACAATTTGCAACCGGTTGGCACCATTTTTGAGTGAATTCCCAAAAGTCAGATTTTTGCTGAAATTCTGACCCCGGGGCTTACGGACTTTTTTTCAAAAAAATATTTTCCGCCGGTTAAGTTGTTGAGGGCTGATTTCTTGTCCTGTGATTAAAAGGCTTCTGTTTCGACTGTCAAAACTTTCAGGGGAGCATTTGCAACCGGTTGGCACCATTTTTGAGTGAATTGCCAAAAGTCAGATTTTTGCTGAAATTCTGACCCCGGGGCTTACGGATTTTTTCAAAAAAATATTTTCCGCCGGTTAAGTTGTTGAGGGCTGATTTCTTGTCCTGTGATAAAAAAGGCTTCTGTTTCGACTGTCAAAACTTTAGGGGAGCATTTGCAACCGGTTGGCACCATTTTTGAGTGAATTGCCAAAAGTCAGATTTTTGCTGAAATTCTGACCCCAGGGCCTACGGATTTTTTCAAAAAAATATTTTCCGCCGGTTAAGTTGTTGAGGGCTGATTTCTTGTCCCGTGATAAAAAGGCTTCTGTTTCGACTGTCAAAACTTTCAGGGGAGCATTTGCAACTGGTTGGCACCATTTTTGAGTGAATTGCCAAAAGTCAGATTTTTGCTGAAATTCTGACCCCGGGGCTTACGGATTTCTTCAAAAAAATATTTTCCGCCGGTTAAGTTGTTGAGGGCTGATTTCTTGTCCTGTGATAAAAAAGGCTTCTGTTTCGACTGTCAAAACTTTCAGGGGAGCATTTGCAACCGGTTGGCACCATTTTTGAGTGAATTGCCAAAAGTCAGATTTTTGCTGAAATTCTGACCCCGGCGCTTACGGATTTTTTCAAAAAAATATTTTCCGGCGGTTAAGTTGTTGAGGGCTGATTTCTTGTCCTGTGATAAAAAGGCTTCTGTTTCGACTGTCAAAACTTTCAGGGGAGCATTTGCAACTGGTTGGCACCATTTTTGACTGAATTGCCAAAAGTCAGATTTTTGCTGAAATTCTGACCCCGGGGCTTACGGATTTTTTCAAAAAAATATTTTCCGCCGGTTAAGTTGTTGAGGGCTGATTTCTTATCCTGTGATAAAAAGGCTTCTGTTTCGACCGTCAAAACTTTCAGGGGAGCATTTGCAACCGGTTGGCCCCATTTTTGAGTGAATTGCCAAAAGTCAGATTTTTGCTGAAATTCTGACCCCGGCGATTACGGATTTTTTCAAAAAAATATTTTCCGCCGGTTAAGTTGTTGAGGGCTGATTTCTTGTCCTGTGATAAAAAGGCCTCTGTTTCGACTGACAAAACTTCAGGGGAGCATTTGCAACCGGTTGGCACCATTTTTGAGTGAATTGCCAAAAGTCAGATTTTTGCTGAAATTGTGACCCCGGGGCTTACGAATTTTTTCAAAAAAAATATTTTCCGCCGGTTAAGTTGTTGAGGGCTGATTTCTTGTCCTGTGATAAAAAGGCCTCTGTTTCGACTGACAAAACTTCAGGGGAGCATTTGCAACCGGTTGGCACCATTTTTGAGTGAATTGCCAAAAGTCAGATTTTTGCTGAAATTCTGACCCCGGGGCTTACGGATTTTTTCAAAAAAATATTTTCCGTCGGTTAAGTTGTTGAGGGCTGATTTCTTGTCCCGTGATAAAAAGGCTTCTGTTTCGACTGTCAAAACTTTCAGGGGAGCATTTGAAACTGGTTGGCACCATTTTTGAGTGAATTGCCAAAAGTCAGATTTTTGCTGAAATTCTGACCCCGGGCCTTACGGATTTTTTCAAAAAAATATTTTCCGCCGGTTAAGTTGTTGAAGGCTGATTTCTTGTCCTGTGATAAAAAAGGCTTCTGTTTCGACTGTCAAAACTTTAGGGGAGCATTTGCAACCGGTTGGCACCATTTTTGAGTGAACTGCCAAAATTCAGATTTTTGCTGAAATTCTGACCCCAGGGCCTACGGATTTTTTCAAAAAAATATTTTCCGCCGGTTAAGTTGTTGAGGGCTGATTTCTTGTCCGGTGATAAAAAGGCTTCTGTTTCGACTGACAAAACTTTCAGGGGACAATTAGCAACCGGTTGGCACCATTTTTGAGTGAATTGCCAAAAGTCAGATTTTTGCTGAAATTCTGACCCCGGGGCTTACGGATTTTTTCAAAAAATATTTTCCGCCGATTAAGTTGTTGAGGGCTTTTTTCTTGTCCTGTGATAAAAAGGCCTCTGTTTCGACTGACAAAACTTCAGGGGAGCATTTGCAACCGGTTGGCACCATTTTTGAATGAATTGCCAAAAGTCAGATTTTTGCTGAAATTCTGACCCCGGGGCTTACGAATTTTTTCAAAAAAATATTTTCCGCCGGTTAAGTTGTTGAGGGCTGATTTCTTGTCCTGTGATAAAAAGGCTTCTGTTTCGACTGTCAAAACTTTCAGGGGAGAATTTGCAACCGGTTGGCACGGATTTTTTCAAAAAAATATTTTTCGGCGGTTAAGTTGTTGAGGGCTGATATCTTGTCCTGTGATAAAAAGGCTTCTGTTTCGACTGTCAAAACTTTCAGGGGACAATTTGCAACCGGTTGGCACCATTTTTGAGTGAATTGCCAAAAGTCAGATTTTTGCTGAAATTCTGACCCCGGGGCTTACGGATTTTTTCAAAAAAATATTTTCCGCCGGTTAAGTTGTTGAGGGCTGATTTCTTGTCCTGTGATAAAAGGGCCTCTGTTTCGACTAACAAAACTTCAGGGGAGCATTTGCAACCGGTTGGCACCATTTTTGAGTGAATTGCCAAAAGTCAGATTTTTGCTGAAATTTTTGCTTACGGATTTTTTCAAAAAAATATTTTCCGCCGTTTAAGTTGTTGAGGGCTTTTTTCTTGTCCTGTGATAAAAAGGCCTCTGTTTCGACTGACAAAACTTCAGGGGAGCATTTGAAACCGGTTGGCACCATTTTTGAGTGAATTGCCAAAAGTCAGATTTTTGCTGAAATTCTGACCCCGGGGCTTACGGATTTTTTCAAAAAAATATTTTCATCCGGTTAAGTTGTTGAGGGCTGATTTCTTATCCTGTGATAAAAAGGCTTCTGTTTCGACCGTCAAAACTTTCAGGGGAGCATTTGCAACCGGTTGGCCCCATTTTTGATTGAATTGCCAAAAGTCAGATTTTTGCTGAAATTCTGACCCCGGCGATTACGGATTTTTTCAAAAAAATATTTTCCGCCGGTTAAGTTGTTGAGGGCTGATTTCTTGTCCTGTGATAAAAAGGCCTCTGTTTCGACTGACAAAACTTCAGGGGAGCATTTGCAACCGGTTGGCACCATTTTTGAGTGAATTGCCAAAAGTCAGATTGTTGCTGAAATTCTGACCCCGGGGCTTACGGATTTTTTCAAAAAAATATTTTCCGCCGGTTAAGTTATTGCGGGCTGATTTTTTGTCCGGTGATAAAAAGGCTTCTGTTTCGACTGACAAAACTTTCAGGGGACAATTTGCAACCGGTTGGCACCATTTTTGAGTGAATTGCCAAAAGTCAGATTTTTGCTGAAATTCTGACCCCGGGGCTTACTGACTTTTTTTCAAAAAAATATTTTCCGCCGGTTAAGTTGTTGAGGGCTGATTTCTTGTCCGGTGATAAAAAGGCTTCTGTTTCGACTGACAAAACTTTCAGGGGACAATTTGCAACCGGTTGGCACCATTTTTGAGTGAATTGCCAAAAGTCAGATTTTTGCTGAAATTCTGACCCCGGGGCTTACGGATTTTTTCAAAAAATATTTTCCGCCGTTTAAGTTGTTGAGGGCTTTTTTCTTGTCCTGTGATAAAAAGGCCTCTGTTTCGACTGACAAAACTTCAGGGGAGCATTTGCAACCGGTTGGCACCATTTTTGAATGAATTGCCAAAAGTCAGATTTTTGCTGAAATTCTGACCCCGGGGCTTACGAATTTTTTCAAAAAAATATTTTCCACCGGTTAAGTTGTTGAGGGCTGATTTCTTGTCCTGTGATAAAAAGGCTTCTGTTTCGACTGTCAAAACTTTCAGGGGAGCATTTGCAACCGGTTGGCACCATTTTTGAGTGAATTGCCAAAAGTCAGATTTTTGCTAAAATTCTGACCCCGGGGCTTACGGATTTTTTCAAAAAAATATTTTCCGGCGGTTAAGTTGTTGAGGACTGATTTCTTGTCCTGTGATAAAAAGGCTTCTGTTTCGACTGTCAAAACTTTCAGGGGAGCATTTGCAACCGGTTGGCACCATTTTTGAGTGAATTGCCAAAAGTCAGATTTTTGCTGAAATTCTGACCCCGGGGCTTACGGATTTTTTCAAAAAAATATTTTCCGCCGGTTAAGTTGTTGAGGGCTGATTTCTTGTCCTGTGATAAAAGGGCCTCTGTTTCGACTAACAAAACTTCAGGGGAGCATTTGCAACCGGTTGGCACCATTTTTGAGTGAATTGCCAAAAGTCAGATTTTTGCTGAAATTTTTGCTTACGGATTTTTTGAAAAAAATATTTTCCGCCGCTTAAGTTGTTGAGGGCTGATTTCTTGTCCTGTGATAAAAAGGCTTCTGTTTCGACTGTCAAAACTTTCAGGGGACAATTTGCAACCGGTTGGCACCATTTTTGAGTGAATTCCCAAAAGTCAGATTTTTGCTGAAATTCTGACCCCGGGGCTTACGGACTTTTTTTCAAAAAAATATTTTCCGCCGGTTAAGTTGTTGAGGGCTGATTTCTTGTCCTGTGATTAAAAGGCTTCTGTTTCGACTGTCAAAACTTTCAGGGGAGCATTTGCAACCGGTTGGCACCATTTTTGAGTGAATTGCCAAAAGTCAGATTTTTGCTGAAATTCTGACCCCGGCGCTTACGGATTTTTTCAAAAAAATATTTTCCGCCGGTTAAGTTGTTGAGGGCTGTTTTCTTGTCCTGTGATAAAAAGGCTTCTGTTTCGACTGACAAAACTTTCAGGGGACAATTTGCAACCGGTTGGCACCATTTTTGAGTGAATTCCCAAAAGTCAGATTTTTGCTGAAATTCTGACCCCGGGGCTTACGGACTTTTTTTCAAAAAAATATTTTCCGCCGGTTAAGTTGTTGAGGGCTGATTTCTTGTCCTGTGATAAAAAGGCCTCTGTTTCGACTGACAAAACTTCAGGGGAGCATTTGAAACCGGTTGGCACCATTTTTGAGTGAATTGCCAAAAGTCAGATTTTTGCTGAAATTCTGACCCCGGGGCTTACGGATTTTTTCAAAAAAATATTTTCCGCCGGTTAAGTTGTTGAGGGCTGATTTCTTGTCCTGTGATAAAAAAGGCTTCTGTTTCGACTGTCAAAACTTTCAGGGGAGCATTTGCAACCGGTTGGCACCATTTTTGAGTGAATTGCCAAAAGTCAGATTTTTGCTGAAATTCTGACCCCGGCGCTTACGGATTTTTTCAAAAAAATATTTTCCGCCGGTTAAGTTGTTGAGGGCTGTTTTCTTGTCCTGTGATAAAAAGGCTTCTGTTTCGACTGACAAAACTTTCAGGGGACAATTTGCAACCGGTTGGCACCATTTTTGAGTGAATTCCCAAAAGTCAGATTTTTGCTGAAATTCTGACCCCGGGGCTTACGGACTTTTTTTCAAAAAAATATTTTCCGCCGGTTAAGTTGTTGAGGGCTGATTTCTTGTCCTGTGATTAAAAGGCTTCTGTTTCGACTGTCAAAACTTTCAGGGGAGCATTTGCAACCAGTTGGCACCATTTTTGAGTGAATTGCCAAAAGTCAGATTTTTGCTGAAATTCTGACCCCGGCGCTTACGGATTTTTCAAAAAAATATTTTCCGTCGGTTAAGTTGTTGAGGGCTGATTTCTTGTCCCGTGATAAAAAGGCTTCTGTTTCAACTGTCAAAACTTCAGGGGAGCATTTGCAATCGGTTGGCACCATTTTTGAGTGAATTGCCAAAAGTCAGATTTTTGCTGAAATTCTGACCCCAGGGCCTACGGATTTTTTCAAAAAAATATTTTCCGCCGGTTAAGTTGTTGAGGGCTGATTTCTTGTCCGGTGATAAAAAGGCTTCTGTTTCGACTGTCAAAACTTTCAGGGGAGCATTTGCAACTGGTTGGCACCATTTTTGAGTGAATTGCCAAAAGTCAGATTTTTGCTGAAATTCTGACCCCGGGGCTTACGGATTTCTTCAAAAAAATATTTTCCGCCGTTTAAGTTGTTGAGGGCTTTTTTCTTGTCCTGTGATAAAAAGGCCTCTGTTTCGACTGACAAAACTTCAGGGGAGCATTTGAAACCGGTTGGCACCATTTTTGAGTGAATTGCCAAAAGTCAGATTTTTGCTGAAATTCTGACCCCGGGGATTACGGATTTTTTCAAAAAAATATTTTCCGCCGGTTAAGTTGTTGAGGGCTGATTTCTTGTCCTGTGATAAAAAAGGCTTCTGTTTCGACTGTCAAAACTTTCAGGGGAGCATTTGCAACCGGTTGGCACCATTTTTGAGTGAATTGCTAAAAGTCAGATTTTTGCTGAAATTCTGACCCCGGCGCTTACGGATTTTTTCAAAAAAATATTTTCCGGCGGTTAAGTTGTTGAGGGCTGATTTCTTGTCCTGTGATAAAAAGGCTTCTGTTTCGACTGTCAAAACTTTCAGGGGAGCATTTGCAACTGGTTGGCACCATTTTTGAGTGAATTGCCAAAAGTCAGATTTTTGCTGAAATTCTGACCCCGGGGCTTACGGATTTTTTCAAAAAAATATTTTCCGCCGGTTAAGTTGTTGAGGGCTGATTTCTTATCCTGTGATAAAAAGGCTTCTGTTTCGACCGTCAAAACTTTCAGGGGAGCATTTGCAACCGGTTGGCCCCATTTTTGAGTGAATTGCCAAAAGTCAGATTTTTGCTGAAATTCTGACCCCGGCGATTACGGATTTTTTCAAAAAAATATTTTCCGCCGGTTAAGTTGTTGAGGGCTGATTTCTTGTCCTGTGATAAAAAGGCCTCTGTTTCGACTGACAAAACTTCAGGGGAGCATTTGCAACCGGTTGGCACCATTTTTGAGTGAATTGCCAAAAGTCAGATTTTTGCTGAAATTCTGACCCCGGGGCTTACGAATTTTTTCAAAAAAAATATTTTCCGCCGGTTAAGTTGTTGCGGGCTGATTTTTTGTCCTGTGATAAAAAGGCCTGTGTTTCGACTGACAAAACTTCAGGGGAGCATTTGCAACCGGTTGGCACCATTTTTGAGTGAATTGCCAAAAGTCAGATTTTTGCTGAAATTCTGACCCCGGCGCTTACGGATTTTTCAAAAAAATATTTTCCGTCGGTTAAGTTGTTGAGGGCTGATTTCTTGTCCCGTGATAAAAAGGCTTCTGTTTCGACTGTCAAAACTTCAGGGGAGCATTTGCAAACGGTTGGCACCATTTTTGAGTGAATTGCCAAAAGTCAGATTTTTGCTGAAATTCTGACCCCAGGGCCTACGGATTTTTTCAAAAAAATATTTTCCGCCGGTTAAGTTGTTGAGGGCTGATTTCTTGTCCGGTGATAAAAAGGCTTCTGTTTCGACTGTCAAAACTTTCAGGGGAGCATTTGCAACTGGTTGGCACCATTTTTGAGTGAATTGCCAAAAGTCAGATTTTTGCTGAAATTCTGACCCCGGGGCTTACGGATTTCTTCAAAAAAATATTTTCCGCCGTTTAAGTTGTTGAGGGCTTTTTTCTTGTCCTGTGATAAAAAGGCCTCTGTTTCGACTGACAAAACTTCAGGGGAGCATTTGAAACCGGTTGGCACCATTTTTGAGTGAATTGCCAAAAGTCAGATTTTTGCTGAAATTCTGACCCCGGGGCTTACGGATTTTTTCAAAAAAATATTTTCCGCCGGTTAAGTTGTTGAGGGCTGATTTCTTGTCCTGTGATAAAAAGGCTTCTGTTTCGACTGTCAAAACTTTCAGGGGACAATTTGCACCATTTTTGAGTGAATTGCCAAAAGTCAGATTTTTGCTGAAATTCTGACCCCGGGGCTTACGGATTTTTTCAAAAAAATATTTTCTGCCGGTTAAGTTGTTGAGGGCTGATTTCTTGTCCTGTGATAAAAGGGCCTCTGTTTCGACTAACAAAACTTCAGGGGAGCATTTGCAGCCGGTTGGCACCATTTTTGAGTGAATTGCCAAAAGTCAGATTTTTGCTGAAATTTTTGCTTACGGATTTTTTCAAAAAAATATTTTCCGCCGGTTAAGTTGTTGAGGGCTGATTTCTTGTCCTGTGATAAAAAGGCCTCTGTTTCGACTGACAAAACTTCAGGGGAGCATTTGCAACCGGTTGGCACCATTTTTGAGTGAATTGCCAAAAGTCAGATTTTTGCTGAAATTCTGACCCCGGGGCTTACGGATTTTTTCAAAAAAATATTTTCCGCCGGTTAAGTTGTTGCGGGCTGATTTTTTGTCCAGTGATAAAAAGGCTTCTGTTTCGACTGACAAAACTTTCAGGGGACAATTTGCAACCGGTTGGCACCATTTTTGAGTGAATTGCCAAAAGTCAGATTTTTGCTGAAATTCTGACCCCGGGGCTTACGGATTTTTTCAAAAAATATTTTCCGCCGTTTAAGTTGTTGAGGGCTTTTTTCTTGTCCTGTGATAAAAAGGCCTCTGTTTCGACTGACAAAACTTCAGGGGAGCATTTGCAACCGGTTGGCACCATTTTTGAATGAATTGCCAAAAGTCAGATTTTTGCTGAAATTCTGACCCCGGGGCTTACGAATTTTTTCAAAAAAATATTTTCCGCAGGTTAAGTTGTTGAGGGCTGATTTCTTGTCCTGTGATAAAAAGGCTTCTGTTTCGACTGTCAAAACGTTCAGGGGAGCATTTGCAACCGGCTGGCACCATTTTTGAGTGAATTGCCAAAATTCAGATTTTTGCTAAAATTCTGACCCCGGGGCTTACGGATTTTTTCAAAAAATATTTTCCGGCGGTTAAGTTGTTGAGGGCTGATTTCTTGTCCTGTGATAAAAAGGCTTCTGTTTCGACTGTCAAAACTTTCAGGGGACAATTTGCAACCGGTTGGCACCATTTTTGAGTGAATTGCCAAAAGTCAGATTTTTGCTGAAATTTTTGCTTACGGATTTTTTCAAAAAAATATTTTCCGCCGTTTAAGTTGTTGAGGGCTTTTTTCTTGTCCTGTGATAAAAAGGCCTCTGTTTCGACTGACAAAACTTTCAGGGGAGCATTTGCAACTGGTTGGCACCATTTTTGAGTGAATTGCCAAAAGTCAGATTTTTGCTGAAATTCTGACCCCGGGGCTTACGGATTTTTTCAAAAAAATATTTTCCGCCGGTTAAGTTGTTGAGGGCTGATTTCTTGTCCTGTGATAAAAAGGCTTCTGTTTCGACCGTCAAAACTTTCAGGGGAGCATTTGCAACCGGTTGGCCCCATTTTTGAGTGAATTGCCAAAAGTCAGATTTTTGCTGAAATTCTGACCCCGGCGCTTACGGATTTTTTCAAAAAAATATTTTCCGCCGGTTAAGTTGTTGAGGGCTGATTTCTTGTCCTGTGATAAAAAGGCCTCTGTTTCGACTGACAAAACTTCAGGGGAGCATTTGCAACCGGTTGGCACCATTTTTGAGTGAATTGCCAAAAGTCAGATTTTTGCTGAAATTCTGACCCCGGGGCTTACGGATTTTTTCAAAAAAATATTTTCCGGCGGTTAAGTTGTTGAGGGCTGATTTCTTGTCCTGTGATAAAAAGGCTTCTGTTTCGACTGTCAAAACTTTCAGGGGAGCATTTGCAACCGGTTGGCACCATTTTTGAGTGAATTGCCAAAAGTCAGATTTTTGCTGAAATTCTGACCCCGGGGCTTACGGATTTTTTCAAAAAAATATTTTCCGCCGGTTAAGTTGTTGAGGGCTGATTTCTTATCCTGTGATAAAAAGGCTTCTGTTTCGACCGTCAAAACTTTCAGGGGAGCATTTGCAACCGGTTGGCCCCATTTTTGAGTGAATTGCCAAAAGTCAGATTTTTGCTGAAATTCTGACCCCGGCGATTACGGATTTTTTCAAAAAAATATTTTCCGCCGGTTAAGTTGTTGAGGGCTGATTTCTTTTCCTGTGATAAAAAGGCCTCTGTTTCGACTGACAAAACTTCAGGGGAGCATTTGCAACCGGTTGGCACCATTTTTGAGTGAATTGCCAAAAGTCAGATTTTTGCTGAAATTCTGACCCCGGGGCTTACGATTTTTTTCAAAAAAAATATTTTCCGCCGGTTAAGTTGTTGAGGGCTGATTTCTTGTCCTGTGATAAAAAGGCCTCTGTTTCGACTGACAAAACTTCAGGGGAGCATTTGCAACCGGTTGGCACCATTTTTGAGTGAATTGCCAAAAGTCAGATTTTTGCTGAAATTCTGACCCCGGGGCTTACGGATTTTTTCAAAAAAATATTTTCCGCCGGTTAAGTTGTTGCGGGCTGATTTTTTGTCCGGTGATAAAAAGGCTTCTGTTTCGACTGACAAAACTTTCAGGGGACAATTTGCAACCGGTTGGCACCATTTTTGAGTGAATTGCCAAAAGTCAGATTTTTGCTGAAATTCTGACCCCGGGGCTTACGGATTTTTTCAAAAAATATTTTCCGCCGGTTAAGTTGTTGCGGGCTGATTTTTTGTCCGGTGATAAAAAGGCTTCTGTTTCGACTGACAAAACTTTCAGGGGACAATTTGCAACCGGTTGGCACCATTTTTGAGTGAATTGCCAAAAGTCAGATTTTTGCTGAAATTCTGACCCCGGGGCTTACGGATTTTTTCAAAAAATATTTTCCGCCGGTTAAGTTGTTGCGGGCTGATTTTTTGTCCGGTGATAAAAAGGCTTCTGTTTCGACTGACAAAACTTTCAGGGGACAATTTGCAACCGGTTGGCACCATTTTTGAGTGAATTGCCAAAAGTCAGATTTTTGCTGAAATTCTGACCCCGGGGCTTACGGATTTTTTCAAAAAAAAATTTCCGCCGGTTAAGTTGTTGAGGGCTGATTTCTTGTCTTGTGATAAAAAGGCTTCTGTTTCGACTGACAAAACTTTCAGGGGACAATTTGCAACCGGTTGGCACCATTTTTGAGTGAATTGCCAAAAGTCAGATTTTTGCTGAAATTCTGACCCCGGGGCTTACGGATTTTTTCAAAAAATATTTTCCGCCGGTTAAGTTGTTGCGGGCTGATTTTTTGTCCGGTGATAAAAAGGCTTCTGTTTCGACTGACAAAACTTTCAGGGGACAATTTGCAACCGGTTGGCACCATTTTTGAGTGAATTGCCAAAAGTCAGATTTTTGCTGAAATTCTGACCCCGGGGCTTACGGATTTTTTCAAAAAATATTTTCCGCCGGTTAAGTTGTTGCGGGCTGATTTTTTGTCCGGTGATAAAAAGGCTTCTGTTTCGACTGACAAAACTTTCAGGGGACAATTTGCAACCGGTTGGCACCATTTTTGAGTGAATTGCCAAAAGTCAGATTTTTGCTGAAATTCTGACCCCGGGGCTTACGGATTTTTTCAAAAAAAAATTTCCGCCGGTTAAGTTGTTGAGGGCTGATTTCTTGTCCTGTGATAAAAAAGGCTTCTGTTTTGACTGTCAAAACTTTCAGGGGAGCATTTGCAACCGGTTGGCACCATTTTTGAGTGAATTGCCAAAATTCAGATTTTTGCTAAAATTCTGACCCTGGGGCTTACGGATTTTTTCAAAAAAATATTTTCCGGCGGTTAAGTTGTTGGGGGCTGATTTCTTGTCCTGTGATAAAAAGGCTTCTGTTTCGACTGTCAAAACTTTCAGGGGACAATTTGCAACCGGTTGGCACCATTTTTGAGTGAATTGCCAAAAGTCAGATTTTTGCTGAAATTCTGACCCCGGGGCTTACGGATTTTTTCAAAAAAATATTTTCCGCCGGATAAGTTGTTGAGGGCTGATTTCTTGTCCTGTGATAAAAAGGCCTCTGTTTCGACTAACAAAACTTTCAGGGGAGCATTTGCAACTGGTTGGCACCATTTTTGAGTGAATTGCCAAAAGTCAGATTTTTGCTGAAATTCTGACCCCAGACCTACGGATTTTTTCAAAAAAATATTTTCCGCCGGTTAAGTTGTTGAGGGCTGATTTCTTGTCCGGTGATAAAAAGGCTTCTGTTTCGACTGTCAAAACTTTCAGGGGAGCATTTGCAACTGGTTGGCACCATTTTTGAGTGAATTGCCAAAAGTCAGATTTTTGCTGAAATTCTGACCCCGGGGCTTACGGATTTTTTCAAAAAAATATTTTCCGCCGTTTAAGTTGTTGAGGGCTTTTTTCTTGTCCTGTGATAAAAAGGCCTCTGTTTCGACTGACAA